>NW_022436944.1:7293828-7571013 GCF_009761245.1 Sapajus apella | reverse complement strand
AAAAAAAAAAAAAAAAAAAAAAAAAAAAAAAAAAAATTTCAAGAAAAAGGAAGCAAAAAACTTTCATATTTACTTTTAAGAGATCCATGTTACATCTTCAAAGAAAAAGAACATATATTGAGGGTGAGTTAGTGTCTTTTTACTGACCATTTATTTAGACTGGTAGAAGAATCCTTTTTTGCTGTCTTTTAACAAAAGTTTATTGCTTATTCCAAATTCATATTTATTTTTACTTGGAGCTAAGTCTACTGCTGGCTGTGACTCATTAACCACTCCTCTGATTATTTATTTATTTATCATAAAATGTAATAATTAGATATATATTAACTAACTGCGCTATGTTTTGAATTTTATAGCAGTAATGCAGTTAGCAATCACTGAAACACTCTAGATCTGCTTTGCTAGTGACCCAACACCTTCTTTTATTTTGTTGTTAATTTGCACAAAACAGAATGTTAATTTGTATAAAATTAAACTGTAGTCTTAGAAACCATAGTTATGACAAATGTTCCACAAATGCAATCAGGACATAATGACCCAAATTAAACATTTTATTTGGTTAAGATTAGTTCTTTTGCAGATGATGACTTGCCTTTCTGATTCTGTCAAATGCATAATTACAATCTTGTTTTCAGCTCTTAAATGAAATTGCTTATAGATAAATAGAATGGTTATGGACACTGAGTCTATCAAATATTAAAATTTAGTATGAATATTTCTGCTGTTAATAGTTTAAAAATTGTAATGTGAGATTTCTGATCTTATGGGGTTATTTTAAAATCGTTTACGTACAATTTTAGCTTGAAATATAAGCTACTTTTAAATAAAATAAGTGTAATTGGTAGTTATTTGATAAATATTGGTTAAGCTTTTTAGGTGCATCTTCCAGAAATTGTCTAATAATTGAGTTTAAACATTTATCTGCAAGTCAGAAAAATATCACAAGTAAGATATTTATTGCAAAAATACCTTATTTGCAATAAAATTGAAGGAGGACCTAATAGTGTTTTCAATGATCAGATTCTTAAAAATATTTTTGGTTAAGGATCACCACTCTAATTTTTCCGAACCTCGACCAGCACTGGTCCCAGTGCCCAGGCCACCTCCCAGTGGTGGCAACAGGAAGCCAGGCAGCTAAGGCGGAGGTGGCGGCCAACACGCTCCCCAGGGCAGCTGGCGGAGGCGCCTGCTCCTCGCCTGGGCTCCACTCCCATCCCGTGCGCCAAGTGCAACTGAATCCGCAGCCACCACCACCTGGAAGAGGTTTTTTAAAAAGTTTTTTTGGGGGAGGAAAGAAGTTGAAGACTACTGCAATAAACAACAGCAGGGAAAAGGGAAGAGGAAAGAGTATAAAGATTTTTGCTTATATCATGTGAATTATTTAAAAGAATGAAGGGAAGGGGAAATTAGTTATTCAATCTTCTGGCACTCCGCGCACATACCTGGCAGAAGTCTGACGTCTGAAGAAGGGAAAGTGAGGTTAAGTACCTTCTCTTTAAAGACACGATCCAGAAGTGGAATCCATCATTTCCTTCTACTCCATCTACTAAACGTAGCTCATAGCCAGAGATGGCTGTAAGGGAAGCTGGAAAATATAAATCTTATTCTGATGGCCAGGTGCCCAACTAAGAAAATACAGTGGAGACTTCATTCTCATTTCTACAACTGCTCGCACAACTTTAGTTTGGCATGAGTGGTTTTCCTTTCCCTTTTTCCAGGGAGCTGCTCTGTTCTTTAAGGCAGATCAGGCTGGGTGTGGTGGTTTATGCTTGTAATCCCAGCATTTTGGGTAGGTCAAGGCAGGAGAATTGATTGAGGCCAGTAGATCAAGAGCAGCCTAGGCAACAAAATGAGACCCTAAATCTACAAAAAAATTAATTAAAAATTAGCCAGGCATGGTGGCACATCCCCTAGTCCCAGCTACCTGGGTGGCTGAGGCAGGAGGATCGCTGGAGCCCAGGAGTTTGAGATTATAGTGAACTATAATCTAGCCACTGTGCTCCAGCCTGGGTGAAAAAGCAACACCCTGTCTCAAAAACAAGCAAACAAAAACCGAAAGTGGCAGGACATGATATCACTGCTTCATATTTTTTGCCATTAAGTAAATTCATGTTTGGAGGCCGTATTGACTAAGAAAACATGTTGTTGTACAGGATTTTCAGTATAAGCACACAGATGTTGGTATAGGCAGAAGCATGATGGATAGGGGAAGCCTATCCAAATGCAGAATTAAGTATCTATTCTTGTTATGGTCTCCTAATGATGAAGGGAGCCTAATAAAGTCAACCTGTCAACAGATAGCTAGTGGTGTGGTACCAACCATGCTGGTGCTAGGGTTTGCTCACCTGCTGAAAAATTAGGTACTCAACAATAGCAGGGTTGGCCTTCTTGCTCAGCTCATACATATGCCATCCCTGCAAGCAATTATTGGCACTTTTTTAGATAATTGAAGGCACCCTCAGCAGGTTGAGGAAGAAGTGTGACTAACTTCTACAAAAACAGTTCTCTTATGTGTGTGGTTATGAAGATCCTTTCCCCTCCCACATAGGCCTGTATAATGAGTTAAATATTATTTAATTATTTAGGATATATTATTAATTATTTAGTTATTAATTAATTATTATTTTAGGTAGTGAATCTGTTTGCTTTGTAGTAAGATCCAAACAAATAGTGGCTTAAGTATAACAGAAGTTTAGCTCTCCCATAATAGCATAATCATAAGCAGTCTGGGGTTGATACGGTATTGGGGATCCAGGTTCATTCTATCTTATTGCTCTGTCATTCCTAGAATACTGCCTTCATGCTTGTGGTAGAAAAGACTTGCCGCTAGAATAACATGCCAGGCAGAAATCTGAAGTCTGAAGAAGGGAGAGTGAAAGCTAATTCCTTTTTGTTTAGAAGCACAACCCAGAAGCTGACCTAGCATGAGTCATCACTTCCTCCTACTTCCTACCCACAAGCCTTAATTCACAGCTCTAATAGCTGCAAGAGAAGCTGGAAAGTTTAAATTCCATTCCCATGGCTAGGTATCCAACTAAGATTTGAAAGTTTCATTATTAAAGAAAGAAGAAAAATGGATATTTATGAGCAACAACTAGTCTGCCTCTGGTCAGGAAACAAATATTTACAAGCTTTGAGATCATTCTAGCCCATTGAAACTTCATACAGATTTTACTCTATTTCTCAATTTATTTTCTGAATTGAAAATTTAAAGTTTGGTTCTCAAATTTATTTACTAAATTTTACATTTATTTCAGGTGATTATTTTATAAAAGTTTAAAAACTAAGCAAAATTAATATTTATGTCACTATAAATTTGGGGTGGTGGTGGAAGTAGTGATAGAAATACCAGGACTTAAAGATATTTCTAGTTGACACTATTTCTTACTATTTTTGGTATAGTTACTATTGTTCCAACTTTCTAAATGGGGAAAACATGGCATAGGAAATTTATTGTTTTGTTTATTTCAGTTACAGTTTGTGTCAGGATGAAACTTAAATTATTATGGATCATACCACAGGCCTCTTCCCAGAGTCTACAAACTGACATGCCTGCAAGACTCAAGTAGGCAACATAAATAAATAAAGTATATCTCATATAACACAGTGGTGGTAACAGGGACCTTGGTCAACTTGAATAATTACACTCTAATTAAAGAGGTCTGGCCAGATAGTAGTCTCTAATTACCGTTTCCCACTCACAAAAGGAGGTAGAGATCTTTAGGGAAATAATGGATTCCAGGTCTAGGGCAAAAAATGCCTGTGATAGCTTATGAAGCCAGAAAGCCAGGAAACAAAGAATAATTTGAAGAAGAAGTGATTTTTAGTACAAGGGACTAATTAGAAGGAGTTTGTGAGGATTGAAATGCATCAAATATATAAAAATTCATTTGTCTGAACTAAAACAAAAAAAAACACCTCAATGGTTAGCCATTAGAGATTGTTAGGGCATCCTCCCATTACTGTGAAAATTAAGGGAAATAATCAAACATATATATATATTTTTTTTTCTTGAGACTGAATCTTGCTCTGTCACCCAGGCTAGAATGCAGTGGTGCAATCATAGCTCACTGTGACCTTGAACTCCTGTCTCAGATTATTCTCTCAGAGGTGTTGCTTCTACCAAGATGGCTGGTTATACACCTTTGTCAGAAGAATGGGCAAGCCAGTGCTCTAGCTTTGCAGCAACACCAACAGGTATGTCATCCTGCTGATTCAAAACTTTTAACATGGCCTATGAATACTTTTAGTGGCTCTCCAAAAAAAAGGTACATAACTATATTTATGCACCTGTGACCAGGTCACTGGTACAGCATCTTTAGACTTTTCCAGTCCATGATGCCATCCTATTGCTGGTGAGCATACTCACTAGAGTGGGCCTGCCTTCCTGCCCTTCCCATCTCTACTCCACAGTGTGTACACTGGAACAGACATTGTTACTGATCATCAAGGAAATTGCCTGGTCCTCAGACATCAGAGCTATCTGCTCCTTGACCACGATTTCATTTGTTGCCCTCGTTTGGGGGGCACCCTCCTTGTCACTGTCACCACTACTCCCAGACATATCAGCAAAGGATTCGAGAGCAGAGTGTCTCCAGCATTTCTGAAACAGATGAATCACTGGAAGTTTCAAAATACTGGATTGATCTGGTATTAATCAATGCCAATATTTTGGTTCTTTGTGAAAGATGTGAGGGGAATCTGTTGTCTCTTTTGGGACCAGGAGGAGAGAAGAAAAAAATGTTTTAAGGCAAGATCTCATTATTTGATGCCTTTTTGGTTTCCTGCATAATTATTTCCTTTTTGTTCTTTTAAAAGAATTTGTAAAACATTTTTAAACATGCTGGCTTGTTGTAGCAATGCTAAGTGAACAAAACATAGAAATTGAAATCAAGTCCAAGTCTTTATGTTTTAAGGCATGTAAACCCAAAGTAAGCTAAGCAATAAAAGGAAGATAATGGTTTCTTACATGAAAAAATCTAGAGGTGGGCTAGCTCTAGGTGAGGCTTAACCTGACTGCTTGGCTATATCACTAAAAGCTGAGTCTGTGAGGGAGATCCCTGCCCTGACTGGCTGTGGAGAATAGACCACAGTACCACCAGATACAGACTTTGGTGGCCCACAGTAGCAGGACATCCCATGGTGCCTCACTTGGAGTTGGTTCAGGGCCAGCCACTTTGTGTTAGACCATGAGAATATAGAGGACACCATGTGCTTCCCAGGGCCTTGGCTTTACCGCGTGGCTACAACATCATGGAGGCATCACATCTCACTGGTGGACCCATAGCCCATCTGGGAATTGATGTGGCACCCATTTATTTAGGCCATTCAGGCAGAGACTGAGTTAAATTTTGAGAGGCAGTCTAATTAGTTTGGTTTAGACTATGTTTACAAGATTAAAACAAAATTTGGGTTTTTCTTCTTACCCATTGGATCGGGAGCTTATTAAAAAGATTGAATCAATCACGAACAAATTTTTAAAACCTTATTTTCATTGCACACCTGACCATAAAATGAGTAAATTTGTGACCACACTGTTAAGCTTATTTTACCATTAATTAATAGTGTGTGTTCATTAAGGAGAATGTGCAGTTTTAAAAAAAGGAAAACATCACTTGTTAATGACACCTAAACACAATTCTTATATTTTTATATATTTCCTTCCAGTGTTTTTCTATGAGTATATTTTCATTACATAATCAAAATCATATTATAAATGTGGGATTTTATTTTTTAATTCAATATTATATTAAAGTATTTTTTGATCTCTAGATATATAATGTAAATGAGTGTATATTATTCTATTAATATTCCATTGCATAATGTCCCAGAATTTACTTAACTGATCTTTTGTGGGGTTTTTTTGTTTGTTTGTTTTTTGAGACACGGCCTCACTCTGTTGCCCAGGCTGGAGTACACTGGCCCAATCCCAGCTCACTGAAACCTCCTGTGCCCAGGTTCAAGTGATTCTCGTGCCTCAGCTTCCAGAGGAGCTGGGACTACGTGTGTGTGCCACCACGCCTAGCTCCATTAGGTTTTGTTTTGTTTGTTTGTTTGGTAGAGACAGGGTTTCATCATGTTGGCCAGACTGGTCACCAACTCCTGGCCTCAAGTGATCCACTCACCTCAGCCTCCCAAAGTGCTGGAATTACAGGCATGAGCCACTGTGCCTGCTACTTAACTGATCTTTTAATACTGTTAAAAGAGGAAAAAGTAAAAAATATGTTTATGGTGAAACATATACTGTACCTAAAAAGGACAGAATAATTTTGGTTACTTCTTATCCCATATAGATCCTTTCCCCAAATTATACCAAATTTATAATTAATCAACTTGCAATATTGGCCCATATGACCTAATGGAGCTCTAAAAGTGAAAAGAATTACATGCTTCAGCAACCCAGACCTTATCCATCTGAACAATTTTGACAAAGTCAGATCAAACAGGTAAGGGGAGAGTTAGTTAAATTAGGGAAATATCATTACCCACCAGCTCACACAACCATGGATGTTCCACTAATTCCTATACCCAGCATCTTGAGAATGAGTGGACTAAATGTTTGCTCTGCTTTGGTTGTGTAAAACTGGCCAGGCCTCTACTATAACCTTTCAAACCAGCAAACGCAGTAAGGGTTTGGAAAGACTGAAGAATGCTGAAACATCATCTCTTTATTTTTTATTTTTCTTCTTAAAGTACATGCAGCTGGGTGAAGTGGCTCGTGCCTGTAATCCCAGCACTTTATGAGGCTGAGGCGGGCAGATCATGAGGTCAGGAGTTTGAGACCAGCCTGGCCAACATGATGAAACTGTCTCTACTAAAAATGCAAAAAATTAGCCGAGTATGGTAGTGTGTGCCTGTGATCCCAACCACTTAGGAGGCTGAGGCAGGAGAATCACTTGAACCCAGGAGGCAGAGGTTGCAGTGAGCCACAATCACACCATTGCACTCCAGCCTGGGCAACACAGCAAGACTCTGTCTTGAGGAAAAAAAGCAAAAAAAAAACCACCTGCAATCTACTGATCTACCCAGATTGCTTCCATTAGGGAATTCCATAAGATTACACACACACACACACACACACACACACACACACGCACACACACACACACTCAGTTACAAAATGAATAACATTTCTTAATTTCTTACATAACATCAACTCTTTCAATCTGTACTAGCATCAGATTTCTTGGCTGACTCATTTTCCCCACCAGACGGGAAACTGAGTGGAGAAAAGACTTAACATTTTCTTTCTTTTGTTTTGGTCTTAAATGACCTAGACTGTGCATCTCACTCTGCTCTGCATAACTAGCCACACAAATGGGCATATAAAAATAAAATTAAAAGAGGAAAGAGTAGGAATATATTAAGCACAGTCTTTTATTTGATGAAGATATTTAGCTGTTCTCCAAATATTACTCATTTTGTTAAAGGGCATACATCATTGCACAGGAATTGTGTTAATTTCTGGTTGTATGTGTACATTTAATTGCACATACAAAAAAGGTAATCATTATAAAGTACAACTTGTGCAATATGTTTTTAATTTTTTTTCTAGTAACACAGCCTATATGTTGTATATAAGCTAAATTAAAGTGTTTCTTGTTTCAGTACTGACTACTATAGAATTTATTTACTCCAATTCAGGAAAGGATTTCAAAACGGAAATGCCTAAATCATGTTCAAATTTTCCTAGAGGTCAATTCTGATCCAGTATGCTGTGTCCAATTATAACTGGAGGTGTACTTTGGTCCTCATAATAAGGTCAGCAAAGACAGAATTCTGTACATCTTAATCAAATCTCCTGTGAATGGAATCAGTACATAGGATTGTGCTTGTAAATATTTCATATGTAGATTTCCAGTAATAGTGCCCATTCTATCAATCAATATCAAGTTAACCTCAAAATTACTCAAAATCTGGAATAAGATATAAAATATTGAATCATTTATATTTAATAGCATAGGTAATAAATATATATTGCTCAGGAGAAATAACTTTTTATTTTTTTCATGTAAAATTCATGAGACATTTTGAAATAGTGGGGAAAGTTCAGTCCTATCTCCTCTTCACTGGAGGATATGCTCAGTGGCAACAACCAGCAGCCCTCATGCAAGGGACATTGGTGTGTTGTATTCTGGAGGCATGGTCCACCTGTGTCTTCCATTGCAGAGGCTGCCCTGTAGCAATTCAGCTGAGGAAATTCTAGCAAATATAATGTTGTTTAACCCTTCAATTTAATAAACATTTAATGAGCTGCACAATGCTAGGTGTATTAAGAAGGGATTCCTTAGTTGCAGAGATGACAGTTCAAACTTCAATTTGCTTATGTGAAGGGCGATGGTACAGAGAAGTCTCATAGAACCTATGGTAGCAAGACAGGCAGGCCTCATAGGAACTGGACAGCTGTCAAACATTCTCTTCCTTCCTGTCCCCTAACCTACACAGCTTCTTCTGTTTCTGTTATTCTCTTTGATTACATGGTGTTTGATCTGCCATATTTTTGCTTCATTCTGCTTTCTGTAAGCCTCTGCCTCTGCTCTTTTACCAATTCTGGCTCCTATGTTTCAGTTTTATAGAAGGAACCTGTGTGTGTGTGTGTGTGTGTGTGTGAGACATATATAATGTTTTACTTGCTGATGTTTTCTTGTGAAAAACATAATTTTAGCACAAGATGGATTGTGACGGCAGGTACAAAAAATAAGTGCTACTGAAGTATGGAGGAGGGAGAGTTTGAGGTAAGGGTCTAGGAAAACTTCTATGGTTGGAGGACACTAAGAATATCAAGAGTACTTTGAATGCTGACCTACAGGTAAGGAGTGTGGAATGAAGTCCAGTGTTTTGTGGTGACTGGGGATCATATGTGTTACAGAGATAGGCATGACTTGAGAGGCAGCGTTTTCTACAATGGAAAATCATGAGGTTTTTGATGAGGTGAGTCACATGATCAAATCTGTGCTTCATGAAGATGCTTAGGGCATTCTAGTTGGATAAATTGGATGTGGTGAAGGGGTTAGAGCTCCTGTTCTCCTTCAGAAGCAAGGCAGATCAGTGAATCTGCTTAAGGGTATTAATGGTCTGAGTTAGAAGAAAAGTCATGAAAACAAGTGGACACAAATAACCATTAAATTTAACAAAGATAGTGTAGCTTTGCTGTGGAATGTGTGAATAATAATCAGAGTTTAAAATGTTGGCAAAATGTTAAATGCTTCTAGTAAAATGTGGCATGGTTTTAAATAATTTTTAAGTGGAGGAGGGAGGAAGAATATGAAGATGGGGAAGTGTTAAGTTTGTTATTTGTTAAATTTTATTTTACTTTAAGTTCTGGAATACATGTGCAGAACATGCAGATTTGTTACATAGATGAGCATGTGCCATGGTGGTTTGCCGCACCTGTCAACCTGTCACCTAGGTATTAAGCCCTGCATGTATTAGCTATTTGTCCTGATGTTCTCCCTCCCTCTCTGCCCCCAACAAGCACTGGTGTGTGTTGTTTCCCTCCCTGTGTCCATGTGATATCATTGTTCAGCAACTATTTATGAGCGAGAACATTCAGTGTTTGGTTTTCTGTTCCTGTGTTAGTTTGCTGAGGATGATGACTTCCAGCTTCATCCATGTCTGTGCAAAGGATATGATCACATTCCTTTTTATGGCTGCATAGTATGCCATGGTGTATATGTACCACATTGTTTTTTAATCCAGTCTATCATTGATAGGCATTTGGGTTGGTTCCATGTCTTTGCCTTTGCTATTGTGTATAGTGCTACAATAAACATACATGTGCATGCATCTTTATAATAGAATAAGTTATATTCCTTTGGGTATATACCCAGTAATGGGATTGCTGGGTCAAGTTGGTTATTTTTAGTTAAAAAAAAAATGCTTTCTGTCAACTCTGGAGGTCTGCTAGCCCACAGGCCAGTAGTTAGGATAGATTGCTCTGCTAGTTCCAAGCTGTGTGTGATGGGGTGACACGGCTGGTGCCTCAGATTAGGGTGAGGAATAGTGCACTTAGGGATAGAGTTGGTGTGTGAAAAGAGGTGCTGTGGGTCTAGTGTGAGAGAAACAAATTTGAAATCCGGCATTGAAATGCTGTTAAGAGAAGAGGCCCCAAGGACTACTGTTGGGAAAATTCCATAAAACAATAGGGTCCCAGTTCTTTAGAAGATGTTGAAGACAGAAACTAGACTCAAGAGATGCTGGAAGGGGATTATGATACAGAGAAAACAGGCCTATAAATCTGAAAAGTGTCTTGTACAAATGTCATCTTCTAGGATGACCTGGCCATGGCCATCAGCCCCATTCTCAGCCATGGAATGTGTTCTTAGTGGACACTTACCAATTGCAAAACACTGTTACAAACACCAAGGAGCCTACCATGCCACTGGGGGAAAAGGGGTTAACATTTTTTGAGGATCTACTGTATTCAAGGTACATTACTAGAGACCATGCAAATGGTATTTGATTTAATTTTTTTTGTTACCATCTACAACTTTTTAAGCTTGGTCACAATCAGTAGGACTTTTTCTCTGTCCAAGCACAATATTTTCCACTTCCTTACTTTGTGACTCTTGATTAAATTGTTTTCCCCCAGATACACAAAGGGGGCAACTAACTACTTTCCTCCAGAGGTCAGTAGTTGAGATGAGGGATTTGCTCTGTCTGCAAATTGGAAATCTCACCCAGCCGCAGCTTCTGACTCATCTTTCATTCCTCCTCATCTGTGAGCTCTTGGCTCTGGCCCATCCCCAGGCCAGTAAGCTCACTCTAAACTGTTGCTGCTTCTCCTTAGATAGCTACTTCCTTCTAACCAGAGCCTACAATCTATTTGGGAGCTTTTCCTTCTAAAACCTCCCCTTCCAATGCATGGGAAGCACTTTTCATCATAAAAGACAATAATTCTGAAAAAAACTTAAAAAACAAATCCCCTGAAACACAGAATTTAAAAACAAAAAACACCGAGGAAACACACTGTACTACTTTTTCTCTTGGACTGCATGGCTTTGTTTCTCATTTCTTTATTTGTTTATTCTAGTAAGAAAAATGTTCAGATAAATGACTCTCTGTAATAATTTGTTTCCAATTTACAAGGTAGAAAGTCATTTAAGATTGCAAATAGGTAAAACATGTAAAGAAGGCTAAGGACCAGAAGGATGGGAATCTTTTAAAATAAAAAATAGTTGAGGAACAATTTAGGGTAAGTTTTTGTGGTTTTAAAGCTTTGCTCTAATGTTACTAGCTTACATTGCAAGTAAATTTTCTTACATGTAATTTGAGTATAGAATACAAAGTTGGGTTTTTCAAAAACTCACACTAGTGCAGGATTCTCTCCACCTAGTTTTCCATCTACCTGAAGGTGAGTGAATGCCATGATAACAACCCATTTTTTTTTCCCTACATGAAAATTTGTCTAAGTTCCAGCCCTTAGCTTATTCTAAACATTGCATCTTGAACACAATAAATTATGTTGCATAGGGAACTTATTATAACAGTTCAGGTAATTTTAGCAATTAATCATTTTTATCTTATTTTTTATCTCTCCATTTCTGAATGAGCAATTACCCTTTTACATTAAAAGTATACACTTGGGGATAAGTGGTGGAAAAATAAATTAGAAAGTATATATAATTATACACAATTATATTAAAAATATCTTCACATATTTAGTTTAAATCAATCACATTAAATTCTCTATCTGAAATGCCCTCCCTTAATACAGGAGTTCTAAACTGAAAAAAATGCACACATGCGCACACACACACACACACAAACACACACTACCTAAGTACATTCTTATTATGAAATTCTATTAATATAGAAGTCTATATAAAACAGGCCAGGTGTGGTGGCTCAGGCCTGTAATCTCAGCACTTTGAGAGGCTGAGGCTTTGAGAGGTTGAGATGGGTGGATTACCTGAGGTCGGGAGTTCCAGACCAGCCTGGCCAACATGGTAAAACCCTGTCTCTACTAAAAATACAAAACTTAGTCAGGTATGGTGGTGTACGCCTGTAGTCCCAGCTACTCAGGAGGCTGAAGCAGGAGAATCGCTTGAACCCAGGAGGCAGAAGTTTCAGTGAGTGGAGATTGCACCACTGCACTCCAGCCTGGGTGACAGAGCAAGATTCTGTCTCAAAAAAAAAGGATATATAACACATATTTTTTTTTCTCTTAACATTAAAAAAATGCTGTTTATTTTGGGGATATCAGTGTACCAACTATAAAGTTAGGTTTCACAAGTTTTCTTGCAGCCAGATACTGCTGTATAACTTAGTTTTGGCCAGTGAAATTAAGTTGAAGTTTGTTGGGAAAAGCTTTTAGGAAAGCTACTTTTTCCCTGAGAAAAGAGATAAATCCATCTGGCCCACATATTAATATTTTTCTCTTTATCTTTCCATCTTCTTCCTGACTGGAATTTTGAGGCAATGCCTGGAGGTGGAGCAACAACCTTGTGACTATGAATATGAAAAACATAGTGGGAAGATGGTGGGATCAAAGCTAGAACAAGCCTAGAGCCTTGAGATGCCCTCATCTGGACAGCCTTCCTCTGAGTGTGTCATGTGAGAAAAACAAACCTCTTTCTTGTTTACATCAAGGTGTCTGTTCTAAGGAGCTATAAATTAGGGACTTCCAGCCCCTCTAGCCCCGTGCCAGTGGTAAACATTCTTAATAATAGTTAATGTCTATCTTTTGAGATGTATCTATATTAATATCATATTAAATTTTTATCCAAGAATTTTCCAAAAATGGGATAACATTTTATATATATTATTCTCAGCCTCCTTTTTTGACTTAACAATATTGCCTGGATATCTTTCCATATTAGTACAAGAAAATTTATCTCATCCTTTATTTTTTTATTTTTTTAATTTTTTTTTTTTGAGACAGAGTTTCACTCTTGTTACCCAGGCTGGAGTGCAATGGCGCGATCTCGGCTCACCGCAACCTCCGCCTCCGAGTTTCAGCCAATTCTCGTGCCTCAGCCTCCTGAGTAGCTGGGATTACAGGCATGTGCCACCATGCCCAGCTAATTTTTTGTAGTTTTAGTAGAGACGGGGTTTCACCATGTTGACCAGGATGGTCTCGATCTCTTGACCTCGTGATCCACCCGCCTCGACCTCCCAAAGTGCTGGGATTACAGGCTTGAGCCACCGCGCCCGGCCTCATCCTTTATTTTTTAAAGAAATGAGATTTTCTTTTTTTCTTTTAAAGTGATACTTGCTTGTTTAAGCAATAGAGTAACACTTCAAATGAAAAGTGGCGAATATTTCTAAATCCCACTATCTTGAAACAGCCAGTATTATAATTGGTTAATGTTATTTCTATCAGCTCTCTTTGAAAATACTGGGAGGTATTCTCTCTCACTATGCCCTGCAGGTTCATGTGTATACACACACACAGATATACACAGACACACACAAGAACACATACCCACATATATACAACTTACAAACACACACATATATAAATATACATACATATTCACATGGAAGGAAGAGAAAGAAAAGTAACCTTGCAAAATTAAAACCTATTAAAGGTGTTTAATTTTAATTGAATTAAACAGAAGAACTAGTAGAATGCCTTTGAAAGTTAAGACTGGAGATCGTCATAGAAAGCCATGAGAGAGAGATCTGAAATACAAACTAGATACCATTTTAATACCCATAAGAGTTGTAGAACTGCCCAAAGTAATTTGTAGATTCAATGCTATCCCCATAGAGCTACCATTGACTTTTTTCACAGAATTAGAAAAAACTACTCTAAAGTCCATGTGGTGCCAAAAAAGAGCCCATATAGCCAAGACAGTCCTAAGCAAAAAGAACAAAGCTGGAAGCATCACACTGCCTGACTTCAAACTATACCATAAGGCTACAGAAACCAAAACAGCATGGTGCTGGCACCAAAACAGGTATCTAAACCAATGGAACAAAACAGAGGCCTCAGAAATAATGCCACACATCTACAACCATCGAATATTTGACAAACCTGACAAAAACAAGCAATCAGGAAAGGATTCCCTATTTAATAAATGGTGTTGGGAAAACTGGCTAACCATATGCAGAAAACTGAAACTGGACCCCTTCCTTACAATTTATATAAAAATTAACTCAAGATGGATTAAAGACTTAAAAGTAAAACCTAAAACCATAACAATTCTAGAATAAAACCTAGGCAATACCATTCAGGACATAGGCATGCACAAAGACTTCATGACTAAAACACCAAAGGTAATAGCAACAAAAGCCAAAATTCACAAATGGGATCTAATTAAAATAAAGAGCTTCTGCATAGCAAAAGAAACTATCAGAGTAAACAGGCAACCTACCGAACAGAAGAAAAATTTTGCAATCTATCCATCTGACAGAGGGCTAATATGGAGAATCTACAAGGAACCTAAACAAATGCACATGAAAAAAACAAACAACCCCATCAAAAAGTGGGCCAAGGATATGAACAGACACTTCCCAAAAGAAGACATTTACACAGCCAACAAACATGAACAAAAGCTCATCATTACTGGTCATTAGAGAAATGCAAATCAAAAACCACAATGAGATACCATCTCACACCAGTTAGAATGGTGATCGTTAAAAAGTCAGGAAATAACAGATGCTGGAGAGGATGTGGAGAAATAGGAACACTTTTACACTGTTGGTGGAAGTGTAAATTAGTTCAACCATTGCGGAAGACAGTGTGGCGATTCCTCTAGGACCTAGAAATGGAAATTCCTTTGACCCAGCAATCCCATTACTGAAGTATATACCCAAAGTATTATAAATCATTCTACTATAAAGACACATGCACATGTATGTTTATTGCAGTACAATTCACAATAGCAAAGACTTAGAACCAAACCAAGTCCCATCAATGATAGAGTAGATAAAGAAAATGTGGTACACATATACCATGGAATTCTATGCAGCCATAAAAAAGGATGAGTTCATGTCCTTTGCAGGGACATGGATGAAGCTGGAAGCCATCATTCTCAGCAAGCTAATGCAGGAACAGAAAACCAAACACTGTACATTCTCACTCATAAGTGGGAGCTGAACAATGAGAACATATGGACAGAGGGAGGAGAACATCACACACCAGGGCCTGTCAGGGAGGGATAGCATTAGGAGAAATACCTAATGTAGATGATGGGTTGATGGGTGCAGGAAACCACCATGACATGTGTTTACCTATGTAACAAACATGCACATTCTGCACATGTATCCCAGAACTTAAAGTATAATAAAAAATTTAAAAAGTTGTAGAATTAATAACAGAAATATTTAAGAAAACAAATTATATTAATATTTTCACTTACTAACAAAGCTGTATGCATTTAGTATTGTGTACTTGTAATATTAACAAGCATTTGGTTTATTAGATTAACAAGATAGCCTTTAGTTACAATTTAAATGTAGAATTGAGTCACTGATTTATACTTGTGAATTCAAATAGAAATTTTACTAAATTTATATATAGTATTAGAACATTTAATAGACCTTAAGCTTCATCATATTTTTAAGTTTAATTAATTTAAGTCATAAGAATTACTGAATTACTCAGGAATGTTTGTCATTCCAATAAAGAATTTTTTAAACTATTAAATTTTTAATTTAATAATTATTTAAAATTATTTATGATTAAAATTACTAAGTTTTAAAATTATTAAAGAATTTTTTAACATATTAATTTTATAAACCCAGTTTGAAACATTTAAAAGAGTTTAATTTACTAAGTTTTAAAATGGAACCAAATGTTAATTGAAGGTCATTAAAAGTAACAGTTTAAATTTGCTAAGCTTATAAATGGAATAGTGAGATTAGTAAACTGAACTTAAATGCTTAAGGAGTATTTAAATTATAATCTGTGAATTAATAAATTAATCTTAATTTTAATCATTTTTTTCTTTGAGATGGAGTCTCGCTCTGTTGCCAGGCTGGAGTGCAGTGGGGTGATCTCAGCTCACTGCAACTTCTGCCTCCCGGGTTCAAGCGATTCTCCTGCCTCAGCCTCACGAGTAGCTAGGACTACAGGTGCACGCCACCACATCTAGCTAATTTTTGTGTTTTTAGTAGAGATAGGGTTTCACCATATTGACCAGGATGCTCTCAATCTCTTGACTTCGTGTGTGTTTGCCTCCCTCGGCCTCCCAAAGGTGGTGGGATTATAGGCATGAGCCACCGCGCCTGGCCTAATTTTCAATTTGTAAAACCAAAGTATTTTCTAAATTGTCTTTTCTGTGACCGTAGAAAACTCACATTTATGTAAGAAGAAAAAAAAAACCTGATGTGAAATGTAAAGAATTGTCAACTTTAGATAAATGCTTCTTTACCATTAACAGAGATTGTATCTTAGATCTTCTAAGGTTAACACAAAAGATTATAAAAACCATTAAGGATTTGAAGCCATTATGTCGTTACTGTTTTTTTAAAATTACATTTTAATTTAGCGTTGAATGTTTTGCTGCTGTGAAAGATTATAGGATTAACACTGGGAGGAAGGGTGACTCACAATCTCAGTTTGCATAGGAGTGGGGATTTCTACCAGATTTGGCAATTTTAGTGCTAAAGTCGGTAGAGTTGGTCCCCCTAGTGGAAAGCATCTTGGTATAGTTGCTAAGACTGCAGATTACAACACCTTCATTTAAGGCTTTGCTCTTCAATGTACTACTTATTTATCAGAAGCAAATTACCTATTTTTAGGTCTCTATTTTCTCTTCTGTAAAATGAGGATAAAATAGTAACTGTCTAGCCCCAAAGAGTTGTTGTGAAATTAAATGAGTTACTATATGAAAATGTAGTGTGGCAGGTCCCCCACCAGGTTAGTTAAGGGTTTATATCTGCTGCTTGAACCCTTAAGGTTGGCCGATGAGCCAGGGACTTGGTGCCCAGCCAAAGGGCAGGTGTTCTTGAGAACCCAAACATCCTGAAGCATGGCTGAAAATATAATAGTGGGCAAAGAGCCAGAAAATTAACTTAAAAGCAATTTAGAGAAGAGCAGTGGGGTGGATCTTGTAGTTAGTTGTCCTGCTGCTGCCTAGGAATGCCCTGTGCATAGATCTGATGAATGCAGCTACTCAGCAAGCCGGACTTGTCCAAGTCATTCTTTGATCTCTCAACTACTTTCCAGTTTGGAGGAGCATTACAGTCCCAGTTTTTTTTTTTCCCCAGATTTTTCTTGTAACACTTAGAACAGTACCTACAATGTAATAAACACCAAATAAATGCCAGCTGTCATTGCTAGGTTCCATCCCTTTTTCCCTGATTGTATTTGCTTATATGTTTTTTACTACCCCAGTTTTTGATCCTTCATTTTATATTTACATAGATTCATTATTTACTACTTGCCTTTCAACTATGTCTTTTCCAAGACTTAGTTTTCCAATCTTTAAACAAAATTTTAAAAGTTGATACATAATATTTTACATATTTATGGGCTAATAAAAATATGTGATATTTTGTTATATGCATAGAATGTGTAATGATCAAGTCAGGGTATTTATTTGACATGTCTATCACTTTGAGTATTTATCATTTCTGTGTGTTGGGAACACTTCAAGTCCTCTCTTCCCACTACTTTGGAATATACACTATATTGTTGTTAACTACAGTAAAGTAGTCACGCTACTCTACTGTATAACGATAGAACTTACACTTTTCATCTGTGTGTTTGTAACCGTTGACCTACCTCTCTTCATTCCCCCTCCCACCCATCCACTTTTCCCAGCCTTTAGTATCTATCATATGAGATCAACTATTTTTTTTTTTTTTTTTTGAGATGGAGTCTCTGTCGCCCAGGCTGGAGTGCAGTGGCAGGATCTCAGCTCACTGCAACCTCTGCCTCCCGGATTCACCACCACCACACCTGGCTAATTTTTGTAATTTTAGTAGAGATGGGGTTTCACCAGGTTGGTCAGACTGGTCTCAAACTACTGACCTCGTGATCTGCCCATCTTGGCCTCCCAAAATGCTGGGTTTTCAAGGGTGAGCCACAGTGCCCAGCCAAGATCAGCTTCTTTTTATGAGGTTTTTTTTTCTTTAGCTCCCATATATGAGTGAGAATATGCAATGTTTGTGTTTCTGTGTCTGGCTTATTTCACTTATAATAATTTCCAGTTACATCCATGTTGCTGCAAATGAGTTTTTAAATCTTGATTCATTTCTTGGCTGGCTGAGTTTTATAATCAGGTGAACTTTTCACGGAGAGCCCCTAGATGCTTCTATTAGAGTGCTGTAGCTGCTGTTTTTAAAATACTGCCAGGCGCGGTATAATCCCAGCACTTTGGGAGGCCGAAGCGGGTGGATCACTTGAGGTCAGGAGTTTAGGACCAGCCTGAACAACATGGTGAAACTCATCTTTACAAAAAATACAAAAATTGCCCGGGATGATGGTAGGTGCCTGTAATCCCAGCTACTCGGGAGGCCGAAGCTGGAGAATCGCTTGAACGTGGGAGAATCGCTTGAACATGGGAGAATCACTTGAATGTGGGAAAATTGCTTGAACGCAGGAGACGGAGGTTACAGTGAGCCAAAACTGCACCATTACAGCGACAGAGCAAGACTCTGTCTCAAAACAAACAAACAAACAAACAAAAAACACAGCCTGAGTGGTTTAGCAAAAATTATTTTTCTCACAGTTCTGGAGGCCAGAATTCAAGACCAACATGCCATAGAATTGGGTTTCTGGAGAGGGATCTCTTTCTGGGTTGAAGATGGCCACCTTCCTGCTATGTCCTCATATGGCCTTTCCTCTGTGCTTGTGTGTGGAGAACATGTTCTGGTATCTCTTCCATTTCTTATAAAAACACTGATTCTATTAATCTCCCCTTTTGACCTCATTTAACCTTAATTACCTACATAAAGGCCCTACCTCCAAATATAGTTACATTTGGGGTTAGGAGTTCAACATATGAATTTTGAGGTGACATAATCCAATTCATAATATTGCTATATTTTATGAGTTCTGTTTTTTTAAACACCTGCTGCTTGATTTTATGACTGAATAATATCTTGCAGACATATAATATTCTTGGATCCCTCTTTTTTTCAGTATTTGATAGATAATACACCATTCATTTCTGTCACTGATGTTTGTCATGCCAAAGTCTGAGGCCAGTCTGACTTTTTTTCTCTTATAAATGACTTATTTTGCCTGAAGACCTGAATTCTCTTTAAATGTTTTTTAGAATTTTTCTCTCGCCTGGTTACTCAGGTACAGTGGCAGGATCAGAGCTCACTGCAGCTTTAACCTACTGGCCTCAAGTGATCCTCCTGCCTCAGCCTCCTGAGTAGCTAGGACTACAGGCAAGCACCAACACACCTGGCAATTTTTTTAATTTTTGAAGTTCAGTAACTTAACCATATTGTATCTTGACCTATGTCTTTGTTTTCTTATATAGAATATGTTCTATCAAACTACAGATTCAGATTTTATATTTTAATAACATTTTGCTTTCTTTTATTTTAAAATATGTCTCCTGTTCTGTTTGTTGAACTTTATCTCAGGGACATCAGCTATTCTTATGCTGTGTCATCTTTGTTCTTCATTTTATCATGTTCTCTAAAATTGCTTTCATCCCTTTTCTTTTCTTCTCTGTATCCAGCATTATATCCTCAAGTCTTTCTTTCACCTCATTTAGCAGACAGTAGTAGTTGTTTACTTGATAATAATTTTTCTCTTCTTCCTTACTAATAGAACCCCATATTTTTAGAGAGATGGGGTCTCTTTTATCCAGGCTAACATATAGTGGCATAATCATAGCTCACTGTAGCTTCAAACCCCTAGATAGTCTCAAGTAATCCTCCCACATCAGCCTCCCAAGTAGCTAGGACCACAAAGTGCACACCACTACACCCAACTAATTAAAAAAATTCTTTTGTAGAGATAGGATCTTGCTATGTTGCCTGGGCTGGTCTTGAACTGTTGGCCACAAGCAGTCCTACTGCCTTAGTCTCACAAAGTGTTGTGATTACAAGCATGAGCCACCATGCCCAGCACCATTTTATTTTTTATGGCAATGTATACAGCTTAAAAACTTGATTTCTTGGTCTCTCTTGCAGCTGAAGTTGGGCATATGACACAACTCTGGACCATGAGATTAAGTCTAATATGTGATATATTTAGGAAAGCTTTCTAGAAAAGATTCAACTCAGTTGGCACATGCCTTTTATCTTTCTTCCTTCTCATTATGCCTTCTTGAAATATAGACACAAATTGAAAGAAGGAGCAGCTTTCTTGGTATCCTGAGGTATTCATAAGGATAAAGACTACACACTAGAGATGTTAGAGCAGAAAGCTAACTGGATCTTTGATAGCTGCTTTAAAGAACTGAGAAAAATAACTCACAATTTGTTTAAATAGTTGTTTATCTTGGTTTCCTGTTGCAATTGAAAATTATTCCTATTAAGACAGATTATTCATTTGATTTTTAGCAATTTGAAAATATGAAGTTCTTTAGTAATTTTTTGTCATATTTGGGTTGGTATCATGTTAATTCAGCTTTTGATTTGCTCCAATTTTGACACATGTGCTACTGAATGGAGCAGGATATTGATTTTTCTTTAATGGTGGAAAAAAAAGAGAGGAAGCCAGGTCACCAAAAGAAAGCAAATGTTGTCATCCCCAGTGATAATTATACGAGTCAATGGGGGGAACCACAGAAAAGCAGGGGGAGGCTGGCAGTGGGTTGTACTCCTTAGGAGTAACAAGAAATGGACGTTATATTTTGTCTCTTTCTGCCAGGCTTTCAAATTTTTGATGGTGAGATGATTTTGAAAATGGTTTTCTGTTTTCCACTATTTTATGAGAGTAACCCAGAGGTTAGAATCCAGAATTCAAAAATGAGCTTGAAATTACAATGATAATGTGCTTATTGAAACAGCAAATTCGGCAATGAAATAATTAAAGCAAGCAAGCATAAAATAGTGCAACCAAGAAAAAGGACCAATATTGGCTTGGGATTTAAAGCAAATCTATACCTTTTGTTGCTACTGAATTAGAGGTGCCTGGTGGCTCTGCCCAGCTGTTAATTAAGCACTGAGGCCAGTCATTAGCTGCTTCAGGTCCCCAAGATACTATTTAGTTATCGCTTCAATTTACTGTACTAAGCTCACTAATTGGCAATACCTTAAAAACACTGAGAATATCTAGTTCATAATATGTCTAGCCTTCTCTGTGATTAGATGAAAAAAAAATTCTAATTTAGTTCTTTATTCATTTTAATTTAGATTAGCAGATGTTCTATGTGTACTGCAGTCAACTATTTAACTTGCATTATGTAAGATTGCCTATAATAGCAATTTATCAATTTTTTGTTATACTGTGGCTTTAATTTCCTCCAAAATGCTACTATAAAAATAGGATACATTTTATTTTCTAATTCATGTAGAATATCCCAAGAGCAATATTAGGCTCATAAACTTCAAGCCATAGTTTAAAATGAGTTTTGTTTGAAGAGGGGGTGAGGGAAACAGAAAAAAAAAGTAAACAAGAGAAAGAAGGGAAGTAAATTGAACAATGAAGCTCTCAGCTTTCCAAAGATATATAATCACTGTGAGAACAGTGGTGGTGGATGGTCGAAGTAGTTCACATAGAAAAATTCTCATTTTTAGTATAACGTTGCTATTTGAAACTGATCTAACATATATTACATTCTTTTCATGGATATGTCTATAATGAGTAGAATTTTTCCACAAGGTACCATTTGGATAAATGGTTGGGAATTTAAACTTTGTAATCTCATAGGTTTTCTAAGTATTACTTGGGGTTAATCAGACAACAAATGTTTGTTATTTTAAGCTGCTAAATCTGGGGGTAGTTTTTTATATAGCAATAGATGACTAAAATACAATATACATTATAGGATTGTTTTGGTAATTAAATGAGAGCAAGTGATACATAAATGTTATCACTATTAATTTGACCTACCAGAACTTTGGTCAGAAAGTTATTTCTTTTATATGGATTATACTTATTCTGTTGTTGAGTTCAATTTTTGATGTTGTGTTTAGTTTCTCTAAACTTTCCCACCACTTTTAGGTTGAGGGTTACAGACATTTACATTTTTACTTCATGTTGGAAATGTGTGATTGGCAAAAATGGTAAATTCCTAGATGTTATAATAAAAATAAATAAGCTATGTTGAAAAAGTATACCACTACCCTCTAAAGGCATGTGTATATAGATGAATACAGAAAAGTTTTCAGCTAGTATGCTAAAGAGTTATTTTAGCAAAGTATACATACTCTTTGTAAGGGTTCAATTAAAGAGAGGTTATTCTTCTAATCTCCTATATTTAAGCCTGATTTTCAAAGAATATTGGGCCACACCAATAACAACTTTATCTTTACATTTATAGTATTGGTGAATAAAGCTTACAAGATGATGTTTTTATCGTACAAGACCTGGATCTCAAACTCAATGCCTTTAGGGTTGAGCAGGTTAGGGAAAGAATGAAGCGAGCTGGGTGGGTGGGAGCATGAATACTGTAGAAGCTGCAGATATTCAGCTCAACCCAATGTTCTCATTCAGGAATTTGAGATCTTGGTTGTGAGTCTCCAAATTTCCAAGACAAGATGAAAACGGGCTTTTGTTTGTGCTTTTTAAAACTATTTGAGGAAAACTCCCCATATTTAAAAACATTGTTTCAGTTTTTTTAAAAAAATTGTAGATCAAATAAAATGCGTGTATGAATTAGAGAGACATCCTAAAAAGATGAGAAGCTAAGTGTATGACCTGAAGTTATTTATTTTGTGGGCAAAGCCTGTAGCTATTGGAAGAAAGTTTTAAAAAGGTATGTTTTGTACATTTCTAGTTGTTGGATAACTAATGCAGTTTCTATAAAGAGGCCAATAATAACAGTGCATCCATCATCAGACAAATGTAGTGTTGAAAGTCGTCTTATCAAAGGTTCTCGTTCACACAGACAAAAATAGTTAAAATTTCTAAAAAAGACATTTCTCTGTCTCTATAATCACTTTCTTGTGGATGCGTAGCGGCCTACTTTATGACTTGCTGTTTAACCAGCTGCAAAAACAATAAATGGAACCCCATGTAGAAAGGGTCACCTGCCAATGGGCTTTACTGATTCATTATAATAGGGGTCAGAAAAGCTGGGAGTCTGTCCCATCACCTCACCTAAGCCTGCAATTGGTGGGTCTAAATAAATGTGCTCCACTTTTAACCTTTACTCCTTTTGCTTGCACAATGTTTATTACTTTATTCAGCATGACTGCTCATGTGAAATGTGTCTATTGTCTTTTAACCATAATCTCAGGAATATCATAAATACAGGAATTACATAGCAGGAGTTATCTTTTGAATGTTGGAAAATGAGAAAAGATGTAATTTTTAGCCTCTTTTAGGTCAATTCACTTTCTGTTATTCTACCATATATCTTGTTCTTACAGCTACTATTTTGGATCCCATTAATTTCTGACTATTGAAAAGCCTGAAATAGAACACCCTGTTTTTCTGATAAAGTTTGTTGGGTAAGATTTATTTCATCCTAAATTTTGACCCATAAAATATACTTTTGCAATTAAAATAGCAAAGAGGATGCTTTCATTAATTGCTTACATTACTCATTGTATAAGATTTATTTTAAAAACTTATTAAGTGGCCACATTTTCTTAGACTGCTATTGGTGATAAATGTTGAGTAAGACCCTAAGTTAGTTAAGTCAATTCAAGTGGAAGACAACTGAACATTAACAATATTTCATTTTTTATGGCATAATAAAAATTAATGGTTTTAAAAATCTCTTTTAGGTCTATTAAGATAATAAATATTTTTCATTAGCCTATTAATAAAAATGAACATAATATTAGTAATTCTTCAAAGAAAATAATTGGGATATTTTATAAAAAAGCAATATTAAACAATTTCTGTACAAATTTTGATGCTCTACATATTATGTATTCAATAAGGTTGAATACTTGAAAATGATGAGTCCATAGTCATATTCCTTTTGTCTTCTGAGAGTTGTGAGGTAATTGTGAAGTAGCTTCTATTAATCCAGTCCTTCTGCATATATGTTAACTATAAACTCTGGGCAAAGGTGAACAACCTGAAAGCACTGGAGACTAGAAGCAGGAAGAACCTGAATCTACAATAGGAAGAAGAACTAACTGAAGGAGTTTCCCATTTTTAAAGCCTTGAGGCTTGAGGACAAGCCCCAGGAAGGGTAGCCAAGACCCTTGTGCACAGAAACCCACACTTTTATTGACTTTAAGAATCAGAGAATGAAGTTGAGAGTGACTAAAACAGCTGTAACGTAAAGATGGAAATTCTGGAAATGAGAGAGCTAGATAGGGGGAGTTCCAAATTCTCTATATAAACTCTGCCCAAATTGCTGGATGAATTCTAAGCAGTGTATACATAAGGAAAGGCTCTAAGCAGCCAAAGTAAGGCTAAAATCACTCAATAATGATTTTAGGTGTCTACCTGCTGCAGGGGAGACGAAATTGGAAATTTACTTCCACCCAAGTAAACTGCTGTCTAAAACAACAAGAAAAATCAACACTTTTCAGAGAAATAGGACCAGAACTGGGTTATATGGCCATGTTCTAAGTGCAGTTGAGCTAGAAGGTGATAATTTGCCATTTTCAATCTCTGTGGGGGAAGAGGCTCTGCCAAAAAGAGAGAGTCGGAAAGTAGGTAGATTATCTAAAGAGTTTGCAACATTAGGCAAATTGATAGAGTCTGATTGGGGAAAGAAGTACTTGTCTGTTGAGTTGGACTAGGAACCAAAATTTTAACTTGCAATCTGGTATTTATTCCTGCTGTATATTTTAATAAGTTTTATTGTAAATATGTCAGGCAAAAATTTATGTTATGAGTCACCATATACCCATTACTTGCCTTTGTGAACCCTGAGAATGTAAGACAGGTCTCAGTTAATTTAGAAAGTTTATTTTGCCAAGGTTGAGGATGTACGCCCATGACACAGCCTCAGGAGGTCCTGATGACATGTGCCCAAGGGAGTCAGAGCACAGTTTGGTTTTATACATTCTAGGGAGCCATGATATATCAATCAACGTATGCAGGATGAACATTGGTTCCGTGTAGAAAGGCAGGACAACTCAAAGCAAAGCTGGGAAAACTCAAAGTGGGGAGGGAGTTCCAGGTAATAGGTAGATAAGAGACAAGTGGGTACATTCTTTTGAGTTCCTAGCCTCCAAAGAAGGCAATCAGGCATGCGTTTATCTCAGTGAGCAAAGGGGTGACTGAATAGAATGGGAGGCAGGTTTACCCTAAGCAGTTCCCAGCTTGACTTTTCTCTTTAGCTAAGTGATTTTGGGGGTCCAAGGTATTTTCCTTTCAGAATTTCCCCTTTTTATTTTTGAAAATCTTTTGGAGAAAGCATCTTAGAAGAAAATGAGTCTGTCTAGTCTCAGGTTTTGTCTGATCTCTCATGGCTAGGATGGTTTATTCCTACACGAGTAGGTCCCAAGTTATTAGAAAAACTCATTTTTAGAAAGTTGTGAGGTCTCATGTCCTATGAAGAGAAAATAGGGGGAAGAAGGAAGAAAAACAATAAACAAAAGAGCAATCCTGGAAAATTGATATAGGTCAGATTACCCTGAAGTCTGTAAATTAGTAGGCAAATATGAAAATGCCTTACGCATGTAAATAGGTTGCTGGTCTTTTTCCTGAAGTTCAAGTTGTCTAGCTTTAGTTTGCAAGGCTTTGTGAAAGCAGAGCTTAGTTATTGGTGACTCCAAATTAGGAAAAATAGGGAAACAAGAAGAAAAAAGACTGAAAACATTTTGAAGACTTGTAGCCAAGATAAATTAGAATTCTGTCTGAACTGCAAAAAATAATAAAAGTGGATAAACATTAGGCAAGACTAGAATCTAACAACAGGTGTACTATAGTTTTTGAGACATGATTTTTCTCTCTCCAGTTTTCCATTTTTACTAAAGACAAATCATGATACCACTGATTTGCTTTATTATACCTGGCCTGATTATTTGCATACAATGCAGCAGGAATAATAATTTTTTTAAACATAGGCTTTTAAATTGGCTTTGATGGAACAGAAGGAATCTCAGATAAGATTTTTTTAAAGCTGAGCGCAGCCATGGATTGGTGCCATCAAAGACCTATGAGTTGGGCAAATTCCTCTCCTCTTGAGGTTCCAAAATAAACTTGGGCCTGTCAGAAAGTGACATTCTTTACTTACCACAGTCAGGAACCCTGTACAGCTACTGTGTAGTCAAAGATATGAGGCCAGTTTTTCCAAGGGGCTTTTATTGGCTCCATAAGACAAGTTTGATTCCTTAAAGGAAAGCATACCACTCCAGTCAAAGCCTTTGTAAAATAATCAGCTTCTCCAATTGTGTCCTGTTACAAATGAAAAGATTCTTATTGCACTTATGCAAATAACTGTATTGTCATAAGTTAAGAATACTCACAAATTGTTTCTAAATTCTGTAGAAATCAGGTAGAGAGAAACAACTATAATCCAAACATTGTTCATAGGCATATACTCATTCATTAAAAGCTGTAAATAGGTTAAAAGAAAAGTTTCATTGACTCTAAAAAACAAAACAAAGGATCAGTAATGTTTTAAGGAAAAAGTTAAAAAGATTACTTTAGACTTCTGTTAGTTTAGTCCATGCAGTTAATTCCTGTTATACTTGATATTCATGAACACTTCAGCTCTCCATGAGTCCTGAAAGTTTTCCTCTATTCTGATGTCACAGTCTCCAAAGTTATCAGAAACCTGCATTAAAAAAGCACCTGTTATTATAAAATGACCTTCTAAAGAGGACCAAAACAAGACAACAATTGTCCATGGATGACAAAGAGTATTAGGACAGCCATAGTCACAGACACAATTGACAAGGAAATTTGTTACCTCTGTGACACACAATAATGTAACGTAACAATTATAATTATTACTGATAACAGACATTAAGTCATATCAGAATTATAGGACTTTTTCATAATTTTGCGACACATACCAATAACATACAAATACAGTCCAAAGAAAACCAAACACCATTTCATATTTGACAATGCTTCCTATATAATTTTTATACCAAATAAGGCAAATATGTCATTTTCGGACTTTAGGAAACCTATTAACAATATCTTAAAGTATTAATTAGGTCAGAAAAAGATACGATTTATAATTTGATTTTGGAAAGTTTGTCAGATATCAAAGGTTTAAAACATTCAATATTACAAAATTGGATCACATTTCATTGTAAAATAAGTCATTTATTTAAGCAAAGTGATCTCAGCTATAGACTAGCTGATATTCAAGAAATGAACCTGTTTTTTGCTACAGAATACCTGAAGGGCTCAAGTATGAATGACACCAGGGATTAACGCATGGCACTGAAAGCAGAGGGATCTACTAGTATACAGAGGGGTTAGACCCCTGTTTTCCCTCCTGTGCCTCTGGTACCTAACTCCAGGCAGGCAATCATGGGCTTATTTCTGGAGAGACTGAACCAGAGGAGCAGATCTGAAACACACTACAAGTCATACAGAGTGATGGTGAAATAAAGGCAGGAGGATTAATGAAATTCTAAATATTGCACTTTGGGATCCCCAGATTCCCTTCCTTATCCCTTCTAGAGCACCAGTAGTTTGGTATGTGCTTCCTAGGCAAAAAGTTAAAAAACAAAAAATAAAACAATACTGAAAGCTTTTAGAGAAAATATCTCCATAGACTGACTTAAAAGGCCGATAGATTACCAGATCATCCACCATTGGCAAGTCCTGTCCACAGGCCAGAACTTATAAAATGTTAGGGCATTTAACATGAAAAGCTGGCCAAAGATCAAAATATTCTTCAGAAATCATTCAACATAAGAGAGATCAAAATAAACAAACAGAAAATAGGAACCCAGAGGAAGCAAAGACAACTAAAAAAAAAAAAAAAAACTACTAAATTTCCTGAGAGAATTAAAATATACAAGTATATTGCAGCCATTAAGCAAAAACAGGATGACTATGGAAAAGAAAAAAAACATTTCTTGATTCAGCAATTCCATTTCTGGGTATTTACCCAAAATATTTGAAATCAACATGTGGAAGAGATGTCTGGACTCCCATGCTTATTGCTGCACTTTTCACAATAGCCAAAATATGAAATCAACCTAAGCGTCATCAATGGATGAATGGATTTTTTAAAATGTGGTGTGTATACATATATATATATATATGCATGCAGTGGAATACTATTCAGCCAAAAAATAATGAAAACTTGTCATTTGCAACAACATGAATAAACCTAGAGACATTATATTAAGTGAAATAAGCCAAGCAAAGCACAGGACAAATACAATATTATTTCATTCATGTGAGGAATCTAAAAAAAACTGATGTCATAGAAGTAGGGAGTAGAATACTGGTTGCCAGAAGCTAGAGAAAGTAGAGGGGCTGGGGAGATAGAGAGAGGTTGGTCAACGAGTACAAAGTAAGTTACAGTTAGGTAGGAGGAATAAGTTCTGTTGTTCTATTGCACAGTAGGATGACTATAGTTAGCAATAATGTATATTTCAAAATAGCTGGAAGAGAGAATTTTTAAGGTTTTCACCACAATGAAATGATAATGTTTGAGGTGAGGAATTTGCTAATTACCGTGATTTGATCATTACACAATGTATACATGCATGAAACATTGTATTATACTCCTTAAGTATGATTATTATGTCACTTAAAAACAAAATAAAACTAAAGAAGAAATTACTAAGAGAGTAAATTCCAAATGTTCTCACCACAAAAATAAGTATTTGAGGTGATAGATATAATTAGCTGGATTTCATTATTCCACATTGTATTCATAAATCATAACATCCCTGTAGCCCATAAATATATACAATTTGTCGATTTACAATTAAAAATAAAAAATTTAAAAGAATTGGTATTTCTATAAATAAACTAATTCAAAACATTTTAAAAGAAAACTTTCTAGGCATTTAAATATGTTAAATGTTACTTAAATTAAAAATTTAAATAGGGTTGGAAGTTGAGGGCACTTGGGAAATAAAACAAAAAGATATAAAGAGATTTTAAAAAGGAGAAACTATTAACAAAAAGAAGAGGAGATTAAGTCTAGGAGGCTCACTTTGTAACTAAAAGAAGATTTAGGAAAGGCCACAGAGAGAACTGAGGGGAGGAAACTACCAAAAATTAATTCAAGAAAATCTCCCAGAATGGACGAGTATTAGTCTTCAGATTGAAAGTACCAACAGAGTCCATGCGAAAAGTTGAGAAAATGCCCACACTAAGTTACCTTGTTGTGAAATTGTGGAACGCCAGAGATAAAGAGAATCTTTTTTTACGTTTGTGGAGAGAGAGAGAGAGAGAGAGAGAGAGAGAGAGAGAGAGAGAGGGAAGTGTGTGAAGGGAGATGGAGAAAATGGGGCACATTGAAAAAAGAGAAAAAAAGAAGAGGATCATGATGACGTCAGGCTTTTTAACATTATCATTGCAAGTTAGAAGAAATGAGAAAATGCCTTCAAAATTCTAGAAAATAATATTCAGTCCAAGCCAACATGCAGTGAATGACATCCCCTACAGCTTTTCGGTTTTGGTTCACATTTTTAAAACATGTTGAATAAAAATGTCTCCCTAGAGTTTGGCAGTGCACAATCTTCACAGTCATATGCAGCAACTCTATTCAACTCAGTCAAATTTGCAGTCACATTTGAAGATAGAATACAGACCTAGGAAGACTCAAAATTTACTGATCCATTCTTTTCTCAGGAAGGATATGTTCTAGAAAAGTGAATAGGTAAGCCAAAAAAAGAAAAAAGAGAAATCTGCCATTAAGAAATCGCTAATTCTGCCACCAAATGTGCGTGGGTTTTCTATAGCAATTCTGTATTCAATTATCCAACACCAATTAAGTGCCCCCAAATTTAATTCAATTCTGATACTAAGTCCTGGAGTTAGTATCAAAGCCCACAGTTTAAGGGCCCAATCCCACAAGACTGCCACCTCTTTGAACCCCAGACACAAGTGGGGTGTCTGGGCTATCCACACTTCTGCTTGGGCAACTACAAATTTGGGGGTTCCCACAACACTGCATCAGGTTTGATAATTTGCTAGATTGACTCACAGAGCTGAAGAACACACCATTTACCAGTTTATTATAAAGAATATGACTCAGAAACAACCAAATAGAAGAGATATACAGGGCTAGGTATGGGGGTGGTATAAAACCTCCATGCCCTTTCTGGGTGCCCACTCTCCCAGCACATGCATGTGCTCACCAACCTGGAAACTCATGGAATCACATTGTTCAAAAGTTTTTATAAAGCTCAATCTCCACCTGACCCCAACACCCCAGAGTTCAGTGAGTGGGACTGAAAATTCCAAACTTTAAATCACTTAGTCTTTCTGGTGACCAGTCCCATTCTGAGGCTATCTAGGGGTCCTACACTCAGCCATTTGATTAGCGTAAATTCAGGTGTGATCAAAAGAGTTTTTCATACCTGTAATCTCAGCAATTTGGGAGTACTGATTGAGGCCAGGAGTTTGAGACCAACCTGGGCAACACAACACAACCCTATCTCTACAAAAAAAATTTTTTTTAAATTAGCTGAGCATGATGGCATATGTTTGCAGTTTCAGATACTCAGGAGGATAGGGTAGGAGAATTGCTTGAACCCAGGAGTTCAAGACTGTAGTGATCTATGATTATGCCACTGCACTCTCCAACCTGGGCAAGAGAATGAAATCTCATCTCTTAAAATAATAAATAAATAAAGTGGAGAGCCTGATATGAATAACAAGACATGTCCATTGATTTTTGTAGCCTGAGACTTTGCTGAAGTTGCTCATTGGCTTAAGGAGTTTTTAGGCTGAGATGACAGGGTTTTCTTAATATAGAATTATGTCCTAGAGACAATTTGACTTCCTGTCTTTCTATTTGACTATGCTTTATTTCTTTCTCTTATCTGATTGAGTTGGCCAGAACTTCCAATACTATGTTGAACAGGAGTAGTTAGAGTGGTGGGCATCCTTGTCTTGTGCTGGTTTTCAAAGGGAATGTTTCCAGCTATAAAGATACATGCATACATAGGTTTATTGCAGCACTATTTACAATAGCAAAGTTATGGAACCAACGCAAATGTCCAACAATGATAGACTGGATAAAGAAAATGTGGTACAAGTACACCATGGAATACTATGCAGTCATAAAAAGGAATGAAATCATGTCCTTTGCAGGAACATGGATGAAGCTAGAAGCCATCATTCTCAGCAAACTAACACAGGAACAGAAAACCAAAAACTACATTTTCTCACTCATATGTGAAAGTTGAACAATGAGAATACATAGACACAGGGAGGGGAACACAACATACCAAGGCCTGTTGGGGGGTGGAGGGTGAAGGGAGGGAACTTAGAGGATGGGTCAATAGGTGCAGCAAACCACCATGGCACACGTATACTTGAGTAACAAACCTATACGTTCTGCACATGTATCCCAGAATGTAAAGTAAAATTAAAAAAAAAAAAAAGTCATGCTTATCACTCAGGAAATTACAGGGGGTTTAGAAGTTCTGTGCCAGGAACCGGGGACAAAGACCAGCTATTTATTTTTTATTGTACTGCTGTAATCTAACAAAGGACATGGTTTTAGAAAGACTGAGGATGATGCGAAAGGGATCTCAGAGTAATAGTTATGCAGCAGGCTGTAGAGAAGCCAGCCCAGATCAGAATAAGGATATTTAAGCCTCTGGGATGAGGAGTGGGGTGAAGGGAGATGGAACTGGTAAATTATCTGCTTTGTATGACCATTTAGATAATAATAGCAGTAGGCATTTGACACGTATAATGAAGCATTTAGAAAACGTTAACAATAGATACATAGAAAACTAAAAAAACAAAAAACAAAAAACAAAAGAAACAATTAACTACAGAAAAAAAGGCTATTAAAAAAACCATAATCATAGAAACATATTTGGCCTATAGTGGCCAATATTTACACTATCATAGTAACAATTGAATATTGACTTAATCAGAAATTGTGTTATCATAACTATACCAAAGGGAGGGATGAAAGTATGCAGAAGGGAGATGTAAGAGAGTGATAATGTTATCCTTCACTGACAGATATGTCTAACTGAAAATAGTATTTGACAATACGCTTATTAGCAGCATGGCATATTATTTGATTTTTGAAATGGTGTCTACATCTTACATTGATTAAACTAGTTTTTTTTTTAATTTTTAAATTTGATTTTTACTTATTTTTTCCCACTGTGAGAAATAAGTTTTGTTTTTAGAGACAGGGTCTGGCTCTGTGGTACAGGCTGGAGTGCAGTGATGCAATAACTGCTCACTGCACCCTCCAAACTCCTGGGCTCAAGCAATCCTCCTGCCTAGGACTAGGATTAGGACTACAGATGTGAACTACCATGTCCAGCTAATTAATTTTTTTCTTTAGAGGTGGAGTCTCATGTTGCCCAGGCTGCTTTTGAACTTCTGGCCTCAAGTGATCCTTCTTCCCAGGCCTCCCAGAGCATTGGGATTACAGGTATGAGACACTATACCTGGTCCCTAAGATAAATTTTATTTTTAGAAAAATAAAAAATCATCCAACAAGAGATGATGAAGCTCAGGCGTAAGCCACTGTTAAGTGCAGATAGAAAGAAAGTTGAAATATGCTAGAGACTTTCTGAGTAGAATGGGTACAAATTAATGTTTCTAAATTATCAAATGATGTGCATCATAAGATTATGAAGTCTGCAGATCTGCATAATTTGACTGGAATTTCTATTATCCCTGCTAATCTTTGGTCCATGGTCTTCCCATGCAAGAACAAAATGGAAACAATAATATATACCATAATCCAGGTAATATATCTGCTTGGTATTATCCAAGTATTTCCAAATACCATGCATACACACCTTTCCTCTATATACAGATTACTTACTAACGTCTAGTTAAGCCAGCCTTATTTTTACTTCTTCTCCCTCGTTGAACTTATTAGAATTTTAAGTAGTTTTCATTTATAACTAGAACCTCAGAAAGATTTTTAACCCTATTTTCAACTGGATTATTGACAGAAACTTTTGGCAAATGTGTCTAATTTCTACATCAAAGAGATAATCAGCAATGCTATGTTTCTCCTTGTTAGAGAGTCAGAAACTCGTATTTTTTGTAATTAGTAGGCTCAAGGGAAGGGAGATGTGACCTGTGTCTGAGACAGTGCTCTGGGGAAGAGAGACAGCATCAGCAGCAGGACATCTTTACATGTAAATGATTCATCAGAAGCAAAAATTTGGAGTCAGAGCTAAGACAAGGAGAAAGGTAGTCATCTCCCCACCCCAACACACTCACAGCTTAACTTGAGTCGTTGGGGGTCTGCAAATCAAATGACAGGATAAAAGACAAGATTTGTTCACATCGATGGAAGTACACAGTAGGGAGCACCTTGGTGAACAGCTAAGAGTAAGAGCCTATATATCAGCTTAATTAAGGAAAAGCAGGGGTGTTTAGGGCTTCAGTGGGAAAGTATCGAAAGTTCTATTGGATTTTTTTCATCCTGATACAAATGGACAGTCTCCTTTCTGGTTGGAAATTCCGCAGAGGGGGATTTATGGCAGCTGAAGTTGCACCTCCCCAAGAGTCAGTCTTCCTCCAAACAGGAAGCCCTCACAGGGAGTTAAATGGAAGTTGTATTTTTGGGAGGCTCTGCTTTAGTGAGCTAAGGGAAGTTCAGAGAAGCTTTTTTTCCTACGTCTACTGCAACTCAGGTGTTTTCCATTTAAAGTAATTTTTACACTGGTAAGTTTTGATTTCTTCATCTCTTCATATACGTAGAGATAGAGATATAGACAGATATACAAAAAGTGAATATACATATTTTTCTTAACCATTTTTTCCTACTACATTTACCCCTAAAACTTCGGTCTATTTTCTAAGAATGGAGGGTATCCCTTACATGCCCATAGACCTAGCATTAATATAATACTTTTTCTTAATCTACCATCCACATTCCAGTTTTGTCAATTGATCCCATAATGTATTTTATAGCATTTTTTCTCTGTCTAGCACAGGATCTAGTGTAGGATTAGGTTTTATATTTCATTGCCATGTTTCTTTAGTCTCCCTTAATATGGAATATTTCCTTGTCTTTTTTTGTATTTTTTAAAAAAATTGTTTCTATGTAGGATGTGTGAAAGGAAAATAAATCTTGGCGCCCCCCAAATCACTAAGCTAAAGGGAAGTCAGGCTGGGAAGTGCTTAGCGCCAACCAGCCTCCCATTCTGTTCAAAGTCACGCCTCTGCTCTATGGCACAGATGCGTATCTGATTGTCTCCTTTGGAAAGGCGAATCATAAACTCAAAAGAATAAAACTTTTTGTGCCTCACCTATCTGTGACCTGGAAGCCTCCTCCCTGCTTCAAGTTTTCTTTGCTTCAAGCTGTCTTAGCTTCAAGTTGTCCCACCTTTCCAGACCGAACCAGTGTACTTCTTACATATGTTGATTGATGTCTCATGTCTCCCTAAAATGTATAAAACTAAGCTGTGGCTGACCACCTTGGGCATATGTCGTAAGGACTTCCCGAGGCTGTGTCACGGGCACATCCTCAACCTTGGCAAAATCAACTTCCTAAATTAACTGAAATCTGTCTCAGATTTTCTGGGTTCACAGATGGGCAGGTAAGTTTTTGTTTTTTTGGTTTTTTGTTTTTGTTTTTTTTTTTTTTTAATTGAGACGGAGTTTCACTCTTGTTACCCAGGCTGGAGTGCAATGGCGCGATCTCGGCTCACCGCAACCTCCGCCTCCCGGGTTCAGGCAATTCTCCTGCCTCAGCCTCCTGAGTAGCTGAGATTACAGGCACGCACCACCATGCCCAGCTAAGTTTTTGTATTTTTAGTAGAGACGGGGTTTCACCATGTTGACCAAGATGGTCTCGATCTCTTGACCTCGTGATCCACCCGCCTCGGCCTCCCAAAGTGCTGGGATTACAGGCTTGAGCCACCGCGCCCGGCAGTTTTTTTTTTTTTGAAACAGGGTCTGGCTTTTGACACCCAGACAAAAGTGCAGTGGCACAATCTCAGCTCACTGCAACCTCTGCCTCCTGGGCTCAAGCCACCCTCAGACCTCAGCCTCCAGAATAGCTAGAGAAACTGAGGGAGTGAGTGGGGGCGTCCTGAAGACACTCCCAGTTCCCCAATCCGAGGTCCTTGGCCTGTCTTACTCAGAAGAATTGGGAAAGAGGTCCCAGAGGTGCGGTGAGCTTACCATTCAAATACATATCATGGACCCAAAGAATTTTGCACAAAAGCAATTTATTGAGAGAGAGAGAGAGAGAGCTCCCACGCTGTTCATGCTGTTGTGGGGGGGGGCGGGGCGGAATCCAAAGGGGATATCTGTATAGGTAAGGAGCAGTGGAGTTTTAACCCTGGAGTTAGTCCCTCTTCATTCATGTTCTTGTCCAATGAGAGGAGTTCTTTCAAACTTCCTCTGGAGTGATTGATTGATCTTTGACTCTGATACCGGATTGGCTGTTTGGTCTACAACAGAGCCCCCTCCTCCCAGAGCTTTCTGGTCGGCTTTTTGGACAAAGAAGCCCACCTGGATTCCTCTACCTAGCCTGTTAGCCGGAAACCTAAACAAAGAACTTTATGTTCCCGGATGGGGGCATAGATGGAGGCTGGTGCTGGGAAACTCTTGCCTTTGAAACCATGCCCCTCATGGACCTGGGAAGATAATTTTTTTTCCTTAACACAGTCCCTCACTAGGACTACAGACCATGCCACTGTGCCAGGTTAATATTTTTTTATTTTTTGTAGATGTTAGATATAGTGAACCCCAAGTTTCTCTTCAAAGAATCAGTTTGTCAGTATATTCAGCTCTCTTATTCTTTAATTCTCCATTTTAAAGTTTAACTTCCTTGTAGTTTCAGTAAACAACCTTTTCCATCAGTTCTAATCAGTAGTTCCCCTCTGTTCCCCCAGTCCCCTGCCCTGTCCTGACTCATTCCAGTCACCTGCTCTGATCACCTGCTTTGACCCCTGGTTATCTGCTCTGAACTGCCTGTAACTGTCCTTCCTGCCAAACTAGCCACTCTGCCACTCTGGCTTATACCCCTGCTCCCTTTAAAATAGCCAATCAGAATTGTACTAGACTGTGTGGTTTAACCCTAGTCAATAGGGAAATGACACAACAGTAGGGGTGACCTCCGTCAGGCATAAGTACCCCATCCCCTCCCTTGTCCAGGCGTGTGCTCACCATTGTTCCATCTGTGAGCAGCACCCTTCTATAGAAGTAAATTGCCTTGCTGAGGAAATTTATATTCAAGTGCTACTTTTGCAGCACTGAAAATTTATATATAACATAGAGATGGGGTTTCACCATGTTGCCCAGGCTGGTCTCCAACTCCTGAGCTCAAGTGATCCACATGCTCCAGCCTCTCAAAGTGCTGGGATTACAGTTGTAATTCACCATGCCCGGCCAGCATTTCATTGCCTTTTATGACATTGCCATTTTTGAAAAAACGGTCCCTTTAAAAAAAAACTACAATATTCCTCATTTCTAGTTTGATATTTTCTCATGATCAGTTTCAGAGTATGCATTCTAGCCAGAACAGCACATTAGTGATGTTGTCCTCAGGGAATCACACCTAGAAGCATACAATCTGTGTGTCATCTGACCATTATTTGTGATTTTAATTTTGATCTGCTGGTCAAGGTATTGTCTGAGCTGTTCACATGATAGTTTTTTCTCTTATTCCTAATAAGCAATCTATGGGAAGATATCATAAGATCATGCAAATATCTTGCTCTTCATCAAAAATTTAATAATTTTTGCCCAAATGAATCAATATTTACTGTGTGGGCTGAAAAAATGAAGATTTTCCAGCTCGATTACTCTTTTCACATTTACAAGTCAGCACTTGGCATTCTTGCATAAGCAAGAGCTCTTCTTTATTTATATATTTATCTATATGTTATTAGCACGTACTAATGAAAAACGAGGGTTTTTCCCCCCACCCCAGTGGTTGGTGCTCAAATTGTCCCATATTTGATGAGTGGGAATCCCTTCAAGCTGGCGCCTGTGTTCTTGTGTCATGCCTTATCATTTTGAGCAGTTCTTTACTCCTTGACATAATAAATTGCTTCAGGCTCACCTTGTACCTTTCCTGGCCCACCCATTTTGTTTGCAAGCGTTTGAAAAAAGGCTGTCTACTAGGGAATGGTGTTAGAAACCAACATCTCAGTTCTAAGTCCTAGTAATGTTTTAAGGATAGATTCTTAGGATTATAATTTTTTTTTTTTTGGTCAGAATATAGTTTTGGAGATTCTTGATATATATCACCAAACTGCTTCCTGGAAATGTACTGATTTATTCTCCTACCTGCAGTGCATAAGAATGCACTTCTGTCTCTATGCTCACTAATATTATATTTTTCCTAACTTTTCAGGTAGAAAAGTGTAACTTAATTTTTGTTTCCTAGATGATGATGATGATGATTATTTGAGACAGAGTCTCACTCTGTCATCCAGGCTGGAGTGCAGTAGCTCAATCTCGGCTCACTGTAACTTCCGCTTCCCAGGCTCAACTGACTCCCCCAACTGAGCCTCCCAAGCTGGAAATGTGCATAGGTGCCACAATGCCTTGGCTAATTTTTGTATTTTTTTGCAGAGACGAAATTTCGCCATGTTGCCCAGGCCAGTCTTGAACTCCTGGACTCAAGCAATCTGCCTGCCTTGGACTCCTGAATGCTTCCTAGATTACTAATAAGGTTTGTTCATTTACTACCTGTTTTCATTAAATTATCTGTTCAGGCCGGGTGCAGTGGCTCATGCCTGTAATTCCAGCACTTTGGGAGGCCGAGGTGGTTGGATCACCTGAGGTCAGGAGTTTGAGACCAGCCCAGCCAACCTGGTAAAACCCTGTCTCTAATAAAAACACAAAAATTAGCTGGGCATGGTAGCCTTACCTGTAGTTCCAGCTACTCTGGAGGCTGAGACAGCAGAATTGCTTGAACCCTGGAGGTGGAGGTTGCAGTGACCCAAGAACATGCCACTGCACTCCAGCATGGGCAACACAGATCGAGACTGTCTCAAACAAACAAAAACAAACAAACAAAAATAAATAAGTTATCTGTTCATGTTGTTCTTACTTTTATCAGAGCTTAGAGTTTTATATCTGTATGAACTGTTCTCATATTTGGGACAATGATTTTTCTAGTTTCTTTACATTTTAATTTTCTTTGTACTTTTACTTTATATTCAAGTATTTGATGTTTATATTGAGTCAATTCTATCTGCCCTTTGTGAGTTTTTTTTTTTTTTTTTTTTTGCCATTGCTGTAATGCTTAGGGTATATTTTTATAGAACAATAATAAATACTTTAGTGTTAATTATCTTCATGCTGCCCAAATTAAAAGAGTTTTTTTGTGTGTGTAGAAAAGAGTGGAGAAGGAAGACTGTTGACTCCTTCCAAAGAAAATTTCATAATAGTAACAGCTATTACTACTGTAACTGTTAAAGAAAAAGGTGTGTGTGTGTGTGTGTGTGTGTGTGTGTGTGTGTTTGTTTGTTTCTTAAGAGTTCTGTTAACCTCAAGACCATTTCTGGACTTTCTCCTTAGGGTCATGGGTAGTTAAAAGGTAAAATAATATTAAGCAAATGTTATTTTAACAAAAGACTAAATGGGGTAAAGATGCCCTCTAGTGGAAGGTTAGGTCCTCTCTACAATCAAACTGAAAGCACAGAAAATCTAGCATCCCTCAATTTATAAAATGCTCCACATACTCAATTGTTATGTGGGGCTTTTGCTTTTTTATGAATAATAGCATCAATAGCAGAGTTAAGAAATTAATTTCCTTATAGTTCATATGTTCTTTTTGAAGGGATTTTGTTTACTTTGCTTCCAAGATGCATTATTCTATAAACAGGAACAACCAAATTGTCATGGTCACTGAATTCCATTTTCTCTATTCAAAAAAGATATTAGTTATTCAATCCACTCTTTCTGGTAAGCTTACACAAGTAAATATTTGCTTGTTTAATATATAACCTGAATGTGTTATCAGAATCTGCTTTAATGTTATGAAAAATTGCTTTAATATTATGAAGGAAAATATTTTGCAAAATTATCAAGATATCTGTCAAAATAAATATCTTAAAAAGGATGACAGAAATGCTTATTTTATGACTTTCAGAGTTAATGTTCTTGAAAAAGAGATTGCTCTGTAGAATTTTTTTTTTTTTTTTTTTTTTGTATACCCTTAGAGGCTACCCCAGGATCTTGTTCATAGTGGAAATCAATAAACATTGCTGGTAGGAGGAGAGACAAGTTATTTCCTAATCATCTGATGTAAAATCTCTTTTGGACAAATTATTAACATGATTAGAGTGGCAAGATGTCTGTAAAATGCTAAAATTCATTATTTCATTTATTAAAAACTATCCTATAAGATTCACACATAGCCCCTTGGTTATGACAAAAGTACAAATAGTACTGAAGTACAATAGTAAAGCATGGCCTTTTCAATAAATTGTTCTGAGTCAATTGGATATCTATATGGACAAGAAAGGAACCTTAGCTTCTACTTCATACCGTATGCAAGAATCAGCTCCAGGTGGATCGCAGATCTGACTGTGGAAGGTAAAACAGCAAAGCCTCTGGAAGAAAACATGAACAGCTAGGGGATGACAACTATTTCTCACGTGGGGCACAAAATGCACTAACCATAAAGAAGAAGATTACCACATTGGAATTAATTAAAATTGAGAGCTGCTCTACATAAAAAACACCGTTAAGACGGTGAAAAGGCAAATCATTCACTGGGGGAAGATATTAGCAATACATATATTGAATTAAGGAGTCTTATTATGAGTATGTGAAGAATTCCTGCAAACCAGTAAGAATAAAACAGTAGAAAGATGCCAAAAGACTTAATAGGGACTTGACAAAAAAAGGCATTCTAGTGACCAATAAACTCATGAAAATGTGGTTCAACTTCTTTGACTAATAAAAATAGATTCATATCACAATGTGACCACTACAAATACATCTGTGCTGGTAAATGTTTAACAATGGGCTTTCCAGAAGGGAAAGAAAGATATGTATACATGTAGCACAATGTTACAAATAATAATAAAACATACAATACCCTTTATGGTAAATTCCATATAGCCAATAGCCAGTTGATTCCTCTCCTCTTCCTCCTCCTCCTTCTTCTTCTTCCTCTTCCTCTTCTTCTTCTCCTTCTCTTTCCCCTTTCCCTTCCCCTTCCTCTTCTTTTTTTTTTTTTTTTTGAGACAGGGTCTTGCTCTGTTGCCTAGGCGGGAATGCAGTGGCACCACTATGGCTCACTGTAGCCTCAGCCTCCTGGGCTCAGGCAATCCTCCCGCCTCGGCCTTCCCAGAAACTGGGACCACAGGCACAAAGTACCATGTCCAGCATAGGTGTCTCACAGTATTGCCCAGGCTGATCTTAAACTGTTAGTTTCACGTGATCTTCCTGTCTTGGCCTCCCAAACTGTTGGGATTATAGGTGTGAATCACAGTACCTGGCCTGCCAGTTGATTCTTACAGATGTTTTTGTTGATTTTTGCTGAACTCCTGTATCTGTATCTAAAGTTACAATTCAACCATGCTTTTACAAATTTTTATTTATGCTGGGCACAACATATCAGCTACAAACATGGCACTTTAGAATTTAATCTGCATTATTAACATTTTCTATATCACTTTCTTAAGTCTACATAAATCAACAAAATAATAAATTAAGCCTTGAAATTAGTAGCCTTTCACAGTTTCCATGGTATAAATACTCCATTGTGGCCATTGTCAAGTTAGCCACATGACATTGCTGGAGAGATGCAGAACAGCACACCATGGTATAGCATTTCCACCTCACAGATACGGTTGATGTAAAGAACCTTAAGAGCACAGGTAATAGACAGATATAGCATGGAGGTGATGAATTTCAAACACTTATTACCTTTGTAATATATAAAATATAAATAAGTTATATATTACTTATATAGTTGTATATATGTGTATATCTATACTATATATTGTAATATAACTTATTTAAATTTATATAATTTAATGTTTAATAATGTGTTTAACAATCAGCTCACAGAATTCCTGAAGATGTAAGCTTTGTTTTCTGAAAGCCAGTATAAGCCAACTCCCACACACCATTGAACCTGCCAAAATGAAAAGATAGCCAATACTAAGCGAGGCCATATGACCTTACAATTTAATTCCTAGATATATATCCAACAGAAACATACAAATATATTCACCAACAATGTGTACAAGAATGTTCATAGCAACACTATTTGTAATAGGCTTGAAATGCAAGCAACCCAGAAGTTCATCAATAATAGAACAGTTAAATTATGATCCACTCAAAAACTAGAATGAACAAACTACTGTCACATGTGCCAATACGAATGAATATCATAAACATAATGTTGAGTGAAATAAGTCAGATCCAAAGGTATACAGGTTGTATGTTCATACTTATGTAGAGTTCAAAATAGGCAGAAGTAATCCACAGTATGAAAGTCAGGGCAGTGGCTCCTCATGGGGTCCGAGTCCAAGGGGGAATACAGTGTCCTGGTTATGTTCATTTTCTTATTTTGATCATTACAGGTATTTGTAGTTTGTGAAAATTTATTAAACTGTACAACTTAAGATCTGTGCACTTTTCTGTGGTTGTTACATTTCAGTGGTTTACTTTAAAACACTTAGAGCACCACTGCTTAAATTTAAAAAAATAAAACTGACCTAAATGACAATTCCAAGGTAAAATGTAAGCTAGCTAATTTAATTATATCTGAAGGAGTAGAAAACTAGAAACCAGTAGGTTAAGTAATGGGGTAACATTATTTCACCATGAGACCCGGTACAAAAAATTCATTCCTTTCATGACTCTACCGCAAAACAGCAGTATTACTGGGCTATACACACCAGGAAATGGTTGAAAGAAAAATCTTACCAAATATCTGTATTAATCTTAAAAATTTCAGTCCAGAATTAATGACAGCTAAAAAGTGAAGAAAAAATGAATCCAAAAATACCTAAACCTTTCATGCATCTAAATTGCATCAGAAAGTAATGTATCTAATAAAATTCTACATCGTCCCCATATGAATTTAATGATAAGAATGAAATAGCCTTTTAAAAAGTTTTCAAAGATATAATGTCTTCATACTTTTTTTTCTTTTGGCCTGAAGCCACAGACAGAAAACAGCTGCAAGCTAATAAAACGGTGAGGAAAGGAGTGCTTCTTAGTAAAAGTTATGGGTAAATGATTAAATGAATGGCGGAAATGGAGTGAGGAACTCATCAGCCATAAATGCAGTGGAAGACAAGAAGTACCTTTCTGCTGAGTAGGAGTTAATTTAACTTATATATTGCAGATAAAAAATATTTTCCCAAGATTATTGACTCCCCTAGATCTGGATCTAGGTTTTCAAATTAGTATCAATTTACTTCTGAAGGTTTCTCCTTTCATAGAGCAAACCAAAATATTACACACAAAAGGACATTAGCCACTGTTCCCACATAGTGATCTCCTCTTCAGGAAGCTTTACTGCTACAGCACATTTCACATTTCATAAATTTTATGCCTGTTTTGCCCTAGATGTTCCATCCTATGTGAGTTACTTAGCAGAACTAAGTTTAAGAATATGTGGAAATGTCTAAAAGAGTAATCATTTTAGATGGATGTGAAAGAAAACTTTTCTTGATGGTTAGCCTTACATTTTGGTCAAGGATGAGAACCATTGCTGGACATCAGCTTGGCAATAAATCTACCTATCTCCTTTGAAAGGACTCTTTAATCAGCAATCAAAGGTCATAGCATTGTGGTAGATATTTGACTCAGCACGTATACCATTTTGACAAATCTGAAAAATTGGCTCAGATTGACTGAACAGCCAGACAAAGACATTAATTGGGCAAATCAAACAAGATTTACATATCCAAATGTGTGGCATGAAGAAGGAGGAGTTAGGATACGTAGCAGAGAGATCCGCTCTCAATCTCTATTAACAGAGAGAAGTGCTTACACTCGAGAATCCCTCAGATGGGCCACATTAGCAGACACACAGTTGAGGATGGTAAGTTTGAGCAAGTGAGGCTCACGTTAGACCTTTTGAAGGTCAATTGCCCCTTCAAACCCAGTGTTACATACATGATGCTGAAGCAGTCCTGGTACACGCTGGCAAAAACTGCACCTGGCCAGGTGTATCTCACTCATCTCAAAGTATACATGATATACAAGTATATTTGCAGGAATAGGTGATAGAGTATTCATATGCCTAAATAAACTTCTTATTCTTTACTCTCAGCCTCTCCAGGCTAAAGCAGCTTGGGCCAGATATGAGCCTGAATTCCATGCTGTGAAGTTACAGCAAACACCTATTCCCCAGATGGCCCTGGGAGTCATGGTAATGCACCCTTGGACCAGCTCTAAGACCTAATCTGCAGGCCTGGATTTACTCATTTTGGCAACAAATGTGTATGAGAATCAAGAGTTAGAAAAAGAACAGACTGCAAAATATCTTCCCCAGTTATTGACTGTCCAGTTATGTAGTCATTTAGCATAAAAAGACAATTCTAGAGCATTATTTTGTATGCTGTTTTGTTGTGTTTGTTCTTACCTTCTCAACCTTTGATTGAAATATGAAGATATTTATATCTAGCCATCTTTCATCACTTTAAGGCCTCCCTTCATTAGCTGAAGCGCTTATTTGCTTTGGACATGTCCTTCCTTTCAACCCAGTTTTGAATGATTGGCTGCCAAGTTGTGTCTCAGTGAAATCTCAACACTTTGGGCCTGTCAATAGCTTAATTCATAACGTTTGAGCCTGAATAATAATGCTAGAAGTTACACATTTCTGCCTAAAGCTTAGCCTACCTTAACTACTCTTTCACACTGAGCCTCCTCTGCATCCCGGGTCACTCTCCTGAGGCAGAGAGCTGATTTGGATCAGGAGACAGGCTCAAACCCTGGCTTTACCACCTGCTAGCTTTGTAATCTTGGTTAAGTCCCATAGACCTTGAGCTTTGCTTCTTTCATCAGTAAAATGGGATTGAATCTCCCTCATAGTTTTATAGTGACAATTGAGATAATGTTTGTAAACTTGTAAAGAACAGTGCCTGACACAGCCTATGTTCCATAAATATCAACTGAGTCTACATCTGACAGATGTAGTCTGTTGGAATTTAGCATGTGCAAACATTTATTGTCTATACTCTTTACTGCCAGTGATAGGTTTCATTTTAAAAATCTCTAAATTTCAGCAATCAATTAATTGCTAGAATTTTAGAAGATGAGTTTTTTGTATCTTGAATAGAAATAAAAATTCTTGCAGCTAAAAGCATTTCCTTGTATGTGAAATTAAGGCTTGTGACTACATGCCAAGCAATTCACAAATAAGTATCTTATTCTGGACTGCCACTCACCCTCTTGGAAGCTTCTGAGAAAATTAATGAGTTTATTCAAAAATCTGTGAAACTCAAGTAAATTTTCACTGGACTGTTTGATTGCTCATTCAAAATTGATTATAGTTTATTGGAGGGGGGCCATAGTTGACAGTGCAGCTGAATGTACCAAGAAACGGAAAAAAAATCATCCCAAATAGGTATTAAGATTTTAATTGGTTTCACAAGGCACTTGGCAGACTCTATTAAGGGGCTAATGATGAATTTTAAAGAAATACCAGAAGAGTGCCATCATAACCATTTAGGGTTTTCTATTTTGCATTCATTGGACACATTACCACTGTCTAAAAATGATCTAATAAATATTTACCAAGAACATCTGGCTATTAGACCTCTTCACCTAGCACTTTCAACTATGTTAATTTTGGCAATGAATGTGCAAATTACTAAGATTGTTTTGGGATTCTAAAGTTGGAAGAGCAACGGTGGGGAGTAGGAAGACATTATTTGAAAATTAGCAAGAAAGGGAAAGACCAGCAGGAGGCAGTGGCTCAACCCTCTCTTCATCTCTAGTTACTGCCCATTTTCCTTCATCTGCTAATATAATCTAGGCCTTGCTGACTAGATCTGCATGCCCTGAACTTCTGAGCTAATGATGCAAAGAAGCAAGGACAAGGGAGCCTTACAGTGGCCATATAGTGGCCCCAGTGGAGCAGGGGATGTTGTGCTAGTAGCAGTAGATGGTGCCTGTGGTTCTGGCTGTAGCATGTGTCCTGCAAGGATGATGTCTGCATTGCTTTGACTGGGTGACTTGGCTCTGCTGTGTGATTTTGGGTCCTGTTCCTGGCTGCATGCCCCTGAATCTTGTTGTCCATCCCTTCTTAGGATTGTGGGGGCTACCAAAAGCATACTTAGAAATTCCTTCTGGTAAATAAGCCAGAATCAGTTTCTCTTGCTTTAACTAAGAACATTATGTGATAGAATGATTAAAGTTTTAAAAAGCAAAATGTTAGGCTTAAAAAATTTCCATGGATTGGATTTGGTGCATGGTGCACCAATTTGAAACCTCCCTGATAAATTATAAGTTCATTCATGTATAAAGTGGGAGAAGAGAAAATATAAACAGAGCTCATACTAATTAAGTTTCTTCACTTTTTTCTCCTACTTATCAAAGTATTACATCATTTTATCTTTTAAAAATGGTAATTTTAACAGAGGAATTTTAATAAAGTAGTTCTTTAACAGAGTGTTATAGGTTCAGGGAAAAGGCAGGGATTGAGGGTAGAATGGCTAGTGCATATGGCACATCTAGTTTACCTTAGATCTTGACACACCATAGTACCTGTAACAAGCTGGCTGGAAAATGCACATTTCATGGTACCTAAGACAATAGATTTCCTGGGGAGAAAGTGCAATGTCTTTCCTTCAGACACAAAGGAGCCTTCTTCCTTTCCATCTTTTAATACTCATACCAATCAGTAAATTTCTACCTTGGACAAAACTCTGTGCCAGTAGTCTGCAGAAAATTAAAGAAGTGTGAGTCAGCTGACTGACCTTAAAGAAAATACATTCATTCATTTATTCAAATGTTTATTAGAATCTACTAGACCCTACAGATTGAAAGACGTACAAGGTATGTTCTTGTCCTCTAGAGTTTATGGTTAATAGGTATTATTACTCACAATTTACCTCACTAAAGACCTATGTGGACTCATGTTACACAGGAGCCTATGAGATATATTTATTAGATTATTTATTTACTTTTAGTTAACATTTTAAGTTTGTATAAACAATCACCATAACCTATTGGATATTTAAAAAAAAAATTAGCATTCACTTCTGTATCTTGAGTCCACAGATATAAGCAGTATATAATCAGAAAGTTATAAATAAACTCAGATAATATAGGCAAAGGTGTGTTCCTAAAAATGACACATGCAGGTACATTAATTAAAAGGATGCATCTAAAATTATGACCAAGCTCTTTTTAGAATGCAGAAATGTAAAATTACACCTTTAACAATGAAGACATTATTTATATACTTCAAAAATAAAATGTGATGTCACAGAGATGAATGATCGCTATAGGATTGTATTAGTTTAAGAGAACATGATTTCTTCTGTAAGAATGTAAAAGAAATCTAGTAAGAGTTTAGGGGAAAAATTATGAAGTCTAAAGCCAATTATCTTAATATTTTTCTTATTCCAAAACATAAGAACAGCATTAAAGGAAAACTAGCTTGCATTTTAATTGTCTATCTGGCATTAAGGAAGTTCTGCAAAAATGTCATAGAACTGAAAGGCTTCAGCTTCAAATTAAAAATATTCTAGGCTCAGATTAAAATATGGTCTGTCCCATATGAAAAATTATAAAGATGTAATTGGCTTCTTAGACAGAATAAAACTTTCTTTGAAGTTTGAAATGACTAAATTCCATTTCTCTGAATATTTCTTTGTATTGTTTTCTCCTAGTGGTGCAAATTATCTTAAATGTAATAGCTCACAAAGTTATTGTCTATAAAACACTGTATCTTTTGTTATTCAAATACAAGGAAAACCACATTGTGTTAATGATATATGTGTTTTTGCTAGCATTTAACATGACAGGTATTTAATCATTTTCCACTACAACCAGTATATTTTTGTTCTACCAGTACTGCATTTTAAAAATGTTAACATTAGAAACAAAGAATCATGATCTTATTTAGCTTTTTAATATATTTTAAGCCTCTTACAAAAGAAAAGCCCTATAAACAGAATTTAGAATTTCTTCAAGTTTAAAGGTTGTGTAATTCCAAAAAGTAAATCCAAGCAATTAATTTAGCAGCCTGGGAGGAGGTTAACGACAATTATGTTAACACCTGAGTCAGAATCTGGGTTTCCCTTTTTTCTAGATACCTTGTCTTTGCTAAGTAACAACTTATCCGAGCTTTTTTTTTTTTTTTTTTTTTCTTTTTTGAGATGGGGTCTTACTCTGTCACCCAGGCTGGAGTACAGTGGAATGATCTCAGCTCACTGCAACCTCAACCTCCTGGGTTCAAGTGATCCTCCCACCTCAGCCTCCCCACCAAGTAGCTGGGACCACAGGCGTGCCCACCACACCTGGTTAATTTTTTGCATTTTTTGGCAGAGACAGAGTTTCACCATGTTGCCCAGGCTGGTCTTGAACTCTCCAAATGCTGGGATTACAGGCATGAGCCACCGTGCCCAGCCTTCTCTGAGCTTTAGTTATTTCACCTGTCAAGTGGGGACTGATACCCACTTCTAAGATTGTTGTGAAAATTCAATCATGTGTGTAAGGTGTCTGGCATGTGGTAACTCAACAAAACATTTATCTCTTTTTTCACTTTTTAAGCTCCAGTTGGGAAGATAAGCTATAAACCCATGAAGAGGTAATGCAAAATCCAAGAGCTAAGTCACAATTCATATGCAGTGAGGTGGCTGAAGAAGATGATCTCTAAAGCCCCTTGCAGCTCTAAACATTGATTATTCTATGACAGCTGTATGAGAAGCGTCAGGGGTCAGTGCATGATGAATTGGCAATCGTAAAGTGTGGACAGTAAGTGCTCTTAGGTCCAAGAGGGGAGTCGCTGCCTCGGGCTACAATGGTTTAGGAAAACCAGTAAAAAATTCTGAGCTGTCTAAACTACAATAAAAGCTCAATTCAATTAGGAGAGTGACTAGCAAGAGTCTGATTATAAAACAAATTCAGGCCAAGCTGAGGAGAATAAGGAACAAAATACTGGGGAGAAAGGAGAAAGGAAAACGCAGTATCAGCAATTTGGTTTGTGAAACACACAAGGAATATTAAGTAGCTATCATGCTTCTCATCCTTACAACAGTCTTATAAGGCAGGCAAAGTATATTAGCCTTGCTGAGAATCTCCTTTGAGTATCAGCATCTGTTAGAAATGTGTTTGGCAACAAATAACAGAAAACCTGGACATCAGTGCCTTAAACAAAGTCTTTTTTTTTTTTTTTCCTTACCTAGAAAAATCCTAAAGGTAGACGGTCCAGAGTTGGTGCCTCTGCATAATTACACTATCAAGGCTCTTTCTTGCTCTTTCTAGCTGGGCTCTTTCTGGGTCTCTGTCTCACCATTGTTAGAATGATGGCATTTGCACTTATATTTTGTTGGCTTATACTCATTTGATGGCTGCTGTACCTCTGGGTATCACATTTGTAACCCATCCTGAAAAGAGACAGAAGGGCAAAGGAACAGAGAGTGTGGGCAGGTGGCATACCCATGAGTCTGAGCCTTTTTATTAAGAGAGTTAAAGCTTTCCTGGAAAGTTGCCCAGGACTTGCAAGATTTTCTCTTGCAATTTTCCTCTGGCCAGAATTGTGTCTTATGGCTGCCCATAGAGGGAGAAAGGGGATGTGGATAGGGTTAATCGGCCAACCCCCAGTGGAGACAAAATTGTTGAGGGCCTCGTAAAAGAATTACTACAAAAGATAAAACCAGGGAATTATTTTCCTTAATCAAGAATTTTCAACTCACTAAAAAATTAAACTTTTAAAATTTTTGAGATAATTTTAGATTCAAATACAGTTGTAGAAAATAATATAGCAAAATCCCTTTCCTCCAATGATAACACCTTACAAACCATAGTACAATGTAACTAATAAGATATTGACATGGACAGAGCTAAAATACAGAACATTTCTATCACAATAAAGATTTCTCATACTACCCATTCATAGATATAGCTCTCACGCCCCCTGTCCCTTCTTAATTTCTGGCAACCACTAATCCATCCTCCTTTTCTATAAATTTGTCTATTTAATAACTTTACATAGAGCAGGCACGGTGGCTCACCCCTGTAATCCCAGCACTTTGGGAGGCTAAGGAAGGTGGATCGTTTGAGTCTAAGAGGTTGGACCAGCTGAGCAACAAGATGAAAACCCGTATCTACAAAAAATGTAAAAATTAGCCGGGAGTGATGTGGTGATGCATGCCTGTAGTTCCAGCTACTTGGGATGTCTCGGTGAAAGAGTCACATGAGCCCGGGAGGTGGAGGTTGCAGTGAGCCGAGATTGAATCCCTGCATTCTAGTATAGGTGACAGAGTGAGACCCTGCAACTCTTCATGTACAGTTTTTTGTTTTTTTTTTTTTATGTGCAAGCTTTCATTTCACTGGGATAAAGACCTAGAGTTGTAATTGCTGGGTCATATAGTAGTTGCATGTTTAAGTTTATAAGAGACTGCCAAATTTTTTCTAGAGTGGCTCTACCATTTTACATTCTTGCCAGCAATGAATGAGTTATCCAGTTCTCTGCATTCTTGCCATTTGGTGCTATCAGTATTTTTTACTTTAGCCATTCCAATAAAGAGGCAGTGATATTTTATTGTGCTTTGTATTTGTATACCACTCACGACTAATACTGTTGAACATCTTCATGTATGCTTGACTTCTGTATACATTCTTTGATGGAATGTCTTTATATCTTTTGCCCATTTTCTAATTGGGCTGCTTGATTTTCTACTGTTAAATTTTGAGAGTTATTTATATCTATTCTATTAATAGATACTAGTGCTTTGTTGAATACACTTTGCACATATTTCTGCTACTCTTCAGCTTGTCTTTTTATCTTCTTAAGAGGGTCTTTAACAGAGCAAAAGTTTTTAATTTTGATTAACTCCAATTTGTCAATTTTTCTTTTGTGGATCTCGTTTCTGAAGTCAGGGCTAAGAACTCTTTGCCTAGTCCTAGATTGTAAAAATGTTCTTCTATTTTTTTTTCTGAAAGTTTTCTAGTATTATATTTTGCTTCAAATTCATAATCCATTTTGAGTTAATTTTTATGTAAGGTGTGAGACTTAGGTTGAAGCTTATTATTTTGCCTTTGTATGTCCACTGGCTACAGTTGAAAAGGCTATCTTTACTGACTTGCTTGGCACTTTTGTCAAAATCAGTTGGATATGTTTTTGAAGGATCTCTTTCTGGGTTCCCTATTCTCTTCCACTGATGTGTGTCTATCCTTTCACCAATTCCATACAATCTTGATTACTGTAGTCCTGTAATAAGTCTTGAAATTAAGTTGACTACTTTTTCCCACTTTCTTCTTTTTTTAAAAAAAAAATTGTAGCTGTTCTAATTCCTTTACTTTCCCATATAAATTATAGAATAATCTTCTCTACGTTTACAAAAAAATCTTGCTAGAATTTTTATAAGAATTGCATTAAAATGACACCAAATTTAGAATTGACATATATGATGGTTAATATTAGGTATGAATTTGATTGGATCGAAGGATGCCTAGATGGCTGGTAAAGTATTGCTTCTGGGTGTATCTGCGAGGGTGTTGCCAGAGGAGACTGACATTTGAATCAGTGACGTGGGAGAGGAAGACCACAGACTCAGAGTGGGTGGGAACCATACAATCTGCTGCCAGGGGTGGAACAAAGCAGACAGAAGAAGGGGGATGAGTAGCTGGCTTGTTGAGTCTGCTTGGGCTCTCTCACTCCTGCTGTGCAATGCTGGATGCTTGACATTAGACTCTTCTCCTGCCCTTGGACATCAGACTCAATCTTTGGACTCTGAGACTTGCACCAGCAAGTGCTTCATTGTAACCCTCCAGCATGAACATCAACAGAGACCTTAACTCTTATAAGAAACATGTACAGTCTATTCTCTGTGAAGCATGCTAAGCTAAGTGGATGCCTCATCTGCCTGGTAAGACCTAGGTCTCCACAACCCTTTATTGTAATCCAGATATTCCTTTCTATTGATAAACACTTTTTCAACCAATTGCCAATCAGAATACGTTTAAATCTACCTATGACCTGGAACCCCGTGCCACCACCTCCACCCTGTTTCCCCAGAACTTACTTCAAGTTGTCCTGCCCTCCAAATAAAACCAACGTAAATCTTACATGGGTTAACTGATATATTATGTTTTTCTAAAATGTATAAAAGCAAGCTGTTCCCCAACCACCTTGGGGACATGTCATCAGGACGTCTTGAGGCTGTGTCATAGATGTGTCCTTAACCTTGGCAAAATAAACTTTCCAAATTGAGACTTGTCTCAGATACTTGTTGGTTTAAAGCTTACTGACTGAGAATCCTAAATCTGAAAACCCCAAATTTGAAATGCTCCAATGAGCATTTCCTTTGAGTGTCATGTTGGTGTTCAAAAAATTTCAGATTTTGAAGCATATTGGATTTTGGATTTTTGGATTATGGATTAGGGATACTCAACCTGTATCAGCATTATTCCCCCCCCCCCCATCGTTAACATGTAAAAGTTAGTAGTTTAGTGATTACATGTTTTAAAATTATAATAAAATATTATAAATTCAGACTCATATTTCAGAATTTGTAATAATGGAGAAATTGCTCAAGTATTATTGTAATTTTATTTCATCTTTTCTATTTATTTACTGGGATTCTATATTAAGATATTACTTATATTTTTAAAACTTTTTGTTGGAGGAAATACACAGGCAGAAATTGGCACAGATTACAATGTATAGTTGAATGAATATGTTACAGTGGCAATTAGGCATGAACTGGATACGTGAGGGCTTCCCCTACCCACCAGGAATGTCAGGCAACCATCGATGATGGTTTGACAGTTGTCTCACTTTCTCTCTAAAAATAATAGTTGGCTGCAGGCACCAGGGAGAGGCAATTTCCCAATGGATAAAAACACTTGAAATTCGTAATCAGCAACTTCCAATAAAATCTCATGAATTGAGCATGTGGGCTTGAATATGTGCATTAAAATGTAAAATGGCAGAGTTTAACTGGTTATACGACCTACTGGGGGAATTCCGCCAGAAAAGGGAAAAAAGCCTCAGGTGGCCACACGTATAACTTCTTAAACACACTGCACCTGCTCATCTGTCAAGCACGAGGAGGGCATCGTGCATGTGGGCTGCCCACCCTAAGGGAAGAATCATGGAAAAAGGGATGCAAGATACCTGACATATACCAACATATAAAACCCCAAGTCAAAAGGTCAGACACCACACTTGACTTCCAGATTTCCTGTTTAGGTCTTTTCCAAGTGTACTTTCCTTTCTTTCTTGCTCTAAAGCTTTAAAATAAACTTTCATTCCTGCTCTGAAACTTGCTTCAGTCTCTTTTGCTGCCTTATGCCCCTCAGTCTAATTCTTTCTGCCGAGGAGGCAAGAAATGAGGTTGCTGCAGACCCGTATCAATTTGCCACTGGTAACTCAGATATTCGCCACTCCTAACAAATTTTACAAAGTCAACACTAAATTTTTATCTTGTTTACTAAATGATTTCTTTATATTGTAAATTAAAGGTGAAGCAGAATCACGGGTGTAATGTTTCAAATTTGACACATTGGATATGTCAGATACAAACCATTTCTTATAGTTTCACTCAATTCCTGTTAAGGATCTTCACCAGAGAATAACAGGGCCTACTTTCATTATAGTTTTTTGGAGTTTACTAAACATTTCTATGTACCTTATCTCAATCCATTGTCAACAATTTTCTGACGTAGGGATTATTACATAGTTTTAGAAAGGAGGAAAGGAGCCTTTAGAAAGGCTCGGAGTGGTAAAGCAAATCCTTAGGGTCACAGAGTCTATCGGTCACAAATCTTAAACTTGAAACAAGGGCTTTAGAGTCCATGTCTTCTACTGACTCTCCTAGCACACTGCTTTCTAGATGTGCATGCTGTGGCTAGGAGGTACTGCCCAGATCCCCCTCAAGGAGTGAAGTACTTATTCCACAACAGCAGGGAGTGCTGCGCAGAAAGCCCTCAGTTTCATCTACTTCTGGGACTGCCTTGCCTCAAGAGAGAAACATCACCCAGTGCTATGTCCTTCTCCTGGGACAGTCACATCCAATGCCTCATCGATGAAAAAAGTCCCCCTTAGGCAAACTCTGAATGGTCATTTTAGCTTCAGAGCTTCCCACAAGGAAGCTGAGGCTGCCACTAGACTGCACGGAAGCACAGCTCTCCTCAGACCTATTGTGCTTCTTTCTCTTCCACAGGTGTTGATTCTAAGGGGATACCCTAATACATCTCCCCTGTACTATTCTCCAATATTATCTTCATACCTGAAAATGTGCTATCACATTTGATAGTGTGAAAAATGTCACACTATGCATAAATGTTGCACTATGCATTTGAAAGTTCTGTGTAGAATTTCATTGATTGGCAGATTTATTTATTTATTTATTATTTTTTGAGACAGGGTCTCCCTTTGTCGCCCAGGCTGGAGTGCAGTAGTGCAATGTAGCCTTGACCTCCTAGGCTCAAGTGATCCTTCTGCCTCAGTGTCCTGAGTAGCTAGGATTATAGATGCATACCACCACGCCTGGCTAATTTTATTGTTTTATATTTATTTTTCATTTTTTAGAGGTGGGATTCTCTCTATCTTGCCCAGGCTAACCTGGCCTCAGGCAGTCCTCCCACCTTGGCCATCCAAAGTGTTGGGATTACAGGTATGAGCCACCATGTTCAGCCAGGAATTCCATTTTAATACAATGGTCAAACACATAGAAATGAAGTTTGTAAACATATACTAAGGCTTAGATTTGAATACAGATAGATATCCTGAGTGTAAGGACTATGGGAACTGAAAATAATCTTGCCTATTATTTCTAGGTGAGGTTTGAGGATTAAATAAAAAGTGCAAAATAAGTTTCTCTCTGGTATTGTTTGCCAATATTATTCCACTCGGTTCGATCCTAGCAAGCTCATTCAGGCTCGTGGAGAGGTAATTGAAATCAAGAACTTAATTCTGACATCTGGAAATCTTAGTGGTGGGGGCTGGGAGATGGAGAGAAAAATATAGGTACCTTCTACTGCATGAGTACTATCAAAAGGTTGTGGATAGGAATAGATGGCCGCAGCCTCAGAAGGGCAGGCAGGCTGGTATCGTGAGGGTCTGCGTTCAGAAACAAACTGTATTTCAAGTCCCAGTTGTATCACTTATTTGCTATGACTTTGAACAAATTGCCTAATCTAATCCAGCCTCATCTGTAATATGTAAGGTCCATGAGGGCAGGGGCCATGGCTGTTGTTTATTATTGTATATCAAGTGCTTAACGAGCCTGGCATTGTGGCATTCAGAGCCAAATCAAATAAATGCTGAAGGAATGTGTTAAAAAATGAGCAGCCTTTGACATTTAGAAGCTGGTCTGGTACTCACAGCTGTGCCATGATTTTTTTTATTAGACATAAATAATTTCACAGAATACTAAACTCAAACAAGATTACTCTGAAACCATGATGAAATGAGACAAAGCAAGGTCACTTCATAATTTCATCTAAGCACAGACCAAAATAAGTTCACAGTGTCACCCACAAAATACCAAACATTCTCTTTCTTCAATGAAATGAGTGACTGCTACTTTTTTGCTACTTGCAGCTTTATCCTCCTGCTTCCTTTTGCGTAAATAAGATTTACTGGGACATCCAATCATAGATTTGCCCCTGCTTTCCAATAGCATCCAAGCTATAGAAAAACCCCTATTTTCGTAGGACCTCCCAGAAAACACCCGCCCAAGGCACCAGTCTTATGATAGGTTTGTTCTAAACACCCTCTTACTGAGGCATTTAAAGGGTCTCCATGCTGTGTATGTGTGCTTACTTCAAAGAGTAATGGATACAACCTGCTTAACTACAGCTGTGTTCCTAGTGGTGTTTGGTTGAGGGCATATACAGTGTGAATAGAAAAAACAGGGAGAAAAACACTGTCTTTTCAGAGTTGCTGTGGGTATTAAATGAATAATCAATTTACCAACATATATTGAGAGTCTGTTTTCTGTCAGCTACTATGCTACGTGCAGGGAATACCAAGAACAAGACCCGAATTGCTCTCCAGTATTTTGAAACTGCAGGTCATGCAGAGTAGAAAATTTATGATCCAATTCAAAGCACTATTATAGAGGCATATACCTCCTATAAAGGTGTTATCATAGGACCATACATAGAGAAGGAGCATGTAACTCCTCTGGCCCTTAGGGACTGAGGGAGTCAGACGAAGAGAGGATGTGCAGTGGACAGAATAATGGCTCTGCAAAGATGTCCTATTCCTTGAAATCTGTGAATATATTACCTAACATGGCAAATAAACTTTACAGATATTAAATTTCTTGAGATGGGAAGATTATTCTGGGTTATCTGGTTGGGCTCAATGAAATCACAAGTGTTCTTGTAAGAGGGAGGTAGGAGGGTAAGAGAAGGAGACCTGATTGCAAAACGATGTGGGACCACAAGCCAAGGAATGTGGGCAGCCTCTAGAAGCTGGAAAGGACCCGGGAATGGATTTTCTCCTAGAGTCTCCAGAGTCAGCCCTCCCTATCTATTTAGACTTGTGACCTCCAGAACCAGAAGAGAACAAATTTGTGTTTTTAAAGCCAACTAAATCTTTGGTAATTTGTTACAGCAGCACTAGGAAATTAATTCAGGCTTAATCTTTAGCGCAGAGTCCCAGAAGAAGCAAAGGAAGACTTTTTCCTGTGAGGACCTGCCAGTTAGTCTGCATGGCTTGGGAATGCGTGTGCTTGGGAATAGGACAGGATATGTGGAGATCAGATCCTGAAAGGTCATTCCATGCAAAGAAATTGGAAATAATGCTGAAGGTAATCAGAGACGACTAAAGGATTAAAAGCAGGGGAGTGTGACAAAATCAGAGTTGGATTTCGGAAGGATGGACTGGAGTCTGCAAGCAGGGAGAACAGATGAGAGGCTACTTGGCAAGAAACGATGAGAGGCTTTCTCTGACCCTCTAAGAAATGCCCTTGCTTGCCGGGCGCGGTGGCTTATTCCTTGAAATTTGGGATGAGAGGATTTACAAAAAAAAAAGGTTTGTACTTTTCAAATATTTGAAAGGCTGTCATGAAACAGAAAGATTAGACATGGTCCGTGCTGCTCCAGGGTCGAGAGATATATCAGTCATAAGGAGATATTAAGTGCACTATCAGGAGGCACATTAATAAATTGTCTAAAAATTGCATAAACTTCTTCACAGATAATTATGCCTTACATTACATTCTTTCAATAAATAATCATTCAAGCAGTTAGGATGAAGCAGGCGTCAGGCCTGTATATGATGGTGAACCAAACAGACAAAGGCGCCGCCCGGGAAAAAGTTTCTTTGCGTAAGGTACTGTTTACAGATAATTTTTATATAAAATAATCATTTAACCAAGAAGCAAGGTCACAGTAGGGATGGCTGAAAAGAGACTAATATATGGGCGAGGGTGGTTTGGAATGAAGCCTGGTCTAGGAAAATTGAGACGAAAACTCAGAAGCAGTCACCGATGGCCAAAGAACCGATGGGACTTCTCTCCGCACGCTTTCCCCGCCGCCCGGCCGCTCACCTCACTCTTCAGCCCGCCGGTGCCGCCCCTTTCCCGCCCTTTTCCCGCCCTTTTCCCGCCCCTTTCACGTCACTCGGGCCGCGGGATTTCGAGCATTTTCTCTCGCGAGATTTTCACGGTGGCGTAGACCGCCGTGGAGGCAGCTGAGGGGGTCGGTTGGGGTCTAGTTTGTTGTGGGTTTTCAGCAAATCCAGGGCTGGTCTGGAGGCGTGAAGTAGGTTCCGGGGCCTGAGACCTGGGCTGCCGGCGCGGGCCTCTGAGTAGGGGGTGGGGCGGGCTCCCTGGGCTCGAACCGGTTCGGTCCTCGTGCGCGCCGCGAGCCCCAAAGCCGTGCGGTCGGGCCCCGGGGTTGGGGGTTGGCGTGGGTGGTGGCGTCCGAGGACTCCTGCCGCGTGGGTCTGAGGTGCGGCAGTCCGGTGCAGGGCCTGGGTGGCTGGAGAGCGGGAGGGCCGTGGCGTCCGCAGCCCGGAGCTGACCTCGCCCTGGGTCCTCCAGGGTTGGCACCCAGGTGAGATTGAGGTCAGCGTCAGAGCTGGGTGACCCGGGGGTCTTGTGCCTGGGAAACACAGGAAATCCTCTGGTCCTCATCTTAAAGTTCTTTTTTCCGAAGTTGCCCAGTGGAATTGGTTTTCCTTCTTTCCTGGTTTTTCGAAGTTCTGTGAATATGTTAATTATTCAGAGAGGCAGAAAGAAGACGTAAAAAGAGGAGACCAGAGTGATTTAAATCCCACCATTCTCATTTTTTTCTTTTTAAACTTAAGGCGTACAGAACGATGGAGTATATGACAGAATCCACCAACCGCAGCCCTGGACACATGTGAGTGCGACACTTCTTCCTTCCGCCTTAAATGTGAAAATCTTCAGTGAGCCTGGGAAACTTACTGTGGGGAAAGCTTGAGGGTGGGTGGGGAGTAGCTTCTATTGTCAAAAATGGGAAAAATAAGTCTCATTTCTGTTGAAAAGTGAATTAGTTTCTGGTTATAAAGTTTGTTCTAGTAAATATACCCTCCAGAAGGGTTAAAATATTCACCATGCATCCTTTCAGAACAGCACTGTCGAATATGTAGCCATATATGGCTCTTTACTTTTTACTGTTTTTTATTGGAGATTACATTGTAGTAATTTTTAATTTTAAACATCTTAAAACGTAATTATCAATTTTTAATTTTTTTTTTTTTTTTTTTTTGAGACAGACTCTCACTTTGTTGCCCAGGCTGGAGTGCAGGTGCGATCTCACTGCACCCTCAGCCTCCGGAGCTCAAACAATTCAGCCTCACGAGTATTTGGGACTACAGGTGCACACCACCACGCCCAGCAGATTTTTGTATTTTTATTAGAGATGGGGGTTTCACCATAATGGCCAGGATAGTCTCCATCTCTTGACCTCGTGCTCCGCTCCTGTTGGCCTGCCAGAGTGCTGGGATTACAGGCGTGAGCCACTGTGCCCGGCATTAATTTCTTTTTTTTTTTTGAGATGGAATCTTTTTTTTTTTTTTTTTTTTGAGATGGAGTCTCGTTCTGTCACCCAGGCTGGAGTGCAGTGGTGTGATCTTGGCCTACCCCAACCTCCGCCTCCCAGGCTCACGTGATCCTCCTGCCTCAGCCTCCTGAGTAGCTGAGATTACAGGCGTGTGCCACCACACCTGGCTAATTTTTGTATTTTTACATGTTGGTCAGGCTGATCTCAAACTCCTGACCTCTAGTGATCCACCCGCCTCGGCCTCCCAAAGTGTTGAGATTACAGGCGTGAGCAACTGCGCCTGGGGGGGAATTTCTTATATTTATGTTCACATTTGCTCTGCTCTGCTTGCTTGCTTTCTTTCCTTTTTCCTTTCTTTCTTTCTTCTTTCTCTTTCTTTTCTGATGAATAGACAGGTTTAATGATACAGTTCTCTTCACAGAGATGACTGCAGAGACTTAAATGATAATTCTGGAATCGTTCAGTACAGACCAATTAGCTAAATCTAAAATAAACTGACTTCTTACCACAACTATCCTGTAAACATTACAGACCTCTGTCTAGAATGACCTTAATCTCATGGGAAAATAGTAACTATGGAGAAACTAGTTTTGTGGCTAAAAGTAAAAACCAAAGGAAAAATATGAGTTCAGTGGCTAGTTAGTGAAAACAGGAAATGTGGCTCCCTTTCGTGTGATGCTTTACTCTTCCCTTGCCCTTCAGTTTGCTCAGTGGGTTTGAATAAGCCATCTGAAACTTAAATGCCTTTGGAGCACAGCATAGTGCTGATCTTCCTTGTTCTGTCAGTAGCTTTTAATAGACACTTGTCTGAGGGCCAAAGCCCTTCACAGAACCCTTTCTTGGAGTGGGTTCATTTTGACCATTATACTTCTTGAAAATGACGAACACCCTCCCAGACAACCAGCACTCTGGAAGAGCCTGGTTAGCTCTGTCAAGAACTGCTTGCTTTCCAGATGGTACTGCTGGCTCCATTCTGTCAGCATAAGCCCCAAGCAGTTTAAGTTGGAAATTTCCTAAATTAATTTAAATGGAATAAAATTAAATACTTGGTTGCTTGTTTGTACTAGCCATATTGCCACATGTGGCTAGTGGCTATCATTGGACATGGAAATTATCGAACTTTTCTTTTGGACACTGTGTTTTTGCATTAGTGGTTCTCAAACTTTTTCTGCCCCTAGTACATCTAGAATTATGATAGTTCTGTTATTTATACCGAGCCTCTAGACGTTGATATACTTCATATCGTGTTAAAAAAAAATTCTGCTCTCGGTAAATGTTTATATTTTAGCAGTCCTTATGCTTTTTTTTAATTGCCTTTGGAGTATATTGCTGTCTAATTCTGTTAGAAATGATTTAGATATTAGTTTCTATTGGTGTAGTCCAGAGATATACTTTAAGAAATGTTTATTAGAGACAGACAACTGAAGTGTTTTAATCTAGTGTTACCATTCTTTTCACCTAAGCTGTGGTCCTCTGTATGCCCTGAATAAATAAATTTTTAAAGGCTTAGTATTTAGAGATGAGGTGGTTGAATTAAAAAGAGACAAACTGATCTTACGTATTTTTGATATAGGATTTTCTTTTTGGTTTTTGCCACTGACACATTGTTACCTTGTTAGTTGATTCTTTCTTGGTTTTCCAGTTTTCAACAAGAGATAATGAATAACAGTGCTTCTCAAATTTTTCCCAAGTTTGCTATTACACATGCAGTGGGAAGTTTATATGTTTATATGTAAAAGTTAATGTGAATGTTTGTGTCTGCACAGAAAATATTTGGAATGATATATACAAATTATTAATAAATGTTACCTTCATGGATAGTCTTGATTGCATGTTTAAAATTTTTTATTGTATTTAAGTATTTGAAGTTAAAATTAGTGTAAGATTTGCATTCTTCATCAATGTACCTACATTTGTTTTAATGTGACAATATAGTTTCATTTGCTTTTAATAAAAAAGACTTGTTTAGACCCATATTGGCTATTTAAATGTAAATTTAAATTTAAAAAAATAAAAAATTTAGTTTCTCAGTTGTACTAGTCACTTTTCATGGCCCAGTTACCATATTTGGCCAGTGGCTACCTTGTACAGACCACAGTAGAACATTTCTATCATGGCATGAAGTTCTGTTGGACAGTACTGACTCTCTAGAACCTTTAGGACATTGGCCTTACATTGAGGATTTTTAGAATTGTAGCCATTTTTGGTGTTTTTCCCCCTGTATTACAAGGTTATTCTATCTACTGCATCTTTGAAGATTGCTTTGTTTCTTGTTTTGAGACATTGTCTTACTCTGTCACCCAGCCTGGAGTGCAGTGGTGTGATCTGGCTCAGTGCAACTTCCGCCTCCTGGGTTCAAACAATTCTTGTGCCTCAGCCTCCCAAGTAGCTGGGATTACAGGCATGCACCACCATGCCCGGCTAATTTTTGTATTTTTAGTAGAGATGGGGTTTCACTATGTTGGCCATGCTGGTCTCGAACTTTTTATCTCAGGTGATCCACCTGCCTCGGCCTCCCAAAGTGTTGGAATTACAGGCGTGAGCTGCTGTGCCTGACCCAGGTGGCTTTGTTTCTGTCATTTTTAAAAAAAGGGCAAAGATACTGTGGCCTAACTTGAAGGCTTTTGTTTGGCATCTAAAAAAAATTTAACCGGTGTATTTTAAAAACCTAGTTTGAAAGATTTGTCTTTTATTTATTAAAGCTTGTGCTGTGAGTGTGGTGTGCCAATAAGTCCAAATCCTGCCAATATTTGTGTGGCCTGTTTGCGAAGTAAAGTGGACATCAGCCAAGGTATTCCGAAACAAGTCTCGATTTCGTTCTGCAAACAGTGTCAAAGGTATAGTGTGATACAATTTTGCTCTTCTTAAAGCTGGAATTTACATTTAGAGAGCCACCGAGATATGCTAAGATTACACGAAGGTACATAGAATAAAGTGCATGCAATTAAGGTTTAATTTTTGTGTTGGTGTCACCAAAGATTTTATAATTTGTAATTTTATAGTTTACTTCTCTAGTGTTTCCTGCTAATCTGGTAAAGATAGTGTAAAGGTATTTAAATCTGTTCTCCTGTTAACTGATCTAAAAATATGATGTATATAGTTAATAGATAGGAGTTGATGTTTGTAAGGATGAGAGCAGATTATTAAGGACATGTTATGAGGGTTTTTTTTTTCCTTTAGTTATTAGAAGCTATGTATGATAAAAAGCACCTTATGTTTGGAGTAATTTAGTAATATGTTTTAAAAACTCTTCTAACGTTCACATGTAATTAAAATAACTATACTGATGGAAAACAAACTCGGTAAATCTTACCTGGAATGGTCTGAAATGAAGATTGGATTGGAAGGCAGAAGACTTCTTCTGAAAGTTAATGTTTCATTCCTGTTTATTTTCTTTAATTGCTGGCGTAAACAACTTATATCTGTTAAGCCACTGAGTAACACAGAACTGCCTAATGAGTGTAAAATTGTATGCCTGTGATTTCCAAAATGGGTTAAGACTACTTTTTGAGTATTTGTCTCTAGAAGGGTGGTTCATGGACTGCTTGAGAATTTGAAAACTGTATCTCTCTTGTAAAATATTTACATATATATGTGTACAAACACATGAAACTTTGTTTATTGTTTCAGGGAGTTTACAGTTTATAAGCTTAGCAAGTATGAGGCTTAATCTTTTAAATATTTGCTGTTAAAAGCCTGGTGGAGTTAGACAAGTACTAGATAAAGAACTAAACAGACTTAGTTTGTCTTGGCTTTCTCACAAACTAGCTTTTTGAAACTCTTGGCCATTTATCATCTCAGGGCCTCAATTTCCTCATCAGAATTAATGGTTTTATTAGGTGATATTTCTAACTCTAAAAGTGTACTTATAGGCCAGGCACAGTGGCTCATGCCTGTAATCCCAGCACTTGGGGAGGCTGAGGCAGGTGGATCACTTGAGGTCAGGAGTTTGAGACCAGACTGGTCAACATGGTAAAACCGTGTCTCTACTAAAAATACAAAAATTAGCTGAGCATGGTGGGGTGTGCCTGTAATCCTAATTACTCTGGAGGCTGAAGTAGGCAAACCATTTGAACTCAAGAGGCGGAGGTTGTAGTGAGCTGAGATTGTACCACTGCACTCCAACCTGGGGGACAGAGTGAGACTCCATCTCAAAAAAAAAAAAAGTACCAATAAATAAATAGATAAGTAGTTATAAACAAAGGGGGACCTGTGTGATATTTCTGATTGAACCTTGAAAAGTAAAAATGAAAAATTTATGTTATTTAACAAGTGTGGCAAAAAGGCACTCACATAACGCATGTGGCAGTATTTTATATTAAACAAACATTTATTGAGCACCTACTATAAGATATGTCAGACACTATACTAAGTCCTAGGTAGGTTGGACTAAAAACCTTAAAGCACATGTGTAAGAGATTTAAGTTTTGTTTTAGTCAGGTTTTACCAAGATTTTATACATCATTTTACAATTTAAAATTTGAAAAGGACTTGAAATAAGATGAGTAGACTGAATTATTGCTTTTTAATTTACTAATTTACCTTTTTATTGTGAGAAATAAGCAGTTTTCAGGCAGTTTAGAAGTACATAATAAACCATTTTAATGCCATGTTGAGATGATTCTCACCTGTTGTTCAGAGCATAGCTTTAAGGGACTCTTGGACACTTTGCCAGCCTTACTGGAATTGTAGTGGTGATTTGGTGATTGAAGTAATAAGATCACTTTAGTAGGTTATTTCAGATTGACGTTCTCAGTCAGAATTTTAGCCTTTTAATGAAAGCTACCAGTCCAGTTGAAAGTTCTGGAACCATTAAAATATATTTGAGTTAAGTGCTTCGTATCAACCTTGGGTTTCATTATGGCTGGTTAATAATTTGGGTTATATCTGTATATTCAGATGGAAATTTCTGTGTTTCCTGAGAGATGTTGGATTTCAGTATGTTACCTTTTCTTTCAGGTATTTTCAGCCACCAGGAACTTGGATACAGTGTGCTTTAGAATCCAGGGAACTTCTTGCTTTGTGTTTGAAAAAAATCAAGGCCCCTTTGAGTAAGGTAAGTTAAACAGCTAAAATCAGGATTTATAGATACGTTTTCATTGAAGCTCTCATTTTCAGAAAATTCTTGTGAGTAGGTTTTTCAGAAGTAACTATTAAATGTTACTGTTGTTACAGTAGCACCCCACTACAAACACTTTTTAAAGTTACATATATTCTTTTTATGAAAAGTGAAAATAGAGGGTGAGAAGGGCAGAGTAGTGAGATGATAAGACCACTAGGATTCCTCTGGCTACGGTTTTTAGAATGGGTGTAAGGGAGGTAAAGGTGTAAGTGATTGTAATAATCATGAGAAATGATGTTTTCGGATCAGCAGTGGAGGTGGTAAGAAGTGGACAGATTTGGATCTATTTTTAAGGTAGTAACATTTACTGATGTAGCTGGATGTGTGTGTAAGAGACAGAAAAGTTAAGGATGCCTTCCACTGTTTATGACCTGAGCAGCCAGGTCACTGGGTAGGGGAGATTGGAGCTCATCTGTAACTGGTATTTCGATGTCTACCAGATGCTTAATTAGAAATACTGAGTAGGCAGGTTAATAAATAAGCAAGTGAGTGGTCCGGTCTAGAGATAATGAATTTGGGATATAGATAATATTTAAGGTCATAAATTGGATTAGGTTACTTCAGGAGTTTACATAGAGAAGGAAAGAAACTGGAGGACTGAATCCTAGAATAATTCCTTTAATGGGTAATGAGGAAGGAATAATTAGGTAATGAGGAGGAATCAGCAAAGGAGACTAAAAGGAGCTGCTAGGGAGGTAGGAGGTTAATATTAGGTGAGTGTGATGTCCTGGGAGGAAAGGTATGTGTTTTAAGAAGAAAGGAGTGAGTAGCTATGTGATTTGCAGTTGATGGGTCAAGTAATGATTTCCGTAGCTTTAGCAATGTGGACGAACTTACTAACATGGGCAATTTCTGTTTAGTGGCGATGGTAAACATGTGATTTAAGTAGAAATGAAAATGGGAGAAGGAATTGGAGGTAGCAAGGATAGACAGTTCTCTTAAGATTTGGTATGAAGGAAAACAAAGAAATGGGGCAATGGTTGAAGGGGAAATTTGGGAAGGGACACATGTCTTTTCTTTTCTTTTATTTTTTGTAGAGAAGATCTCTGCTCAGGCCAGAGTCCAGTGGTGCTGTCATGGCTCACTGCAGCCTGGGCTCAGGTGATCCTTGTGCCTCAACCTCCCAAGTAGTTGGTACTATATTGTGTACCACCAAGCCTGGCTGCTTTAGAAAATTTTTTATTTTTTTTTATTTCTAGTAGAGATGAGATCTCTGTCCGTCTCTCTTTTTTTTTTTTTTTGGTCTTGTAGAACAGAGATCTCACAGTGTTGCCCAGATTGGTCTTGAACTTCTGAGCTCAAGCGATCCTCCTGCCTCAGTCTCCCAAAGTGTTGGGATTACAAGCATGAGCCACTGTGCTTGGCCAGGACACATTTCTTAAGATGGGATATATAATTATATTTGTCAGTTCTCTGGGAGTGTTAGAGTACGGAGGGAAATTTTTGTAAAATTGCAGGTAGACTGAATAATTGGCTGGAGGATGGCCTCAAGAAGTAGAAAAGAGATGAGATACAGCACATAGTGGAAGAATACCTTATTTGTTCATTCATGCATTCAACAAGTATTCAGCACTTACTCTTCACCAAGTACCATTTTGGGAGGCTATACTATTTCATGGAACAAAATAAAATTTATCTTTGCTGTTTAGTGGGGCATTCTAGAGGTTGATCTTGATAGGAGTATGAATGGTTCATCTGTGGTAATAGGAGGGAAGGTGTTGAGTGGGAGCTTCTGGGAATTCTCTGGTTCCTTCTTTTTTAATGGAGAAAACAGAAGCATGGGCATTAGCTGTGTGAGAAGAGCTATTAGACAGATGTTTGAGGAGAGAGTGGAAGATATGAAATGGTCCTCTACGACAGTTGGAGAGAGAATGCACCTGAATAATGTTGGGCAGTGCTGAGGATTACTGTTACAAATTTAGACTAGTCAGTGTGGTGTGCATCTATTTCTCTAGTTCCATCAGCTACACAGATGAGGCATAGAGCAGACAGAGCACTGGATTTAATCCAATTTATAATTTAGCCTAGTGACTAAGGTGAAATAAGAGAGGGAACAAGGAAATTGAGTGTGTACATGAGACAAGTTCTGATTATTGATTTTGAAGCTAGAGAGGAAGAATGAGGAATAAAGTTGGTGGAATGTATGGATTGTCCATTACATTAACTTGAAAGATTTTTGGTGCCCAGGAACTAGAGGAAATAAGCTGGAAAGATAGGACGTGGTAGTCAGGGAGTAGGATATTTGGAATTTGAGATTTTGAAGTGTTTGCAGTTATTGGTAATTAAAGGATATGAGTGACTGAGATAGGAAGGTGGACAATATTTTGGGAGAAGAATAACTCAAAAAATGGAGAGAGAGGTCAGGGTATTGTGGGGATCATCTGTGTGGATATTGAAATCACTAGGTATTAATATTATTGGAAAGTGTGATGGTGAGCCGAAAGCTAAAATCTTATGAGAAATGAAAACAAGTGATACAAAGATGAACAGATTACTGTAACAAAGAGAGTAGTGGGTGGTAGAGTCTAATGACGTTAGACTCAGAGCTGGGTATATTTGAGGAGGAGGCAAGGAGAATGGTCTGTAATTAGCAATGAAGAGCAAGGAGGCTACCTGTCTGGTGCCTGGTTCAGTGATAGGAAGAAAATGGAAGAAATATCAGTCATCACTTCATATAGCTTCAGGGGAGAGAGTTAATCAGGAGATCTAGAAGTTGAAGGGAATGTTCAGCAAAGTTGAGGATTTAGGTTTCATTGTTAGTGAATGTTGAGCTCCAGAGGGCATGGTAGAAGGGTTTTAGGATTCGGGGAAGAGTGTTAAATGGGGACAGAATAGGAAATATGTGTAACCATATGGAAATTGGAGTATGGGAGATGAGAGATGACTGAGGTGTCTGGGACTATGGTAAAGAAGGAAAGGGACTAATAAGGTTGATTAGTCATAGTTGTCTTGAGGACACATAATATAGTGAGGTTGTGTTGGGGAATGCCAAGCAGGATGTCAAGGAGACTCTCTCCATTCCTGTAGGTGGGGATTGGAGCTTGAGGGGAAGATCAGTTTTATTCAGTGCCCTTGAGGCTTTTTTATGTTTTGACCACTGCAGATGGAGATTGAAGGAATAGGAATCTGCCTGTCATCCCCTGTACCTGGTGTCGCTTGTTAACTACTAGGCTTTGCTTTAGGAACACCAGTTGTATGAGGGTTTTACTCTGGTGTGTTGCATCTTTGTATCTACACTACAAGTGGCTAGTCTACTTTTCACCAGACAGTGCTTGATAAAAGTGTAATCTCAAAGTTACCTCTCAAATCTGTTAACTACAGCCCAGATTTTTTTTCATAGATCTTCAGACCAATTGAATCTTAATGTTCACTGAACAGTTCCTCTTGGGCATCTCACAGATACTGTCTTAAACTTAAATGTCTGAAATCAAATGTAATATCTCTTCCTTATTATATGCTTTGTTTATTTGTGTCACAAAATTGTACTACCTAGTTGTCTAAGCAGATGAAGCATCATTCTAGAGTCTGTTTTCTTCTTTCCCATATTCAGTTATCAATAAATCTTACAGATTTTTTTCTATATCACTTGGACTGTACAGATTAATCTTATGTATTTTTATCTCCTAAATAGCCCTTGAGTCTGCTTTTGTTATTTCCAGTGCCTCTCAGTTCAGATCATCTACAACCCCTGCCCGAATTATTTCAGCAGCCTCCATTCTTGTTCTCCCACTCACCCCATAACCCATCTCCCCAAACACCCATTCTGGGCATTCTTGAGTTATATATTCAGATTTTCACATATAACAAACTGGTTTTGGCCTATGCAGATACTGCAGATTTAGTAGTGAGTTATAATTGTGGATTTAGTATTCAGTTTATGAAACTTCTCTAATGAATATTGATTCTTAAAAAAAGAGACACAGACTTAGAGAGAATAATCCAAGGGGAAACTTTTTGAGGTCACCAGGTCTTTGCTTTCTTCCAAAAAATATAATTTCCTTTTAAGGGACAGTACTTTTTTTTTCAAGGGAAGAGAATTTTTTTCCTATACAAATACTTTTATTTTTTGCTTAAATTATGTCAGTTGCATTAATATAGTCATTGGATTGTCCTTTGATTTGCTGCCATTGTTGCATAGCTGATGATTAATCTTTTTTATGGTGATGGTGTGTAGTCATGCTGATCACAGATTCCTTAAGCATCTTATGAAATCCATTTATTAATGATTTGTTCTTTTGCCTTTTTTTTTTTTCTCCTCAGGTGAGAACTTAATGTTTCTGTTTGTGTTTTATTGAAGGTACGGCTTGTCGATGCAGGCTTTGTTTGGACTGAGCCTCATTCTAAGAGACTTAAAGTTAAACTGACTATTCAGAAAGAGGTAAGTGGTACATAATTTTCTCAGCATGATTAAAGTGCAGGTAGTGAAAATGAGGTCCTAGTGATAAGTTACTTTATGGCTTGAACAGCTTAAAAGGAAAAGAGTACGCTCAATTTTAGCTGTTTGTTTCCTTTTGAGCTTCTGTAGAAATAATTAGGTCACTAGTAAAAGTAGTCATTGCTTATGATTGGCAGACTTACTAATCTTTTCCAGAGTTATTTTTATTAGGAAAATGACTGAAGTAAAAACATGGTCTAAGGTACTGATACTCAAACTTGGCTAATCATTGTAATGGCTCGTCATAACTGAAGCAAAAATACTCTGCATTTGAGGCCTGGGAATCTAGGTGTAGGTTGAATATCCCTTATCTGAAATGCTTGGGACCAGAAATATTTCAGATTTCGGATTTTGGAAGATTTGCATTATACTCACTGGTTGAGCATCCCTAATTCAAATACAAAATGTTCCGGTGAACATTTCCCTCGAGTGTCATTTAGAAACTCAAAATGTTTCAGATTTTGGAGCTGAAATTTCAGATTTGGGGTTTTTGGATTTGGAATGTTCAATCTATATTTTTAAAAAGCTTCCCATGTGATTTTTGATCAGCTATGTTTGGGAACAAAAATTTAATGAGCCCTTAATTTAAAGGAATATTTTCTTTTTGAGAAGTTTTCCTTATTTTTTTCTAGGATAGTTTGTCTATATAAACATATGCATAGGCTGGGCGTGGTGGCTCACACCTGTGATCCCAGCACTTGGGGAGGTCAAAGGTAGGCAGAACACTTGAGCCCAGGAGTTTGAGACCCCATCTCTACTAAAAACACGAAAGTCAGTCGGGCTTGGTGGCATGTGCCTGTAGTCCTAGCTACTCAGGAGCCTGAGGTGAGGGATTGCTCGAGTCCAGGAGGTGGAGATTGCAGTGAACCAAGATCGTGCTTCTGCACTTTAGCCTGGGCGACAGGCAGAATGAGACCCTGTCTCAAAAAAATTATATAGGTATGTAAAATATACACAGAATATTCCCACAACCACTTCAGCTAAAGGAAAATTTGAAATGGTAATCTAATAAATCTTAGGAATTAAATCTGTATACCTTTCTTGAAATAGTATAACTTATTTTTATGACTTTAAAGTTGAGGACAGTTGATTGATGTGCTCAAAGCATTAATGGAAAAAGTTTAAATATTAAAGGTTTTTCTTTTAAAGAAAATATTTGTTATTAAACAAAACCAAATGAATGAAGGAGTGTAATTGTTTTCTTTATCAGGTGATGAATGGTGCTATCCTTCAACAAGTGTTTGTGGTAGATTATGTTGTTCAGTCCCAAATGTGCGGAGATTGCCATAGAGTAGAAGCTAAGGATTTCTGGAAGGCTGTGATTCAAGTGAGGCAAAAGGTAATGATAGAAGATGATGAGTGAGTCCTATAACGTATGTTTCATCTATGTCAGTTATAAGACAGCTAGTAAAACCTCCTTCCCTTCTTTCTAAATCCTACAGGTACCAGGGATAGTCTAGATCCCTGAAGCATTCACCTTTGGAAATAGATCATTATTACATTTTAGATAATCTTTGAAGATCATTATTTGAAAAATCAGTATGCTGTATCTGTAGATGGTATGTGTGTGCTGTACCTATAAATGGCTTTTTGGGGGACAATTATTGATCAAATAATTTATATTTTAGACTTTGCACAAAAAAACTTTCTACTATCTGGAACAGTTAATTCTGAAATATGGAATGCATCAGAATACACTTCGTATCAAAGAGATTCATGGTGAGTTAAAATTTAAAAGCATTTGAAATGATGTCAGATTTTTATTTCAACTTGCCTAAGTAATCTTGTCTTTACTGATAACATCTGGATTAGTACTGTCTGAAAGAATTTTCTGTTAGGGGTAGGAAAAAAAAAAAACTTAGTTCTTTATTTGCACTGTCCAGTATGATAGTCACTAGCCACATGTGGCTGTTGAGTACTTGAAATGTGGCTAGAGCAACTGAGAAACAGAATTTTTAATTTTCTCCTAATGTCAGACATTTTTTTATGTTTCATACCCAAGTATAATTTTTTTTAAGGTTTCTGTTTGATAGATATGCATACATACTTCTGTTCAATCTTGTTCTCAGTTATGTGAGTGACACTGACAAAGAGTTAAAAAGCTTGCCTTCTTACCACGTAGCATTTAATTAACCTTTTGAAGTTTTTTAAGAACTTGACCATTAAGCTATCCAATTTGATATCTCTTAGAGGATGTCTTTTCAGTTTCTTTTATGATATTCATCTCTTAGGTATTCTACCCCTGGAGTCAATTTTAATAGCATTTTCCAAGAAAAGCCATTTCTTCTAGCTTTTTAGATTCTTGGCATAAAATAGAACATATTTATTATCATAATAAATCTCATTCACAACTATAGTTATGTCCTCTTTATTGTTCCTAATGTTTATCATTTCTTTTTTTTATTCACCTCCCCTTAGTTAGATTTGCCACTTTTATCTATTATGTTGGTTTTATCGGAAAATTATTTTTAGTTTTGTTTTAAACAATCTTATATTTTTCTTTGTCTTAATTTTGTTTTTATCACTGTAATTTATGACTTAAGTCATAAATTTTCTTCTGAGTACCATGTTGGGTTTGTAGCTGGTACTTATAGCTACCTTTTTCCACTGCCCATTGCACATTTTGTTTGTCATCAGCAAGCACTTCAGCTGTTTGATTCTTTTGGGTACATACTTAGATGTGGAATTACTGAGTTCTATGTTAAGTATATGTTTATGTATAAGAAACTGCCAAACTGCTTCAAAGTGGCTGTACCATTTTACATTCCTGCCAGCAATATTTCTCCATATCCTCCTCAACGCTTGTTACTATCTTTTTTGTTTATAGCTATTCTAGAGGGTGGTATGAAGTGGTACCTCATTTTGGTTTTAATTTCCATTTTGCTAATGACTAAAATGTTGAGCATATTCTGGATACAAGTCTCTTACTACGTATATTGTTTGCAGATATTTTCTCCAAAATCTCTAGTGCGTAGGAGAAAATTCACACTAGATATTCTTAAAATGGTGTCCTTTGAATTACAAAAGTTTTAAATTTTGATGAAGTCCAATTTATCACGTTTTTTCTTTTAATTGTGAGTATGGGAGTATGCTTAAGAACTGTTTGTCTAATCAAGGTCACAAAGATTTTCTCCTATGGTTTCTTTCAAATGTTTCATAGTTTTAGGTCTTATATATTTTTGTCTAACTCTTTTGAGTTAATTTTTGTGCAGAGTGTGAGATAAGTGTCTAAATTCATCTTTTTCTATGTGGATATTCTTTATCCCAATGAAAACTCTGTCCTTTCCTCTGTGAATGCCTTGGGTCTTCTGTCAAAGATCTATTGACTGTAAATGTAATGGTTTATTTCTAGAATCTCAAGTCTATTCCCATTGATCTATACATCTATCCTTAGGTTAGTATCATGCTGTCTTGAATACTTACCAAAGTTAGTGAGTTTTGATATTAAGTGTGTAATGTTCATTTTCTTAATTATTTTGGCTATTCTGGGTAATTTTAGTATTGGCTAGTCTGGTAATTATATTTAGCTGAGTTATTTGCAAGAATATTTTTAATATTTCTTAGGTAGATTTGCTTTTGGCTATTCCTTTCTTGATTCTTAGTGCTACTGCTTTGTGATGAGATAATGTTGTCTTTAGTAATTTCTACTGTTTGGGATTTATTAAAATCGTTTTATTTTTAAAATCTTAGCACAGGATTTGTTTTTTCTTCTTTCTTTTCTTCTTTTTCTTGAGATGGAATCTCTTGTCTCCCAGGCTGGAATGCAGTGGCACAATCTCAGCTCACTGCCACCTCGGCCTCCTGGGTTCAAGCAATTCTCTTGCCTGAGCCTCCTGAGTAGCTGGGATTATAGGAGCCCACCACTATGCCTGGCTAATTTTTATCTTTTTAGTGGAGACGGGTTCCACCATGTTGGCCAGGTTTGGTCTTGAACTCCTGACCCTAGGTGATCTGCCTGATTCAGCCTTCCAAAGTGCTGGGATTATAGGCATGAGCCACTGTACCTGGCCTGGTACATCATTTTTAAATGAATATTTTATGAATGTTTGAAAAAATATGTATTGTTTCTTAAAACTGTGTTATATAATCTCAGTTATCTCAGTCTTGATAGTTGGTTATTCAAGTTCTGTGAATTGTTACTATTTTTTGTCAATTTGATCATTTTGGTTTTGAGAGAGTCTTATTACTGTCCCTTACAATGATAGTATGTGTTAATATTTGTTAATTTTTTCTTTTTCTAGTAGTTTTTGTTTTCCATATCTCAAATTGTTTCCTGTTATCTTCTTGCTAGATTATTCCATTTATTACATAAAACAACTTTCTTTGTTCTTTGTTTTTCTCTCCCCCTTGGCCTGAGTTTTACTTTTTCTAGAATTAAAATTATGACTTCTCTTTTTATTTGCATTTACCTGATTTATTGTCTGTCATTTTGTCAAACAAGTCTTAAGTGATATCTCTAATCTTTTGTGACTACAATGTGTTTTCTAATAACTTGATTTTGTTAATTTATAATACAGTCATATTAGTAGAGGAGAATCCTATTTTTCAGAATTATTTTCGTATGGCTTTTTTTAAAGATGGCCTGGATTTTTATTATTCCTCAAAACAACATGCTCAGAAGATGGTCGAATTTCTTCAGTGTACAGTTCCCTGTAGGTATGTTTTGGACCTGAATGTGACTAAGTCTAAGGACCTGGGAATGGATGTGGGTCACACATATTCTTCAGGCTCAGACAACTTCTTATTTAAAGTTGTAGGAGAGATACTTATACAATCAGGAAGCGTATACTCGGTTAACCACCTATTCATGGAGGTGGTAGGACTTTGTGCTCCAAAGATGGGGAAATTTTCATAGCTGGAGTTTATATTAAAAGGTACTATTAGTGTGAACAAAGATTTGCAGTGGGCGTTAGTGTGGCTTTTAATAATGCTATATAGAAAGTAGATTGGTCTGAACAATGGCATGTTCTAGAGGTTTTTGGTAGATAAGGTTCAAAACAGGTAAGGCATAGTCAGAATGGTGAAGGTTTTAAAATGCAAGTGGAGGAAACTAGATTTTACCAGAGCAGGCATTAGGAAGCCATTTTAGATCTTGGAAATTGATGGTTTGATTTAATAAGAATTGATATTCCTGAGTCCATACAAGTTAATGACCTTTGTCTTTATATTACTACTAACTTTTTTCTTAATAGATACAAAGCATCACAAAGACTGATCTCTCAGGATATCCATAGTAACACATACAATTACAAAAGCACTTTTTCTGTGGAAATTGTTCCAATATGCAAGGTACTTTTTTTTTTTCATTGAATCCATATCTATAGAAGACTACAAGTAATTAGTTGGCTTATATGTAGTTTGTAGCTCCTGCTTTCTCTCTAGCGTTGGATAAAAATTGAGAATAAGTTCTTTAAGTGATTTCTGACATATTCAGCCTTGTTAAAAGATTTTTAAAAAAATTATGCTTATAATTATATATTGACAAACCTTTTATTTTGGTGTATTAAAATGAAAAGACCTAGGTACAGTTGATGAAAATCCATATTTCTTAAAATTTGTAATTCTATGAGCCTATATGATAGTTCAATGAAACTGAATAAAATAAATGATGTTAAAATCAATATTAGTGAGCCACTTTTTGGGACATGTACAAACAAGATTTTGGCAAGAAATTAATTAAAGAAAATTGTGAAAACGTGATCATAGAATCATGATTTTAAAACATAAGCTGAATAAAATATTTAAAAGTGTGTTATTTCATTTCATTGTACTAAGATAAAACCCTGCTTCAAAAATATGTATGAATTAAAATTCAATAAATAGTTATTGAGCATCTATTGTATAGAAAGCTGTGTACTGAGGATTGTATAATTACAGGTCTCTGCCATTTAAGAACTTCTATGTCAGTATTAAATCACTAAAAATGATAACTGCTATAATTTATTGTGACCATTCTACATATAGTTAATCTAGATACTTTAGTGTCTTTCACCTCATTCTTATCTCATAATAACTGAGATAAGCCTTACATATCATTTTGAAGATGAGGAAATTGAAGTTTGAGGAGATTAGACAACTTGCCCAAAGTTACATGATCACAAAATGATAAAGCTAGGATTTGCATCCACATCTGTGTCTCTAAAGCTTCAAGGCCACATTGCTATTTTATAGTATGTACTAGGGATGAAATGATAGCTTAAAATAGGGTCAGCAGACTTTCTCTGTAAAGGGCCAGATGGCAAATTTTTTAACTTTTAGGCAGAATACTCTTTTGCAGCTACCCAGCTTTACTGTTGTTGTGCAAAAGTAGCATGGATAATATGTAAATGAATATGTAAATGACAGCTGTCATTCCACCTCAGCCTCCCAAGTAGGTAGGCCCACAGGCATGCACCACCACGTTTGGCTAATTAAAAAAAAAAAAAATTGTGGAGACAAGGTCTCCATATGTTGTCCAGGCTAGACTTGAACTCCTGGGCACAAGCAATTCTTTTACACTGTCTTCCCAAATTGCTGGGATTACAGGAGTGAGCCACCGCATGCTCAGCCAGGGTTTCTTAAAGCATTATTATTAAGACAAAATGCCTGTCATTAGAGAGAATAGATTATTTTCAGTTTCATTAAGGTCTGATTCTTTTCTTTAGTCTCTCTATTGATTGATAGAATTAAAAATAATGTTTTGGTTGGTCAAGTGCAGTTGGATTGGGTTTACATTGGTGAATGTTTATTGGACCATTATTTAGGATATGCCTTATTCTAAATGTTTGTTCTTATGCCTAGGATAATGTTGTCTGTCTGTCTTCAAAACTGGCACAAAGCCTGGGAAATATGAACCAGATTTGTGTATGTATTCGAGTAACCAGTGCCATTCATCTCATTGATCCAAACACCCTACAAGGTAAATTCTAGAAATGATTTGCCTTGACAATTTTGTTCTATATGCCAAGCAATAATTATAATTCACCCTGTTAATTTTTCAGGCATTCTTGCTAATGTTTTGAAAGGCTAGTTAAAATTTGTGCTATTGTTTAATCCAAAACACTGTGGATTACAAAGCTTTGATTACTTTTATATTTTTCATTTATGGAAACGATTCTGTTAATTTTTACAAATGTAGTGATTTATTCCATTAATTTTTACCGAAATTGACTTATTTACCTCATTGAATTTTTGTGACTGTTTATTTCAGTCTATTGCCAAAATTTGGTGTCTAGCAGTTACTTTAAATTTTGGAACATTTGACTTTTTGTGGCCTAGTGGAACATTTAATTTGAAAATGAATTTTAACCAGTTTTGTTATTATTATAGATCTCTTTTTAACATTCTCTTTATATAATATGTTATTTTTTGAAGACGACCACATTTTGGTAGGTATCTTAGTATTTGGATGTACCTCCTACTTGATCTTTTTCATACATTTTCTGTAATTTAAGTTTCCTTTATTAAGAAAATGTGTTCGTTTTGATATTTTTCTGGAAAGTCATTCATTGTCTTTATCAGTTAGGATTCATAAGTTAAAGATCTTGCAATATTGGGATGGACAGTCTTTATCTGTTTGGTAGAACTAGTCTTTATTCCCCATAAACTCAGCAGCTAAGATGACAGATAAGTTTCTAAAATAAAGTGCCAGCACATGAAACAACTGTACCACTGATTGATTGGATCTTATCTTATTTAATAGGCTCTTAGCCATGTGGCATTCTGATTATAGTAACTATTTAAGATATGTTTGACATCTGATATATTTTTCTTGTTCTTTGAGAAGCTTGGGGTTGGTTTATAGGAATACATGATGACCCTAAGGAGTGAGTTAACACTAGTTCTGTTGATCTGCCGCTTCCTAGTTGGTATCTATGAGTTTCTTCTTAGTTAATACATTTGATGACTCTGAAATATGTAATTTTTCATATATTTTTGTGTTCTATCCTTATTTTTAGTTGCAGATGTTGATGGGAGCACTTTCTGGAGTCACCCTTTCAACAGTTTATGTCATCCCAAACAGCTAGAGGAGTTTATTGTGATGGATTGCAGCATAGTCCGAAATATAAAACGAAGTGCAGGTGCTGGAATGATATCAAAAAAGGTGAGCTGCATCCTGCCTGCCAGTGTTTTGTTTTTTTTCCCTCAGTTATTATTGTTTCAGTCCTGCTTTAAAAAAAAACATGCTGGTGATTCCACAGTATGGAATATAAACCTAGCACCACATTAGGAAAAAACATTTTTAAAATTTTGTCTTTTTAACATGTGGTCATTGTGGAAATTATTAGACTTAGACTGTTAATTTATTCTCTTTTGTGTTGGAAAAATCTTTTAAATGTTTACTCCATTATTAAAAAAAAGAAGCATTTCTTTGCATTGTTTTTGTAGGAGGAGGACCTTTATTTTTGTAGTGGTTATCTTGACTTTTAAAAAGTCAAATACTAACTACTATATACTAACTACTATATACTAAATACCAAATGCTAACTACTTCAGTGTGCATCTCTCACACATAGGAATATTTTTCTACATAATGAAAATATTGTTACTGTACCTATAAAACATACAGTTGATATAGTATTCCCCTGTTATCCATGGGAATGTATTCCAAGACTCGTAGTGGATTTTTGAAATCACAATAGTACCAAACTCTATGTGTATTGTTTTTTCTTATATATACTTACCTATGATAAAGTTTAATTTATAAATTAGGAACAGTAAGAGATTAACAACAATAATAATAAAAGAGACCAGTTATAACAATATACTGTAATAAAAGTTATGTGAATGTAATCTCTTTCTCAAAGTTACCTAATTCTACCCTACTCACCTATTTTTGCATAGTGATTAATTATGGGCAGATAAAACCTTTGAAAGTGAAACTCTGGATAAGGGGGGGATTACCGTATTCAGATTTCCTCATTTGTCCCAAAAGAGTCTTTTATGCTTTGTTCAAACAGGTATTCAATTGGAGACCACACATTAAATGGGAATATTATACATTTTACATCTTTTATTTAATAATAGTCCTCTTTTTTTTTCTTTTATTGGTTATGATACCAACTTCCGTAGACAACTAGCACATTTATTTTATAGAATATGCCACCTTCTAAATCTGTCTTCTTGTCTCCTCATGATGTCACTTAACTTGTTTCTTAATTTCTTGTATTTCCTCTAAACTGGAAAGTTGATCTAAAGGTTTGGTTACATTTAGGTTAAATTTCTCTTGCCAGAATATTTCAGAGATGAAGCTGTGTACTTATTATGATACCACATCAAGAGACAAGTAATGTCTGACTGTTTCACTTGTTAATATAGTGATAGTCAGATTCCTCCATTATAATGTTATGATTTTTTTTTTCTACTGACCAGCAAGCCATCTGTGACTCAATACTATAATAATATGCAAGTGTTGAGTTCCTGTTATCTCTTTTTCTTCTGGCTTTAGCATCTGTTGATAATTCTTACCCAAATTATTTTATTTAGGGTTACAAAATGGTGAATTTTCTGTTTCTATTCTACATGTATTAGCTGTCATTCTTAAGGAAGAGCTTTTCATTATTAACTAAGGGCTATGTAGCTTTCCTGAAATGCTCTTCTGCATACATTCTTTAAATTAATTAATTTTAGGCATGATCTTGCCTTGTTGTTGGGCTGAAGTGTAGTGTGGCTTCATAGCTCACTGCAGCCTCAAACTCCCAAACTCAAGTGATCCTCCTGCCTCAGCCTCCTATGTAGCTGGGACCACAAGTGTGTGCCACCATGCCCAGCTAATTTTTGGATTTCTTTGTGGAGATGGGGTCTCCATGTTATTCAGGCTGGTCTCAAACTCCTGGGCTCAAGCAATCCTCTTCCCTTGGCCTCCCAGAGTGTTGGGATTACAGGCGTGAGCCATGTCACTCAGCCTGTGCATAAATTAATTCTTATAGCAAATATTTTCAGAGTAAAGAGTTGATCTAGCAGTCATTTTCAGTGGTGAAAATTAGTTTAGCTGTGCATTTGGTGGTGTTTCTCTTTGTGATTATCGTTATGATATATGAAGTATATTATATATTTACTATATTTTCTTATCCTCTCTGTCTTTTCCTTTTTTTTTTTTTTTATTTTAAAGAAACAAATTCTCATTCTGTCTCTCAGAGCTGGAGTTCATTGGTGTGATCATAGGTCACTATAACCTTGATCTTACCACCTTAGCTTACTGCCACACCTGTCTAATTTTTATTTTTTAATTTTTTGTAGAGTCTTGCTATGTTTTTCAGGCTGATCTCAAACCCCTGGCGTTAAGCAATCCTCTTGCCTTCCTTATAGGCATGAGCATGAGTGCTTGGCCTTTCCTTTCTTTTCTTAAAATCCTCCTTCAGAATGGTTCCTATGTTCCTTTGATGTGACTTTCCTAGCCTTTGAAAGCATCCTTGATTTCTGGCACAACACGGAAATTCTGGTGTTCCAAAATCACGTGTATGATTTCTAACCCATATCTGAAATCAAGTTGTTTCTTCACAGATGCAAGTCTGGCTTCTTTTAATGTGAAATAGTATCTAGAGACTCCCAGGGTACTCTGTGTGTGTGTGTGTGTGTGTGTTAATAATGCTTCTGGAGACAAAAATAATTTGTGGTACTTGGAAGAAATCGGTAGAAATGGAAGACAGATGACTTTCTACATTTTATTTAAAAATTAAGTTAATATAGTTAAGGACAAACTTTCATTTATGATAAATGTAGAACACGACTCTTCTCAGGCAGATATAAAACCAGATATTATATTTTCTTGTTTTTTTTTTTTAAAAAATAGCTAGGACAGGTTAATAAGTTTACAAGCAGAAGCAGTCTAATAGCTGGAAAATAAATCCTGTTAAATAAAATTTAGTCTCCAGTAATTGACTTTTCTTTTGCAGTTCTTAAATCTGAGACTTGTCTTTTATTTTAGTTTCTCTTTCCACTCCACTTCTTATCTTTTTTATTTCCTTTTCTTTTACCAACTGCAATAAGAAGCATTGATTCTTTTTATAACTTTGAGATCCTTAATTTTATTTATAACTCTAAATATTTTGCTCTTAATCTCACTTCACTTCATCTTTGTTAAAGGTATTGGCGTTTTGGAAAGAGAATTAATAGTTTTCTTAAAAAATTCAAACTTGGGGTGTTGTTTCTGCAACAAATATATATATGAATGATTGTACTTTACACTAGTAAATACCCAAAAAATTAATTTGATAAAGATTTGGCTTCTCTAATGGTTTACTACTAGGATTTCTAGGCTGTTTTGTCTGAACACTGTGTCAAGCAAGAGTTTGCTTGGAATACTTTCTTGATTTAAGATTCTCCTACCTTTTCAGTTATTTTGTTTACTCTGTATTGGCCCATCTTCCTGTGAAAACATTTCTTTTGAAAATTATACTTTTTTTTTTTTTTAGGGACATTGTTAATGTTTTATAAAAGTCTTGAATAAAATCTTAGAAAAAGTCAACGATTTATTTTTATGAATTGCTTGTGAGTCTTTCTATACTCATGATTCAGTAATTTGTTAATTTTGACAGTGTTTCAAAACATATCAGAAAAATTAAAAAAAAATTTTCTCTCTTTAAAAATTAGAAAACCAAAAATCAATGTTGTATTTAACTTTTCTCTGAGATGCTTTTAGAGTTATGCTTAGATTATTGAAGAGTGCATTTTCTTTCCTCTTAAGCATACCCTCGGGGAAGTTTGGGTACAGAAGACATCTGAAATGAATACAGATAAACAGTATTTTTGTCGTACTCATTTGGGACATCTTCTAAATCCTGGAGACCTGGTGTTAGGGTTTGTATTATTTCAGATTTTAAACTGCCAATTAGGGTTGCAAATTTTCTTTGGGAACTAGCGAAACTACCTTAAATACTAACATCATTTATTCCAAAAAGATCGAAGGGTTCTTAGGAGCCTTATAACTCATTTTATTGTTGATAACTATGGATTGGACAGAAGCCCATAGTTACTCCATTTTGATCATAATCTTAAAGAGTAATTTGTTCTAAGATTTTGTTAATTGAACCTTGAAGTTGTATGGTTAGATCCATATTTAGAGCTTCTTTTGCAGATTGGATCGTTTTTTATTGTGTATTTGCCACTGCTCAGACAACTCCCTTTTAAGATATGGCAACCATGTATACAGAGGGCTTACAAAGGCATAGATCAGTTCTTTCTGAATCAGAGCTTATCAGTGAGTGTGTGATTAAACTCTCAAATATTACTTTTGCTTTTGGGATTTTAGCTTATTAGAGAATGAGTTTTTTGTTGTTATTGTTTTGTTTAAAATAAACTAGAAGGAAGTATCTAACTGAATTCTAAAGTTGGACTGATATATAAGCCTGTTTCGCCTCTTTTACAAATGTATGGCAAGGCGGACAATAATTGATTATAGGCGAAACTCAGAGTTCCTTATTATCTTGACCAGCATCTGCAGAAGCATGTTTATTGTATAATAAATGACAGAACTTTTAAAGTGGGAAGCATGTTGAATGTTTGATTTTTAGGAAGTTTTAGGTGATATCCATAAAATAAAAAGTTACACACAAAGGGTAAATGGTCATTAAGTTTTCATTGTTTACATTTCAGGTTTGATTTGGCCAACTGTAACTTAAATGATGAGCATGTCAACAAAATGAACTCAGATAGAGTTCCAGATGTGGTAAGGCTTTAGATTTTTTTCTTTTTTCTTGTGTTAAAGAGGATGAATGTAACTCTTAGGGGTAAGAGGTATCACACTTTTGAAAATAACACATCAATTTAGAGATTTTTGAACCTGCAGATAAGGCATAATAGTAAAAGTCTTCATTTTGTTTTTTTTTAAGAAACAGGAGTCTTGCTCTATTGTCCAGGCTTGTGTGCAGTGTCATCATCACTCACTGCAGCCTCAAACCTCTGAGCTCAAATAATCCTCCCATCTCAGCCTCCTGAGTAGCTGAGACTATAGGCACATGCCACCACTCCCAGCTAATGTTTAAAATCGTTTTGTGGAGACGGGGTCTTGTTATGTTGCTCAGGCTGCTCTCGAAACCCTGACTTCAAGTGACCTCCCACCTCAGCCTCCCAAGTAGCTGGGATTACAGGTGTCACCTGTCATGCATGCCTGGCTTCATTTTAAATAATTTTTCTTCATGGGGTAAATCCAAGATATATTGTGATTTTTTTTGTTGTTGTTGTTCCTCTTCTAATCACTTTTCATTGTCAAAATACCTGATATTATCTGTAGGGCAAAATTAAATTTAGCTGGGCACAGTGGCTCACACCTGTAATCCTAGCACTCTGGGAGGCTGAGGTGGGTGGATTGCCTTAGCTCAGGAGTTTGAGACCAACCTGGGCAACACAGCGAAACCCTGTCTTTACTAAAATGCAAAAAAATTAGCCTGGCCTGATTGCATGGACCTGTAGTCCCAGCTACTCAGAAGGCTGAGGCAGGAGAATTGCGTAAACCCAAGGTGGAGGTTGCTGTGAGCCAAGATGTACTTCAGTCTGGGTGACAGAGCGAGACTCTGTCTCAAATAAATAAACAAATAAATACCTAAAAATGATGACATTTAGCATTCAGGTTCATTTTTATTAGGCTCACTTTGTTTCATGTATATTATTCAGTTAAAAAGGCATTTAGAGTTAAGACTGTTATTCAAAGCTGCATATAATGTCAGTGAAAAATAATCTTCTCAGTCTCAAGTCTTAGAAAAGACTATTCTGAAAAATCTGTTAAGACTGCGGATGAAGTTAGTATGAAAGACCCTGCCTCCTACTTGCTTAATCTTTTAGAATAAACATTGATTTCTTTAGCAGTGATTAAAAAAAAAAAAAATAGAGCCATGGCAAATCAAGGATTCTGACCACCTGACCAGTTGTGCTTTTATTAGTTGATAAATTAGGAATAACAGCATAGTTGGAGTGTAAGTCTAAATAGTTACTTCTAACAAGGTCATAAGAGGAGATCATGGCAATCTTACAAGATTTTGTGTTTTGTAAAGTATTTTCATTTATTCATTCCATAATTTAAACAAGTGTTCTAAGATATGTTGTTGTCAAAGTTATATATAGTTCTGTAAATGTTTATTGGTGGAAATAAGAGAGAGAAAAAGTATCTGCTTGTGATGTTCAGAATGATTTATATGAATAGTAGCTGAAAAGGAGGTTTGTGTTAAAAGAAAACTGCAGTTTTTGTTGTTAAGTAGTATTCAGTCACTGAAAAATGTAGTTAGTAAATTTTACCAATTATACAAATAATGCTTGAATGCATTCTCATAAAAAGTTAAATACATGGAAAAAAATTTTAAAAGTCTTCTTAACATTGCCTCTATCCCTACTCCTTTCTCTTGAGGTGTAACCACTGTTATTAGTTTGGTGACTTCTCTGGCATTCCCATTACCTTTCATTTTTTAGCTTTATTGAACTTTGTGGCCTTACAGTATAGTTCCCATTCTTTATAACTTTACAAATATTTCTCTTACAGGTATTAATCAAGAAGAGCTATGACCGGACCAAACGTCAGCGTCGTAGAAACTGGAAATTGAAAGAGCTTGAAAGAGAAAGAGAAAACATGGATACAGATGATGAAAGGTCTCACTTTTCTTTAAATCTCTTATGTCGTCTCAAAGGAAATCTTTATGATAAATACTTTTATGTTATAAAGAAATAGACATTACACAATTGATCTTTTCACTCAATATTAATCTTAGATTCTAATCAAGGTATTAATGGAATCAGTATAAGATGCTGTAAAGACATTTAACACAGATTTAGTAATTATTTATTGGTTTATGACCTAATTGTAGTGTTAATGTAAACAATTCATTTGAAAAGCTAAAAGATAGTCATACTTTGCTTAGCAATGGGCGTACCTTCTGAGAAATGCATCATTAGGTGATTTTGTTGTGTTAGCATCATAGAGTATATGGCACATCACTTTATAATAATTACCTTATGAATATCACAGATTGTAAATGAGTACTTACAGCTTGAGATAAAAAGGAACAGCTAATTGATGCCAAGTGTGTTATTTCTTAAATAATTTAAGCAGAAATGAAGACAGTGTTCTAAAACAGTTTATTGGATGATTCAAAAAGTGGCTTTAATGACAGTGAAGATGCTGATGTCTAAAAAAAAAGCAGAGTTTATATAATATTGTTTCATGAAATGTGAGTGGGAAACAGCAGTTTACATAGTTCTTAAGATGAAGAAAATAATAACTGTATATTTTTGGTGATAAAATATTTAAATGTTTATTTTATAGGCAATACCAAGATTTTCTTGAAGATCTTGAAGAAGATGAGACAATTAGAAAAAATGTCAACATTTACAGAGGTTGGGGTTCTAAGAGTATTTAAGTTACTTGGGGTTCTAAGAGTATTTAAGTTACTTGTTCTGTACATAAATATAGTTTCCAGTATGAATATTTTGGTGTCTTAAGCTTTGATTCTCATAAATGTGTTTAATTTATGCAACCACTCTAGTCAGACTTACACCAAAAAAACTTCTGAAACAGTAAATAAAACTTAGTAAAATACTGTTTTCTATATTACAGTTAATATTATTTGCATCCTAGCTTGATCCCTTAAGTTGCTCCTCCTGTAGTGGTGGAAGTATATTCATACAGTTATTCAATTCATTCGTTCAGTGAATATAATTTGGATGCCTGCTATAAGAGACAAGAGCTTCTGACATAATATAGTTACATAATAATAATAATAAAGAAGGTAGATATTTGTATACTTTCAAAATGTACTTATTTAATACTTTGTGTACGTATAAATACTTTGTATTTATTTTATTCTCTTTGTATTTTTCGTAGATTCTACCATCCCTGTGGAAAGTGACACAGATGATGAAGGAGCACCTCGAATTAGTCTGGCTGAGATGCTTGAAGACCTTCATATTTCCCAAGATGCTACTGGTGAAGAAGGTACATCAATGATGACATAATGAGTTGTTGTAGACTGTTTCCACATACGTGGGCTTAAGAATTTGGACAAGATTACCTTAAAAGTGTCTCCCATCTATGCCTCCAGATTTCAAGAGGAGAAATTTAGTTTTAAAACTGAATAAACATGATTGTTTTGATTGCTCACTCAAAGCACTGAAAAGATAGACGGCTTTGAAGTTTTAGATAATAAAAGGTAATGAAGAATGGAATTATTATTAATATTTAGGTTATTTTACATGTGGAATTTTATCACTGTGCTTTTTTTATATGAGGCATTCTAGTATATTCACATAGTATAGTACTCTGGATGTAAAAGCTCAAAAATTGTGATTCCTTGGACATTCACTAAATCTTCAAGCAAAACACCTTTTTACATTCATCTTTTCGTTGTTACTTTAGTGAAAGGCCATATGAAGAATGGTTTTTAATATTGACTTGTTACTTTGATCCACTTTACATCATTTTTATGTTCTTGAGGTAGGGAAATTAGCGTTCATTATCACTGGACATTCAGGAGGCAAGTCAATCTTTTTATTTCCTTATAAAATTAATATCTTCAAAAGCTGTTAAACAGAAGGTTATCTAATTTTTATGGCAGTAGAAGGAAATTTATTTTAAATATTTGTAGATTTTGTAGCAAATAGAGGCTCGTTATTTAAAGGTTAAATAACAATTTGTTCTTTTGTTATTTTTGCCAGTTTAGGTCAGTAGCTGCTTATGTCATATAAATGTTTTCCTACCACATCAAAAATGTTGCTTTTAAAATTTTTGTTTATAAATTGAGAAGGAAGGAATTTTCTCTCTGTGAGTTTCTATCATTGAACACATCACCATCAAAAAGAATATTAGAATCCAGCATGAAGATAATGACTAATAAAAATGAGTCACATACTTTATAAAACCATTAATCAGATTTGAATGAGAAATGCTTTCCACACCCTTGAAAGAAAAACTATGGCTTGAGTTTTAAAGTGTTCCAAGAATGAAATATTAAGATCCTATTTCTACAAGCAAGATCAGACTTAACTAAGTATGCCACAACTAAGAGCTAATTCGTTCATTATATGTGTGCCACTAAATAAAGAGATTGAGCAAGTGCCACTGTGTGAAACATTTTTCTTTTTTTAATATTGGACTCCCCAAATTTGAAGTTAGGAAGAAAGGCCTAAATTTTCTATAGAGGCTTCTTTTCTGTCTTCATATTTTGTTAAAATTGTGGATCTAAAAGCCATATCCTATCTTTGGTGGTGGCCTAGTAGGAATGGCTTGTCCTAGTTCTTCAAAGGTAAGCTTGACAAAAGCAAGTTCTCACTGGTGGTCTGTGTTTACCTCTTCTATGTCAAGATATTTTAAAGCATGAAAATAAAACCATTCTTGCCTTTTTCCATGTGTTTGAAATGGTTGCATCGGTGTCGTATTTATATGAGAAAGTATCTTAGGCAATTTTCCAAAGTAGAATTGTTAATGTTATTTAAGTACTTGTATAATTTTCCCACTGAAAAATGTAGTTTCCCACTAACCTTATTTAGTCTTATTTATTTAGTCTTACTCATTTTGATGCTCAATAAGTATTGAAACTTCTTGGTTGAAAGATGTGACAAGGCAAACGAATGTAGCTAAGAGAAACGCTGTCATCGAGAGCTTGCACAAAGTTAAATAACGTTGATTAATCTACCATAGTATGGTATGGTTCCCATACTCAAGAGACTTGTGGGTCCCCCAGTATTCTTAATCATGTCCCAAAGTTGTTATGACTTGGGAAGGCTGGTATTAATCAAATGTACAAGAACATGATTTATAACCAGTTTATAAATACAACTAATTTACAAGTCAGTATGATCATTATTTTTTTGTAGCCAGATCTGGATTTGAAGCTGCTGATTTAGAGTCAAAAGTCACTGATGGGCCAGGCACAGTAGCTCACTCCTGTAAACCCAGCACTTTGGGAGGCCAAGGAGGGCGGATCCCTTGAGTCCAGGAGTTCAAGACCAGCCTGGCCAACATAGCAAAGCCCCATCTCTTAAAATTACAAATATTAGCTGGGCATGGCAGTGTGCACCTGTAGTCCCAGCTACTTGGAAGGCTAAGGCAGGAGAATCATTTGAACCCAAGAGGCCGAGGATGCAGTGAGTCAAGATCTCACCACTGCACTCCAGCCTGGGTGACAGAGTGAGACTCTGTACCCTCCACACCCTCAATAAAGTTACTGATGAGCAAGAAAAGTTGAGGGGTAGAGCTGCTTGTGTAATTGAGATGTTTAACAGCATCAAGCTAAGTCCTTGCCACAGTAGAACCCAGAAGCTCTGGGCTGTTTGCCAGGAGATGCCTCCCTGGTCAGTACTTAGTACCAGAGTTTTCCTAGACTCTTTAATTTTAGTAAATGCGTTCACATTGAGTCAGTCCTTGCATAACTAGGTATGTTATTTCCAGCCCAAGGAATGTTATTTATCCATAATTTCAGACTTACAGAAAGGTTGCAAGAATTCCTGGATACCATTTGCCCACATTTGCCAAATGTAAACATTTTACCTCATTTGCTTTCTTTCCCCTTCTCACTAATTATTTTTTCCTAAACCATTTAAGAGTAAAATGCAGACATGATGCGTCTTTATCTTCTAAATATTTCAGTGTTCCCTCCACCCAAAAAACAAGGAATTCTTGAATCATAGTGTAGTGATCACTATCAGAAAATTGACACAAAACCGATATCTAATTGATAGACCATATTGAGATGTCAATTATCCCAATAAAGTCCTTAATAAAAATAGTAAATCTAAGATTGTGTGTTGTATTAGGTTCTCATATCTCTTCAGTCTTCTTTAATCTGGACCAGTTCTGAGTGTAATGTTTTATGTAATTGACATTTTTGAAGAGTCCCAGTCAGTTGTTTTGTAGAGTGACCTCAATTTGGGTTTGTCTGATGCTTTTTCATGATTAATTTTAGGTTATGTCCTTTTGGTAGGACTATGCCAGGAGTGATGCCAAATTCTCAATGCATAGAATCAGGAAGCATGTGCTGTTGATTAGTCCAGATGTTCCCAAACTTGGTTATTTGTTGGTTTTCTGTTATAAGGAAGAGCTCTTTTTTCGTATATTTACTTGTTCATTTGTTTTTCATGTCATTGTGGACTCTTGAATTTTTACTTTAATACAATGGGATTTAGCCCTTTGTAATTGTTATTTTTACTTAATTTAAAAAAAATATTTTCAGTGTACAGACAGTGAAATGTCTTTTTGATGTACAGATCTATAATTTTTAACACATAGGTCATGTAATTACTACAGTCCAATTATAGAACAGTTCTATCACATCCACCCCCAAAAAATTCCATGTTTTTGTTTTTGTTTTTCTCCAAATCCTTCCATCCTTAACCCCTGGCAACTTTTGATCTGTTCTCTGACTTCATAGTTGCTTTTTCCAAAATATATAAATGAAATCGTACAGGATGTAACCTTTTAAGTTTGGTTTCTTTCACTCAGCATGGTGCACTTGTGATTCATGTAAGGTGATGTGTAAATCAAAGTGGGTTCCTTTTTATTTCTGAGTAATATTGCAGGGTGTGTGTGTGTGTGTGTATGTGTGTGTGTATAAATACATACCACAGTTTATCCATTCCTATGTTAAGGTATGTTTGAGTTTCTAGTTTTTGCTGATTAGGAGTAAAGCTGCTATGAACATTTCTGTACAGGTTTTTATTTTACTTGGGTAAATAACTAGGAGTGGGATTGTTGGCTCCTATAGTTAAGTGTATATTTAACTTTGTAGAAACCTGCCAAACTGTTTTCCAAAGTGGCTTGTGCCACTGTGCTTTCTCACCAGCAGTGTATGGGAGTTTCATTTACTCTTCCTTGTCATTTTTTGGTGGTGTCAGTTTAAAAAAGAAGCCATCCAGATATAGGTGGATGGTGTTGCCTTTTTGTGATTTTAATTTGCATTTCCATACTGGCCAATAATGGTGAACACCTTTTCATGTGCTTATCTGTTATGTATATCTTTTTGTCAGTAAAATGGCTGTTCAAATCTTTCATCTGTTTTTAAGAATTGGGTTGTGTTTTAGTTGGTGTTGCTGTAACAGAATACCATAGACTAGGTAGCTTATTAAAAAAGCAAACAATCTTTTCACAGTTGTGGAGGCTAGGAAGTCTGAGATCAGGGTGCTAGCTAGCATGGTCAGATTCTCATGAGAGCCCTCTTCGTGGTTTGCACATATGTGGCTATTTCTTGCCATCTTCTCACATAGCAGAGGGAGAGCTCTCTAGAATCTCTCATCCCTTTGTAAGAGCACTAAGCCCATCAATAAGGGCTCCACTTTCATGACCTAGTTAATTACCTCTTAATGACCCACCTCCTAATGCCATCATATTAGATATTAGGGTGTCAACATATCAATTTTGGGGCAACATAAACATCCAATCCATAGCAGATTGGTGGTTTTCTTGTTGTTTTTATTTTGATGTTAATATTGTTCCAGAATTGGCCAGTGGGTACCCCTTCAAGCTGGGGCTTACGTCCTTTTGACAGGTGCTTCTCCATATTTGATCTTATTCATGGATGCTGATAAAAGTTTTTGGGCAGGATTTGAATTTTTCTTGTTCAGGCCTCACATGTAATCTACTCTTCTTAGCTTATTTTGCATCATGAGGAGCCAATATACTTAAAAATAGGGCAGTTTGAGTTGAGTCATCTGTGATTTAAGGAATCATGAAATGGCTTTATAAAAAAAACACTCATGTCAGTGTTATGCGTTCTCAGCTTATCAGTTCTGTCACATGCTTGATCAGTGTGGGGTAGTTAGCCTTGATGATGGCAAGAAATCAGTCTAGGTATCTTTCTGTACTTCAAAATAATGTGATAAGAAAATTCAATTTTAGTTGATTGACTTGATACATTTTGAAAACTGCCTTATTGTCTACGGAAGAGACATGATTCATAGTGTAGTCTGACAAAACAAGTTTTCTAGTAATTAAAGGTTGTTTGGAATAGGTTGGGCAGCTGCTATGTTTCTGCAGCAATGTTGCTTATGTTGTTTTAACTGATGGCAGTTTTATTTTGTTTTTGTTGGAGTCAGCACTGCAGTGCTGCCTGTCACACATTTTCCTTCTGACACAGTTTCACATAAATATGGTCTTCATCACCTGCTTTACAGCATTGTTGTGAAGTACTTTAAGATAAAATATGTACTAGAACTAGTTTATTAAGTGCTAGACGATTCTTGGGAGGGTGTATGATGAAAATGAAAGTGTTTTGGAATCATCTTACCTGTCACTAGCTATATGACTGAAACTTTCTGAACATCTATTTCTAGTTTTTTTTAAGGGCATAATATTGTTCACTACGTAGAAGATTGCTAAAATTCTTAGCATAGTCAGTATGCAACAAATTGTAATTCAATAGTATCTGCTTTTAAAATTTATAAACAGTTTTAGTGTTTAGTATTTAAACAAGTTGAGAAATGACTTGTTAATTGTTTCATTCTGTATGCATGCACGTTTTAGAGCAGCATAGAGTTTGTTCTAGAAAATTGATATGGTATAGGGAACGATAAAGACAAAACTAGAAATTACCCATAACCTACCACAGGGATTCACTGTTAACATTTTGATATTTTTGTTTTTTAACACACTTTATTTTCTATTTAATTTTACAGTTACAGAAAAATTAAGGAAACAGTATAGGGAATTCCCATATTCTCATGCCTGGTTTTCCCTATTAACATTTTATATCAGCATGATATAAAATATAATTATACCTTTGTTATAATTAATAAGCCAATATTGATACATTATTATTAACTAAAATACATATATTTAGAGTTCCTTAGTTATTATCTAATTTTCTTTTCCAGGGCCCCATCCAACATTTAGTTGTCATATTTCCTTATGCGCCTCTTGGTAGTGGCAGTTTCTTAGATTTCCTGTTTTTGATGATCTTAACAGTTTTGAGGAATACTGCTCAGATATTTTATAGGATGCCCTGCTATTGGAATTTATCTGATATTTTCTCATGATAAGATGAGTTATAGTTTATTGGGAGAAAAACGACAGAGGAAAAATACCATTTTCATGACATAATTTCATTGGTGCTTACTATCGACATGATTTCTCACTGTTGATGTTGACCTTGATCACCTGACTGAGGTAGTGCTTGTCAGATTTCTTCACTGTAAAATTACTCTTTTTTCCCCCTTTCCTTACTGTAAACTTTGGAAGGAAGTCACTCTGCACAGCCCACACCTAAGAGGTGGTGAGTTATACTGCCCCTCCTTAACCATCGGTTATCTACATAAATTATTTGGAATTCTCCTGGATAGGAGATTTGTTTCTTTGTAATTTACTAATTATTTCAATCATGTGTAGTCATATAGAGTCATGAATATTTATTTTATACTTTGTGTTATAATCTGATACTATTTTAATTATTTTGTTTTTTGAATTGTTCTAGCTTTGGCCATTGGGAACTCTTTCAGTTGTCTCTTTTGGGGGTATGGTCCTTGACAAACCCCCATCATTGTCTTATGGTGTGTGTGTGTTGAGCATTTACTTACATTCTGGTACTATAAGCTGTTGCAGACTCATCTTGTATATTTATTGCCCTAGAATTGGTCATTTTTGCAAGGAGCTCTCTCCTTTTTTTTTTTTTTTTTTTTTTAAATTGGAGAATGGTTTTAGAAACCTACATCTAGGTGCTAGGTATGCTTGCTGCTACTGAGGGGTCATTTCATTTAGTTCCTCTTAGTTAACAGAATTTTTAAAAATGCTGTTTTACTAGCCTATGTATTTATATATATTTGTAAATACTTCTATATGTAACCAAATATATCTACATTAAAGTAAACATGAAGTCATACTGATGTCTCCAATTATAATTAATTACTGCTTGGATTAGTCTAGCTTCCTATCCTTGTTTACCTGTGAACTCGCACTCCAACACCTGATTTCCATTATCTGCCATCCATTTACTTATTAAATTTTGGTATACAAGTATTGTAGTACAAGAATTGCTAACCTGCACCTTGTAAAAAACAACTTAGTGAACTAACATAAATGCTTTATGTGCAGTTCCCTTTTGCTCTTATTATTACCGACTGTACTCATTTCCAGAGTTACTTCAGTCAGCACATTTTCCCCATTCCCTTTAGTGCAATTATTTCATATACTTGTAAAAGAGTTAGTCTTATCAGAGTCTGCATTTCTTCCTGGGATCACCTGACCTAAATGATTTTATTAAATTTACTTTTTGTGTTGTAAATTTCTAGGGTTTTGACAGATTGGTAATGTCTTGTATCTGCATTATAGTATTATACAAAATTTTACTGTCCTAAAAATGACCTGTGCTTCCCCTGTTCATCCTGAACCCTAAACTCTTAGCAACCACTAATCATTTTACTGTCTTTATAGTTTTACTGGAGTGAGATGATATCTCATTGTAGTTTTGATTTGCATTTCTCTGATAATCAATGATGTTGAGCACCTTTTCACCTGCTTGCCATTTGTATATGAAATGTATATTGAGAAATGTCTGTTCAAATCTTTTGCTCATGTTTTGATTGGATTATTAGATTTTTTCCTATAGAGTTGTTTGAGCTCCTTATGTATTCTGGTTATTAATTCCTTATCAGATGGATAGTTTGCAAGTATATTCTCCCATTCTATGGATTATGTCTTCACTTTGTTGATTGTTTCCTTTGCTGTGCAGAATCGTTTTAATTTTATGTGATCTTATTTGTCCAATTTTGCTTTGGTTACCTGTGCTTTTAGGGTATTACTCAAGAAATCCTTGCTCAGACCAATGTCCTGCAGAGATTCTCCAATGTTTTCTCTTGTTAGTTTCATAGTTTGAGATCTTAGATTTAAGTCTTTAATTCATTTTTAAAAATTTTTGTATGTGGTAGGAGATGGGTCTAGTTTCATTCTTCTGCATGTTGATAATCCAGTTTTCCCAGTACAGTTTACTGGAAGAGACTGTCCTTTCCCCAATGTATGTGCTTGGCACCTTTGTCAAAAATGAGCTCATGGGGGATGTATGGATTTGTTTTTGGGCTCTCTATTGCGTTCTATTGATCTGTGTCTGTTTCTATGCCAGTACCAGGCTGTTTTGGTTATTATACCTTTGTAGTATAATTTAAAGTCAGGTAATGTGATTCCTCCAGTTTTCTTCTTTTTGCTTCAGATAGCTTTGGCTATTCTCAGTCTTTTGTGGTTTCATTTACATTTTAGGATTTTTTTTTTTCCATTTCTGTGAAGAATGTCATTGATACTTTGATAGGGATTGCATTGATCTGTAAATTACTTTGGGTAGTATGGGCATTTTAACAATATTGGTTCTTTTAATTCATTAACATGATATCTTTCTATTTTTTTGTGCCCTCTTCAATTTTGTACATCGATGTTTTAGTTTTCGTTGTAGAGATCCTCACTTTTTAAAATTCCTAGATATTTTATTTGTAGCTATTGTAAATGAAATTACTTTATTGATTTCCTTTTCAGATTGTTTATTGTTGGCATATGGAAATGCTACTAATTTTTATATGTTGATTTTGTATTACACAACTTTACTGAATTTGTTTATCAGTTCTAATAGTTTTTTTGGTGGTCTTCAGGTTTTCTAATTAAAAGATCCTGTCATTGGTAAACAAGGATAATTTGACTTCTTTCTTTCCAGCTTGGATGTCCTTTATTTCTTTCTCTTGCCTGATTGCTCTAGCTAGGACTTCCAGTACAATGATGAATAAGAGTGGTGAAAGTGAGCATCTTCGTTGTATTTCAGATCTTAGAGGAAAGGCTTTCAGTTTTTTCCCCATTTGGCTTGGTACTAGCTGTGAGTCTACCCTATACAACTTTTATTATGTTGAGGTTTGTTCTTTCTATACCCAGTTTTTTTGGGGTGTTTATCCGGAACAGATGTTGAGTTTTATCAAATGCTTGTTTTAACATCAATTGAAATGATCATTTTTTTTTTTTTTTGTCTTTCATTCTGTTGGTATGGTATATCATGTTGTTTGATTTGCATATGTTGAACTATTTGCAGCCCTGGGATAAATTCCAGTTGGTCATGATGAATGGCCTTTTTCTATGTTGTTGAATTTTGTTTGCTAGTATTTTGTTGAGGACTTTTACATAAATATTCATCAGTGATATTGGCCTATAGTTGTTTTTTTTTTTTAATATGTGCTTGTTTAATAGTCAGAGTAATAATGACCTCATAGAATGAGTTTGGAAGTGTTCCCTCCTTCTTTATTTTTTAGAAGAGTTTGAGTAGGATTGGTATTAGCTCTTCCTTAAATGTTTGCTAAAATTCTGCAGTGAAGCCGTCAGGTCCCAGGCTTTTCTTTGCTGGGAGACTTTTTGGCTTTGATCTGTTTTTTTATTGCTCTGTTCAGATTTTGGATTTCTTCATGGTTTAATCTTACTAGGTTTTACGTGTCTAGGAATTTATCCATTTCTTCTAGGTTTTCCCATTTATTGGCATATACTTGCTCCTAGTAGTCTCTAATGATCCTTCTAATTTCTACAGTATTTGTTTTAATGTTTTCTTTTTCATCTCTGATTTTATTTATTTGGGTCTTTTTTCTTTTTTTCTTAGTCTGACTAAAAGGTCACCAGTTTTGTTTATCTTTTCAGAAAAACCAACCTTTTATTTTGTTGACCTTTTGTATTTTATTTCAATTTCATTTATTTCTGCTCTGATCTTTATTACTTCTTTTCTTCTACTAGTTTTTGGTTTGGTTTGCTCTTGCTTTTCTAGTTCTTTAAGATGCACCACCAGATTGTTTTTTCTGATGTCACTTTGTGGTGCCCTTTTACTTTTATTCCGGGCTATGAAGTTTAGAATGAGGTGCAGGTTCTGAGCCTGAGCCTAAGCCTCAGAGAGCTTGCATATTTTCTCTTGGTCCTCTGCCACTGCTGTGAGAACATGCTTAGTTGAATCTGTTAGAGAGGAAGAACAAACCCAGTTGCCATACCTGAAGCCAGCTAACCCTGAGACATGTGAGCAAGCACAGCTAAGAGTAGAGCTGCCTAGCCAAACCCTAACTCACCCCAGACACATGAGCAATAAACTTGTATGCCCCTGAGGATTTATGATTTTTTTTTCTTTCTTTTTTTTTTTTTAACCCTCAATCAATATCTGGAGGAAAGAGGATTTATGATTGATACAGAGCATTGTTGTGACATTAGACAATTGATACTCTGACACACCAACACTGAATTAACAATTTTTGTGACTGGGCATTTCCAGGTTTTTTCTTTTTTTTTTCTATAAAAATCTGTTTTGCTTCTCATTATTTTTCTCAGAACATATATGTAAGAATGAATTTACTGTGTCAAAGAGCATACGTCAATCTCAGTACATAAAAAATCTTTTTCAGAAAGGTTGTACCTACCATGTGATGTAGTTTATGAGACTGTCTCTTTAATAATCTTACTGTTCTTGATGTTTGACATGTTTTCTCTTTTAATATTCTCTAGGCTCCATTCAGGTGAAGCTCAGTCTATAGTGATCTGTCGTTGAACTTCTATAGCAGTTACCATCTGTCCTACATGGTTAGTTTTTATAAACCTCATGAGTTACTACCATTTTTACATGTATGTGACTTTGTCTCCAACTAGGCTATGTATTTCTTTAGGGCAGCATAAATATAGCATAATGCATAGGTCCTCAAGTATGTAGTTAGTACAATCTGATTTGAGCTACATTTTGAAAAATGAGTATCCTTCGTGGTTGGATATTGATTTGCTTTAATTCTTTGAGAGACCTTTCATGAGGCAAGAAGTCAAGCAAATTTTTAAGGCTTTGGAAGTGTGGTAAATATAACTTGTAAAGGGAGTTGTTTGTATTGGTCAAGACTTCATTTTGTTTATAGAAGCCAAATCTGCATCTAATCTTACACATTGTTAAATTTTATATGAGTAGTGCTAATTAGTCAACCACAGAAGTCTGACACGGTGATATTAGCACAGACTGTTCAGTTTTACCACACAGTAAATTATTTTCTTACTTTAGGTAACTTTATTGTATATAATGTCACATATGCTATTTATAAATAATCATGTGAACAGAGAACCACAAATGACCTATACAGAGAAGAAAAACTATTGGGGAATATTCAATAACTAGAAAATATTTTGGGTAGTTTTCCTGTGTTTATAGATTTAGACCAGAATAATGCTGATGGGCTGACCACTCAACAAAGGACAAGATAAATCAGTGTACATCTGGATTCAAGAGTGTTATATACTAAGAGAGTGCTGTAGAAGTCTCCATGGAATATTATTATATTCCTAAGATGATGATACTGAATAGCCTGGAATGTCTTAGTCTTTGTCTCAAAGAGAGTCTTTAAAAAGTCCACATTCTGATGGTAGCGTTCCTATTTTGGCATTTTGCCTTTTGTGATAATATATAGACTTTGACCCTAGGTAAATTTGTGATGGAGCAAAAGTTTATTTGGGATTGTTCCCTTTACCCCTTACTCTTTGCCCTCCCTAGTCATGTTTTTTCTCTTGCTTTCTTTATAGGAAATGGTTTGATACTCATAGGGAAAAATAAATAGTTACGGATTAAAGTATTATTCTTGAGAGTATTTCATCTTTGTCAGGGAACAGAGATGCTTGTTTGCACTTGTGTTCTTGTCCATCTACCATCACCACTGGAAAAACATTTCTGGGTAGTCACTGCCTCCCCAGCAGGATTCAGGATGGAACTTTTGAAGCAGTATTACCCCAAACAACTCAAACCCATAAACATGAGAATAAGTGATTATTATTTTAAGCCAATGAGTTTTGAGGTGGTTTCTTGTGCAGCATTGTTGGCAGTAGCTAACTGGTACTCTCTACATCTTTACAATTCATTTCACTGTGCAACTTCTGATGGGTAATACTTGGTCTGATTGTAGAATTAGGGCAACCCTCTTTCCCCAAACACCTACTAGGGTTAAAGTTCAGATGAGAGCAGATGTACCCTTATAGATTCCTTTAAAGTAGCCTGACTTTTCTGCTACTGTTTTCTTGAGTGGGTACAAAAATTACCTTTAGTGAATCCCCATACATCATTTCTATACAGTACAGGTTTTACTGGTTTTAATAGTACTCTGGAAGGTGGCTTGAGGTGGAGGAGTGGTATGGTTTGACTCTGTGTCTCCACCCAAATCTCATGTTGAATTGTAATTCCCAATGTTGGGGGAGGGACATGGTGGGAGGTGATTGGATCATGGGGTGATGGTTTTCCCTATGCTGTTCTTGTGATAGTGAGTTCTCATGAGATCTGACGGACATCAGTGTTTGGCACTTCCACTCCCCCTGCCCCCCACCACCATGTGAAGAAGGTGCTTGCTTTCCGTTTGCCTTCTGCCATGATTGTAAGTTTCCTGAGGCCTTCCAGTGATGCTTCCTATTAAACCTGTGGAACTGTGAATCAATTAAATCTCTTTTCTTCATAAATTGCCCAGTCTCAGATAGTTCTTTAGAGCAATGTGAAAACAGACTAATATACAAGGAGGGACTGGGGAGGCTAATAAGACATAACTTCAAGTGTTCTCAGTCTTACTTCAGGCTGGGCAGCCTCTTGCTTTAGATATTGGCTTGTGGCAGTGTCAGTTTCCTAGTTTTGATGCTGTACTATGTTATGTGAGATGTTACCATTGGGGGAGACTTCCCAGTTGACCCTTGAACAACATGGGTTTGAACTGCGAGGGTTCACTTGTAGGTGGATTTTTTTCAGTAAATATATTGGAAAATATTTTGAAGATTTGCAACAATTTGAAAAAACAGACAAACCATGTAGCCTAGAAATATCAAAAAATTAAGAAAAAGACATGGCATGAATTCATAAAATGTATGCTAGTCTATTTTACCGTTTACTACCATAAAATATACACATGTATTATAGAAAGTTAACATTTATCAAAACTTACACACACAAACACATCTTATACATGATGCCATTCACCTTCCCAGAAATGTAAACAGATTTAAAAATGTAGTATTCAGTCATAACTTCATAAAATTAACTGTAGTGACACTGTAGTATTATAATAATTGTAGTCACTTCCTGTTGCTATTGTAGTGAGCTCATGTTGGGAGTATCCAGTTAAAATGCCATGTGACTCTAATCATCTCTGCATGAGCAGCTCATTTATCTGGTAAATTGCTTATCACAGTAAAAAGTGATTGATCTCTCTTCGTTCTTGCCTGTTTTTCATTATGTTCAGTGCAATACTGTAAACTTTAAATAACACCATGTGACCCCTATGAAATGCCACTAGTAATGCTGAAAGTGCTCCTAGAAGCAGAAAAAAATCATGACAAGAAAACATTAAGTTGCTTGATATGTACTTTAGATTGAGGTTTGCAGCTGTGTCTACCATTTCAGATGATTCACCTTGTAAACAGATGATGTCAACTTACAGTATTGATAAATACAACACAGTACTGTAAGTGTATTTTCTCTTGACTTAATAACATGTTCTTTTCTGTAGCTTACTTTATTATAGGAATATAGTATATAATATATATGACATACAAAATATGTGTTAATTGACTGTTTATGTTATTGTGAAGGCTTCCAGTCCATGGTAGGGTCTTAGTAGTTAAGTTTTGGGGGATGATCTGTGGATTTTCAATGGTGTGGGTGGTGGGCCCTAACATCCTTGCTGTTCTAGGATCAGTTGTATATTCATTTTTTTTCTCTATGCACCTACAATTATTTCAGAATAAAGTTAAGAATTAAAAGTATTGCCATGTTATATAATGCTAATATAAGAAGATTATATATATTAGCTAATAAACACATATCTTTTAAAATATACATTTTTCTCTAATATGTTTTTATATAAAGTTTATAAGGTGAATAATATATCTATATTAGCTAATATAAGCTAATGTTAGAGGAAAAGAAATAATTCTTCCTTTGCTGTTAGATGATTTAGAGAAGCTTGAGTGAATATTGACAGTTTATTAAGCAGCCTATTCACTGATTTCTGAGATTTTCTTTAGAGAAAAGTTAGTATGACAGAAAGAGCATGTGTATGTTTATTCAGTTCCATCTAATCTATTTTAGAAGAGTTCCACAAAGGGACCCATTTTTTTTTTCTTTAGTTATTGCTAATGTTAGCAAAAGGGAAGAGGATGATATTAGATAAACGAAAAGAGAAAAACAGAGCTTCCTTTTATGTGAGGTTATTGTTAGGGAGGTGGCACATAACATAGGACTAGCAATTTTTAATTTTGGCAATCCAGAAAGACTTCTGTCTTAGAAAATGAAAAGCAACTTATTTTCATTAGGAGTGTTTAGCATTGTGAATGTTTGCAGAAATATGCTTGTTTGCTGTCAGATATTTGGAAGTTGAAGCCCATAAGAGTTGGATGAAGACTTACCAGCTTGAGGAATAAAGTATTCTGACAGGTTCTAGCTTTGGACTTTAACCTATTTCAGTAATAGTAACATCAGTGTCCTGTACTTTTCTCCATGGTTCTGTGGTTTGAGAATGTACAGTGTAAACAAGAATAAGAGAAATACTTTCTCTTTTTTAAAAGATAATTTTAAAGGATGTGATATGACTTTCCTTAGTACTTCTTTTGGTATTTCAAAATACCTTATGATGAAAGAAAATCTAACATGGGAAATAGTGAAACCGCCTTTGAAAAATTACAACTGAGGAAATGATAGTAAAAGAAATCAGACCGAACCAACTCTATCTTGCTTCTAACCTTTAAGCTGTCCTTGTTCATTCCTGGGCATAGGCCGAACTAACTTTGGGAAGGAATTCAGTTCATGGTTTGATCCTGAAACAAAACTGATGATTTTGTTTTCCCAAAAGACCCCTTTATCACCTGGAGACCAGCCTGCCTTTGTAGGACTAACAGATTAGCTACAGGATTAGAAATTACAGTTCAGGGGTCATGCAACCCTGGCTCCAAGAGTCTGAACCTCCCCAAATTGGTCCTGGGGAGAACATCACTATTGTAAAACCTAAGATCAGTGCTTCAGATATTTTGCAGACCCTGTACTCAGTGGATCAGTGGATACTACTCAGACCCATAATCTAGCTCAACCAGTTCTGCCATCCCACCCAGGAATAAAAGACAACAAGAAAAACTCCCTTTGACCCCTCTATGATTTTATCTCTAACCTGACCAATCAGCACTCCTCACTTCCCAAGACCCTACCTGCCAAATTATCTTTAAAAACTCTGATCCCATACAGGGAGACTGATTTGAGTAATAATAAAACTCTGGTCTCTGGCACAGTGGCTTTGCGTGAATTACTGTTTCTCTACCACAATTCTCCTGTCTTGATAAATTGGCTGTCTAGGCAGTGGGGAAGGTGAACCCACTGGGCAGTTAGAATACGTCTGATAATATCCTCGCCTAATCTGGCATGCCCCTCTGACTAAACCTTGGAAAGTTTAGCAGCAGATCAATGGTATGACATATGGAAACTCATTTAATTTTACCTCAGCATATGAAATAATTTATCAGGAAGGAAGAGAGACTGCTTATGTCCCTTTATTTTATAACCATTTTTTCCACATTTTCCTTTTTCTAAGGAATGAGGATTCAAAATAAACATATTTACTTAAAAGGCCCACAGACATTATTTAGCTATCTTTATCATGCCTTTCTTTCTTTTAATATGGCACCATATGGAAATGTATTTTTACTCTACACATAACGTGTGTGAAAGAAAGTGTAGAGAATATGATTAAGTGCATAGGCTGAGGAACCAGATGTCCTGGGTATAAATCCCAGCTCTTACTGTGACCCTCAGGCAAGTACCTTCTTTTAACTCAGTTTCCTCATCTGTAGAACAGGAATTTCATTGTTTAAAATTTTGGGGTCTAATTATTCTGAGGTTAATAGTAAAGCAGTATTTTTCAGGTGCTCTGACATAAAAGGGCTGGAAGTGCAAAAAGAAAGACAAATGGGGCTGGACCAGTAAAAAGGAAGATGAAGGGGTGATATTCAGGGATCAGAAGTTGGAGATGCCCCTGGGCTGGCTGCTACACCATTGGAGGCACGGTTAGTCAAGCTTGGATTGGCTGAAGAGGTGTCACTTAGCTAAAGGGTTTTGCCTCTTCCTATCTGGATTCACTTCATTCTCAGAGCTGCAAGAGTATCTGCCACCAACTGCCACACGCTGGGAGTCAAAAGCCTTTCTCTGTTTTTTCAGCCTTCTCAGTTCCCTTAGGTGCCTAACAAGAGAGGCAAGAGAGCCTAGAAATGTAGTTTGATACTTCCCAGCCCCAGATGTTCAGAGTATAGAAGGGTAGGTGGGCTGAAAAAGAACAGGTAAATAACCTGTACAAAGACTTCATACATGTGTATATATCTTTTATAGTCAGTAACTGTGGCTATCTGCAGGAAGGAGAACTCAGGGCTGGAACATAGCTGTGGAGGGATACATTATTTTGACTCCTGGGTTTGGGGCTTTGTTTTTAAGGCCTTTAGATCCATAGAATTGAATTGATTATTCTCAGTTCATTGCACACTGTTTTTGGTCCTTATAAGTCATTATGCACATTCGTTTCTCCTGTTGTCACTCATGCCATGGATGTCTACTTCCCATACTTCTATTTAGATACATTGAAAAATACATATATGTAAAATAAAATCTCCACATTGTTATTTATGGGTTAAATTTAAGGAAATACTGTTGTGCTAAGTATTTTATTATTTATTACTTTTTTATACTGACAGCATTAGGTTTTTAAAATGGATCTATGTTGTTGTTTATAAATTTGGTTCACTATTTTTTATTACATAGTATTCTGCCATATGCATATACTACCTTTTCTCTTATCCATTTTCCCGTCGTTGGGCATGTCAGCTGCCTGCAATTATCTTGCGCAATGCTGTGATAAAGAGCTCATATTTTTTTCTTTATTTTGAGGTCTTGTTAAGAGTTTCTGGGACACATACCCAGTGTGGTAGGCAGCCTCTAAAATGGCTCCCAATTCCTCCTGGTATTCATGGTCTTGTTTAATGTTTTTCCTTTTAATATGGACTAGGTCTAGTGATTCTTTTCTAACAAATAGAATTGTGTCAAATATAATGTGATGTAACTTCTGAAATTGGTTTTCAGAGAAACTGTGACTTCTGTCTTGCTTACCATTTCTTATTCCCTCTCTTTTGGAGCTCTTGCTCTGAAGGAAGTAAGCTGCTTCCTATGTAGAGGTCCATGTGGCAAGGAACTGATGTCCCTGGGCAACAACTGATGTCCCTTAGGGCTTGCAGCACTCTTACCAGTGAGCTTGGAAATGAATATTCTGAGCTTACCAACAGCCACATTGATCCTTAAAACTGGCTATAGCTCCAGGTCCTTGATTGCAGTCTTTCGAAAAATTGTGATTCAGGGCATTCAGGAAAGTCATGTTTGACTTTTTAACCTTTGAGATAATAAGTGTTGTTTTATTATTCATTTTTAAGCCACAAAATCATGGAGTAATTTGTTACACAGAAATAGAAAATGAATACATCCAGTAATGTGATTGTTGGGTTGTAGGATGCATATATAGGGAGAAAATAACTCCCATACCTTTGTAATTGGAAAAGACCCCTGTTAAGACAGATTAACAAGAGAAAAACAAGTTTATTAATGTATATTTTATACGTACAAGGGAGACACCCAGACAATGAGTAGTTCTCAAAGAGGTAGCTTTGAATTCCAGCTTTTATTTTCAACAAAGAACAGTAAATTTTTAGAGAAGTAACAGCACAAAGGAAAAAGACTTGGGGTCTCTACAAGTAGCAACTTGTGGGGAAGGCAGACAAATGGCAGATAAAGGTTAGCCAAGCTTGTGAAAATAAATTTCCTCCGGTATCATTTCGAGGCTGATGAGGTTTTAAAGCTGTCTTTAGTGGTTAACCTTGTTGTCCATGAGGTAGCAGGATACCCTTTTTCTTATAAATCTGTGTCCTGCTTTCAGGCAAATAGAAGGAGTGTAGAGAGCGCTCCTGTATCTGCTGCTGCTGCTGCTGCTGCTTTTTTTTTTTCCTGGAGCCAGAGTCTCACTCTGTCACCCAGGCTGGAGTGCAGTAGCATGATCTCAGCTTACTGCAACCTCCGCCTCCCAGGTTCAAGTGATTCTCGTGCCTCAGCCGCCCAAGTAACTGGGATTACAGGCGCCCACCACCACACCCAGCTAATTTTTGTATATTAAGTAGAGATGGGTTTTCATCATGTTGACCAGACTGGTCTCAAACTCCTGACCTCAGGTGATCCACCTCCTTGGCCTCCCAAAGTGCTGGAGTTACAGATGTGAGCCACCGCACCTGGCCCATCTGCTGCTGCCTAATCATCTTTAGCTCAACAATCCTTTATTTGGGGGAGGCATATTCTGGTCTCCCACAGATAGCTAACTATAAGGACTGTCAAATTTCTTTCCCACCAGCAGTACTTGAAGGTTTCTGTTTCCTCATAGTTTCGCTAACACTTGATAATATCAGGCTTTTCCCCCTAATTTTTGATAGGTATAAAGTGATGCTTACTCTAATGTTGGTTTTAGGCATGGAAAATATATTGTTTGCTTTGTATGGTGTCCTTTGCTAAACAGAAATATTTAACTTTGATGTAGTTATAGCTGTAAATTTCTTTTTTCTTTTTTGAGGCAGGTTTTCATTGTCACCTTAGCTGGAGTGCAGTGGCACCATCACAGGCCACTGTAGTTTTGACCTGCTGGGCTCCAGCGATCCTCTTGCCTAGTAAAGGGAAAAAGCTTCCAGTTCTTTTAAACAATAATTTTAGGTTTAATTAAAATGGCTACCAGGTGGTACCAATGCCTGATAAATACTTCTGAAAATCAGAAACATTATTCTCATGCTTCAAATCTGTTAAAATTGACAGTACAATTAAGGAGATAATTCTGGTCCCCTCCTAGTTAGTCTTCAAGAAACTCTTTTTAAGCTTGAAGTTGAAGAAATGTCTTTTCTCTATGATCCTATGGCTAATAGTGCTCACCAACTGCTCTGTAATTGTTTACTTGAGTCTGTTTCTACTCATGGTAGAGATCAGGACATTTTCAGCCTCACTAGGCCCTGAATAATGTGGCTTTGATTTATTTTTCTGGTAAATTTGGGTTATAAGTTAAAGCCAGGTTTGAGAAAAGTAAATTCTAAAATGTAGACTTTCCAATTTAAATAGGTCTTTCAATACTTACAAAATCTACAGGCTTGGGAAAATAGTGAAAATAAACATTTCATTGTTTAAGTTTTATATTTTGAATTGATAATGAAAAAATAGTCAACACTCTCGCCCTCATTCACTGGGCTGATCCACAAATCCCCTTTCCTTTTGGGAAATAGGCTTAGAGACACTTATGGCCCTTGAAAAATAAGTTTTATCAATGAATATGTCTAAGGACTCTAAGGCTAACTTCAAAGCAACAGCCTAGACTCCACATGTGAAACTTTTAAAAAATCATTTATTCTAAATAGCACTAATGAGACTCAGGCTGTGTCTGTGATGTCTCAGTGTACTAGAAAGTCTCTATCAGCTCCTTCCCATTTATCTTCTTAGAGATGACATCTTTTCTGTATTGTTGGTGCATTGAGAGATTCAACCAAGTATCAGGCTTTCCACCATCCATGGAACACGTCTCCAAAACTTTCTAGCTGTTCACTTGTGACAGATAGTATGTCCTCACTATTGAATACACTTTTAAAAATTATTAATACCAACATTTCCAGAAGTGTGATTAGTGACATGATAGCCCTTTAAGAAACTACCTGTACTTGGGGGAAAAAAGTATCCCATCCTTGTTTCTGTCTTTGCAGCTTATATTATATTAAAGACACTAAAGCTCTTCGGCAGTGGTTCTCAATGGAGTGGTTCTACCCCCTAGTGGACGTTCTATGAATTTGTGGGAGTGTTTTTGTTATCACAATAATTGGCCAGAAACTGTGGTGGATACATTCTAGTCACATTCAGTGCACACAACAATGCTATAGAAGCAAGAGTTGTCCTTCAACCCCTGGACTTTCACTTGAATTGACAATCATGTAGCTAAAAAATCTGTATCTAATTAAGCCTACTACTAATTGTGTTTAACATATCAACACAAAGTTATTAGGATTTTATAATAGACACTTGAATTTCTTAGGAATACAATGACAATACAAATCAAGTAAAAATTGTATCAAAAATATATATATTTTTTGAGACAGACTCTTGCTCTGTAGCCCAGGCCAGAGTACAGCAGCATGATCTTGGCTCACTGCAACCTCCGTTTCCTGGGTCCTGGTTCAAGCAATTCTCCTGCCTCTGTCTCCCCAGTAGCTGAGATTACAGGTACGTGCCACCTTGCCCAGCTGATTTTTTTATGATTTTATATGGGGTTTTACCACGTTGGTCAGGCTGGTCTTGAAATCCTGACCTTGTGATCTGCCCACCTTAGCATCCCAACAAAAATAATTTTTTTAAAAAGACATGATCTTGAAGCCTTCAGGGGAAAATGGTGAATAGGAGGCAGGACTAACTTGTAGCTCCCACTTGGATGGACAGGACAGCATATGGAGACCACATCGTAAACTTTTGCTCCAAGAACTACCACAGGAATATACGAGGAAAACAAAGAATTCATAGACCCTTTGAAAGAAGTGGCTCGCTACTGCAAATTCCAAGAAACAGTCAAAAAACTGTGAGTGCCCAAAGTGTGAGAGGGTGAAAGTCAGCCTCGAAACATACATCCTCATCGGGGAGCCTGAAAATCTGGATCACGGGAGAAGGCTTCAACTTTACCTAGAGCTGAAATGAATTTAGAGAGTGGAGAGAATTATAAAAGTAGAATAGGAAGCAGGAAAGACCTGTAGGCACTGTCAGCCTCCAAGGAAGCCCAGGGAACCCATTTCTGACTTTATTTCATAGGGGTCCTTGGGGAGGGCTGCCAGTGGAGTTAGGGAAAGACCACAGGAAGAAGGAAAGTTCCAGCTGAACTTTGTAATAATATCGACCAAGTATAAATTTTCCAAGGCAGAGTCTGGGGTTGGGGGCAAATGGGAAGTGCAGACACAGGCACAGAAGCCACAGCGGGAGGGGCACTCTCCTCTGCTTGCTTTCTCAGAGGAGAGGCTGGTAGCCTGGAGCCTGTTCCAAGCCCTGCTCACCAGCTGCCTGGATATAAACTCTGTGTTGTTGGGGGAGCACAGTGCGAGTGAGACCAGCCTTTCTGATTACCTGGGAGCTGGGTGAAGCCTGTCACTGCCGGCTTTCCCTCACTGACCTGGCAACCTGTATGATGCAGCAGAGGCAGCCATAATCCCTTTGGCCTATCTCCCACAGCAGCTGCAGAAAGGCCCACCCAAGGAGAGTCTGAGCTCAGACACATCTAACCTTGTCCCCACCTGATGGTCTTTCTCCACCAGTCCTGTTAGCTGAAGACAAAAGACATAAATCTCTAGGGAGTTCTATGGCCCTGCCTACCACCTGAGAAACCTGAGTACTTATCCAGGTGACCCTAGAGCAAGTTTGTTTCCTCCCTATACTACCACAGCTGATGATGTTTTGAAAGTGCCACTTCCTGGCTGGAGGCCAACCAACACAGCAACTTATAAAAGAGCAACCCGCCCTCAAGAAGGAGAAAACAACAGCTAACTCCACTGCCTGTAACATCTTGGCTAGCCAGATGTCCTGAGTCTGACCACGTGACAACTTTGCTGCCAGCACAATCAGCATTCAAGGAAAGTAGTGCACTAAACAGAACTACAACCAGAGTCCCACATAGAGTCCAGCTTATTCCCCTGCTACCTCCACCAGAGCAGGTGCTGGTATCCACTGCTGAGAGACCTGAAGACAGACAACATCACAGGACTCTTTGTAGATACTACCTAGTACCAGCCTGGAGCCTGATAGTTCTGCTGGGTGGCTAGCCCAGAAAAGAAATAGCAATCACTGGAGTCCAGCTCTCAGGAAGCTTCATCCTTAGGAAAAGTGGAAGAGCGCCACATCACAGGAGCACTCCATGGGACAAAAGGATCTGAAGAGCAGCCCTTGAGCCCCAGATCTTTTCTCTGACATAGTTTACTCAAATGAGAAGGAACCAACACAACAATTCTGGTAATATGACAAAACAGGTTCTTTAGTACCCCAAAAGATCACACTAGCTGACCAGCAATGGATCCAAACCAATAAGAAATCTTTCAATTGCTAGAAAAATAATTCAGAAGGTCAATTATTAAGCTACTCAAGAAGGCACCAGAGAAAGATCAATATCAACTTAAATTCAAAAAATTTTTTCAGGATATGATGGGAATTATCCAGAGAAATAGCACAAATAAAAAACAATCACAACTTCTGGAAATGAAAGACATACTTGGAGAAATGCAAAATATACTGGAAAGTCTCAACAATAGAATCAAACAAATTGAAGAAAGAACTTCAGAGCTTGACACAAGGATTTTGAATTAACCCAATCCAACAAAGACAAAAAAAAATTTTTTTTAAATTAATAAAGCCTCCAAGAAGTTTAGGATTATGTTAAATGACCAAACCTAAGAATAATTGGTGTTCCTGAGGAAGAACAGAAATACAGAAGTCTAGAAAACATATTTGAGGGAATAATTGAGGAAAATTTCCCTGGCCTTGCTAGAGATCTGGACATCCAAATACAAGAAGCTTGAAGAACACCTGGAAGTTCATCAGAAAAAGATCATCACCTAGGCACATAGTCATCAAGTTATCTAAAGTCAAGATGAAGGAAACAGTCTTAAGAGCTGTGAGGCAAAAGCACCAGGTAACCTATAAAAGAAAACCTATCAGATTAACAGCAGATTTCTCAGCAGGAACCCTGCAAGCTAGAAGGGATTGTGGTCCTAGCATTAGCCTCCTTAAACAAAACAATTATCAGCAAAGAATTTTGTATCCAGCAAAACTAAACTTCATAAATGAAGGAAAGATACAGCCCTTTTTAGGCAAACAAATGCTGAGAGAGTTTGTCACTACCAAGCCAGCACTACAAGAACTAAAAGAAGCTCTACATCTTGAAACAAATCCTCAAATACACCAAAGTAGAACATTCTTAGAGGGTAATTCTCACATGACCTATAGAACAATAACACAGTGTAAAGAAAGGTATTTGGGCAACAACTAGCATAATGAATAGAATAGTACCTCACATCTCAAGACTAATGCTGAATGCAAATGATCTAAATGCTCTACTTTTTCTTTCTTTTTTTTTTTTTTTTTTTTTGAGACAGAGTTTTGCTCTTATTGCCCAGGCTGGAATGCAATGGCACAATCTCAGCTCACTGCAGTCTCCACCTCCTGGGTTCAAGCAATTTTCCTGTCTCTGTCTCCTGAGTAGCTGGGATTATAGGCATGTGCCACCACACCCAGCTAATTTTGTATATTTAGTAGAGACGAGATTTCTCCATGTTGGTCAGGCTGGTCTCGAGCTTTTGACTTCAGGTGATCTACCTGCCTCAGCCTCCTAAAGTGCTGGGATTACAGGCATGAGGTACCGTGCCCAGCCAGATGCTCCAATTAAAAGATACAGAATGGCGGAATGGATAAGAATTCACCAACTGAGTATCTGCTATCTTCAAGACACTCACCTAACACATAAGGACTCACACAAGCTTAAGGTAAAGAGGTGGGACTATACATTCCATGCAAATGAACACCAAAAGTGAACAGAAGTAGCTATTCTTACAACAGACAAAACAGATTTTAAAGTGACCATAGCTAAAAAAGACTAAGAGGGACATTATATAATGATAAGAGGTATAGTCCAACAGGAAAATATGACAGTCCTAAATGTATATGCACGTAACACTGAAGCTCCAGAAATTTTAAAACAATACTAGACCTAAGAAATGAGATAGATGGCAACACAATAATAGTGGGGGACTTCAATACTCCACTGAGAGCACTAGACAGGTCATCAAGACACAAAGTCCACAAACAATAGACTTAAACTATACCCTAGAACAAATGGACTTAGTAGGTATTTGCAGAACATTATACCCAACAACTGCAGAATATATATTCTATTTATCAGCACATGGAACATTCTCCAAGATAGAACATATGATAGGCCACAAAAAGTCTCAATAAATTTAAGAAAATTGAAATTATATGAAGAACTCTCTTAGGCCACAGTGGAATAAAATTGGAAATCAACTCCAAAAGGAATCTGCAAAACCATGCAAACACATGCCAATTAAATAATTTGCTGCTGAATGATTATTGGGTCAACAATGAAATCAAGATAGAAAATAAAAATTTCTTTGAATTAAATGATAATAGTGATACAACCTATTAAAACCTCTGGGATACAACAAAAGCAGTGATAAGAGGAATATTTATAGCAGTAAAGGCCTACATTAAAAAGTCCAAAAGAGCGCAAATGGACAATCTAAGGTCACACCTCAAGGAACGAGAAAAACAAGAATAAATCAAACCCAAACCTAGCAGAAGGAAGAAATAACAAAGATCAGAGCAGAACTAAATGAAATTGAAACAAAAAAATACAAAAGGTAAATGAAACAAGAAGCGTATTTGAAAAGATAAAATTGATAGAACATTAGCAAGATTAATCAAAAAAAGAAAAGAGAAGATCCATATAAACTCAGTTAGAAACGAAATGGAAGATATTACAACTGATACTGCAGATATACAAGGGATCATTCGAGGCTACTATGAACACCTTTATGTATACAAACTAGGAAACCTAGATAAGATTGATAAATTCCTGAAAATATATAACCTTCCTAGGCTAAACTAGGAAGAAATGGAAACTCTAAAACTCTGTTCTGAGTTGAAAAAAATTTGCCAACCATTTTTTTTCTGCATTAAGAAAATTTTTTTGAGACAGGGTCTTACTCTGTTATGCAGGCTGGAGTGAAGTGGCACAACCTGGCTCACTGCAACCTCCGCCTCTCAGGTTCAAATGATTCTCATGCCTCAGCCTCCTGAGTAGCTGGGATTGCAGGTTCATGCCACCATCTTCCTGCTAATTTTTGTATTTTTAGTAGACATGGGGTTTCACCATGTTGACCAGGCTGGTCTTGAACTCCTGTCCTCAGGTGATCTTCCTTCCTTGGCCTTACAGGTGTGAGCTACTGTGCCTGGCCATGCCAACTATATATATATATATATATATATACACACACACATATATATATATATATATATATATATATATATTTTTTTTTTTTCCGAAAAAAGTCTTGCTCTGTCGCCCAGACTGGAGTGCAATGGCACAATCTCAACTCACTGCAATCTGTGTCTCCTGGGTTCAAGTGATTCTCTTGCCTCAGCCTCTCGAGTAGCTGGCATTACAGGCACATACCACCACACCTGGCTAATTTTGTGTATTTTTAGTAGAGATGGAGTTTCACCATGTTGTATAGGGTGGACTTGAACTCGATCTCATGATTTGCCTGCCTTGGCCTACCAAAATGTTGGGTTTATAGGCATGAGCCACTGCACCTGGCTGCCAACAATTTTTTTTTTTTTTTTTTTTTTAGCAAGAATTTGCTTAAAATTTATTTTTGCAGCAAGGTTGAAATGGCAATTTAAAAAAATGTCAACAAGAAAAAAAGTCTAGAGTTGAAAGATTCATAGCTGAATTCTATCAGACATTCAAAGAAAAATCAGTACCAATCTTGTTGACACTATACCAAAAGCTAAAGAGGGAATCTTCCCTAAATCATCCTAGGAAACCAGTATCACCCGAATACATAACCAAAAAAGAAAACTACAGACCAATATCCCTGATGAACATACATGCAAAAATTCTCAACAAAATACTAGCTAACCAAATCCAATAGCATAAAGGTAATCTACCATGATCAAGTGTGTTTCATACAAGGCATGCAGGGATGGTTTAACATAAGCAAGTCAATGAGTGTGATACACCACATAAACAATTGAAAATTACCGATCATCTCAATAAATGCAGAAAAAGCATTTGACAAAAGCCAGTATCACTTTATGATTAAAACTCTCAGCAAAATCAGCACAGAAAGGATATGACTTAAGATAGTAAAAGCCATCTATGACCAACCGACAGCTAACATACTGAATGAGGAAAAGTTTAGAGCATTCCACCAGAGAACTAGAACAATACAAGGATGCCCACTTTGACTACTTATATTTAACATAATACTCGAAGTCCTAGCCAGAGAATCAAGAGAAAGAAGTAAAGAGGATCCAAATTAGCAAAGAAGAAATAAAACTGTCACTGTTCATGGATGATATGATTGTATACCTAGAAAACCCTAAGGACTCATCCCAAAAGCTTCTAGAACTGATAAATGAATTCAGTAAAGTTTCAGGATATAAAATGAATGTATGCAAATCAGTAGCAGTGCTATACACCAATAGCAACTAAGCTGAGAATCAAATCAAGAACTCAATCCCTTTTGCAGTAGGTGCAAAAGAAAAATGTTTAGGCATACACTTAACCAAGGAAGTGAAAGATCTGTACAAGATAAACTACAAAACACTGCTGAAGGAAATCATAGATGACATAAACAAATGGAAACACATGCCATGCTCATGGACGGGTAGAGTCAATATTGCAAAAATGACCATACTGCCAAAAGCAATTTACAAATTCAATGCAATTCCCATGAAAATACCATCATCATTCTTCACAGAACTAGAAAAAAAAATCTTAAAATTCATATGGACCAAGAAAGACCCTGCATAGGCAAAGGAAGACTAAGAAAAAAGAACAAATCTGGAGGCATCACATTGCCCAACTTCAAAATATAAGACTGTAGTCACCAAAACAGCATGGATACTGGCATAAAAATAGGCACATAGACAATTAAACAGACTAAAGAATCCAGAAATAAAGCCAAATACTTACAGTCAACTGATCTTCAAGAAAGCAAGCAAAAATGTAAAGTGGGGAAATATTCTGTATTAGTCGTGAAGCTCCCAGAACCCCTGCCAAACCACTGGTGTAAGTCCAAAAGCTGAAGAACTTAGAGTCAGATGTTCAAGGACAGGAAGTATCCAGCATGGGAGAAAGGTGAAGACTGGAAGACTCAGCAAGTCCACTCATTTCATCTTCTGTTTCCTTTTCTTGCTGTGCAGGCAGTGGGGGAATGGTGCCCATCCAGATTAAGGGTGGTTCTTCCTGTTCCAGTCCACTGACTCAAATGTTAATCTCCTCTAGCAACACCTCACAGATACACCCAGAAACAACCTTGCATTTTTCAATCCAATCAAGTTGACATTTAATTTTAACCATCACAGCACCCTATTCAACAAATAGTGTTGGGATAATTGGCAAGCTCCATATAGAAGAATGAAATTGGATCTTCATATCTTACCTTAAACAAAAATCAACTCAAGATCCATCAAAGACTCAAATCTAAGACCTGAAACCGTAAAAATTTTAGAAGATAATGTCAGAAAAACCCTTCTGGACATTGGCTTAGGCAAAGACTTAATGACCAAGAACCCAAAAGCAAATGCAACAAAAACAAAGATAAACAGATGGGACTAAATTAAACTAAAAAGCTCCTGCACAGCAAAAGAAATAATCAGCAGAGTAGGCAACCACAGAATGGGAGAAAATCTTCACAAACTGTGCATCCGACAAAAGACTAACATCCAGAACTACAAGGAACTCAAACAAATCAGCAAGAAAAAAACCAAGCAGTCCCATCCAAAAGTGGGCTAAGGACATGAATAGACAATTCTCAAAAGGAGATATACAAATGGCCAACAAACATTTAAAAAATGCTCAACATCACTAATTATCAGGTAAATGCAAATCAAAATCACACTGAGATACCACCTTACTCCTGCAAGAATGGCCATAATTAAAAAATAATAGATGTTGGCATGAATGTGGTCAAAAGGGAACATTTTACACTGCTGGTGGCAATGTAAACTAGTACAACCACTATGGAAAATAGTATGGAGATTCCTTAAGGAACTAACAGTAGGCCGGACATGGTGGCTCACTCCTGTAATCCCAGCACTTTGGGAGGCCGAGACAGGTGGATCACTTGAGATCAGGAGTTCAAAACCAGCCTGGCCAACCTGGTGAAACTCTGTCTCTACTAAAAATACAAAAATTAGCTGGGCATGGTGGTGTGCATCTGTAATCCCAGCTACTCAGGAGGCTGGGGCAGGAGAATCATTTGAACCTGGGAGGCGGAGGCTTCAGTGAGCTGATATCACACCATTGCACTCCAGCCTGGGCAACACAGTGAGACTCTACCAAATAAATAATAAATGTAGATCTACCATTTGATCCAGCAATTCCACTACTGGGTATCTACCCAGAAGAAAATAAATGATTATGTGAAAAAGACACTTGAACATGCATGTTTATAATAGCACAATTTGCAACTGCAAAAATGTGGAACAAGCTCCAATGCCCATCAATTAAATGGATGAAGGAAATGTGACATATATATATATATATATATATATATATGTATATATATACATACACACACAAACACACATCATGGAATACTACTCAGCCAAAAAAGGAACAAAATAAGGTGATTCGTGTTCTGGATAGAATTGAAGACCATTATTCTAAGTGAAGTAACTCAGGAATAAAAAACATCATATGTTCTCACTTATAAGTAGGAGCTAAGCTATGAGGACACAAAGGCATAAGAATGATACAGTGGACTTCAGGGACTTGGGGAAAGTCGGGGCAAGATGAAAGTTTACACATTGGGTACAGTATACACTACTTGGGTGATGGGTGCACCAAAATCTCAGAAATCACCACCAAAGAACTTATCCATGTAACCAAACATCACCTGTTCCCCAAAAACGACTGAAATAATAATTTAAAAGGACATGGTTGTGTCATCCAGGCTGAATTGTAATGGTTATTCACAGGTGTAATCATAGTGCATTGTGGCCTTGAACACCTGACCTCAAGTGATCCTCCTACCTCAGCCTCCCAAGTAGCTGGGTATATTTTGTTTTGTTGGAAGCTTTGCCAAAAATTGTTTCTTATTTCAGAAAAGCATGAGGGAATGTGTTAACATCTTTTCCCCAGGTTCACAAGGGGCATGGTTTCAAAAGCAAAAACAACTCAGCAACATGCCTGACCTGCCTTCTTTCACGTCTCCATCCAGGAGCTTAGAGATCTTTTTCTAACTTTTGCGGGCACGAAGGTAGACAGCCCAGGTGAACTTCTTTTGTTTAGAAAGCCCGGGAAAAGCTATGGGAGGACTGTGGGTGGAACAACCAATCAGATGTCAAAGTCAAAAAATCAGTCACTCCAGAGGATGTTTGGAAGAACTCCTCTCACTGGACAAGAACTTGAATGGGGTGGGAGTAACTCCCAGATTAAAAGACCCCCTGCCCCTCATCTGTGCAGACTCCACCTCTGGATCCCCTCCCATGACATCATGGGAGTTCCCTCCCTCTCTCTCCGTACTTTTTTTCTCTCTCTCTTTCTCTGCCTAATAAATCTCTTTTCTGCAAAACTCTTTGGGTACGATATTTACACTTGAATGAGGCCATCCACCTCCAGGGCCTCTTCCCTCATTCCTGGGGCAGGGGGACCAAGAACCTGAAATCCACGGTAACAGGCATATTATGAACAGACAACACCAGTTGTATTTGAGTAGCTGATACAGCACAACTGTGTAGCCTGCATTTGTAGCTGTCACACTCATGGTTATTCTGCATATAGTTGCAAGCATCTGACTACTTGTGTTTGTTTGTTTATTCGTGACCAATTATTTGCATATTAAAATGCATATTATGTTGTTATTAGCCTTTTTGGAAATTATGTTTATGTAGGAAATATATATGAATTCTGTTTCAGGATGGTAAAGGAGGTGGTGTTACATTTCTGTACTGTTGCTGCATTGAGAGACCCAAGCAAGTATCAGGCTTTCCATCCTTGGAACACATGTCTCCAGACTTTCTAGCTGTTCACTTGTGATGGATACTCGGTATGCCTTCACTATTAAATACACTTTTAAAATGATCAATACCAACATTTCCCAAAGTGTGAAATGTTTACGAAAAAAGTATGTTGTGTTTGTTAGGGCTAGAAATTGTTATTCTAAGTAAAGAAACCTGGAGAATTTTCCTAACCCCGCTAAATATATTTGACAACAGAACAGTTTTATTTGATGCTTCTGCTAGGTTTAATTATTTTCTGGGTTTTCCATTTGTCCCTCTGATTTTGGTGCAAACTTATTATCCATCTAAGATGTGCTTCTTTTCAACCTTGTACTAACTAGTAATAGAGACCATAGCTGGAACTTTGTCAGGGCAAAGCTACAAGAACAGTGGTAAAGAAGGGTGGCACATGTCATGTCTTGAGGTAGTGATGAGCATGTGGGGGAAGTGAGGAGCAGTGAGACCATACTGGAAACGCTGAGGCCAAGTGGGTGTGTGTCAATGGAGGGCCCACATGCATAGGGTTGGGCACTGGACACTTCCCCCATACAACCACCAACAGATTAAAAACTTATATGATATTCTTCCTGATTACTTAAAATAGGGAATATATGGAATTTTGTATAAGTCTCAGTTGTGATGAATTGTTCCTCAGTTGTGATGAATTGTTTCTAGAGTTAACCAAATTTGGATTAGGAATATTTAAAAGCCTGTTATACAATGTACAAAATTAAGTAGTATTTCCATACTTCTTTTCTTTTTTTTTGAGTCAGGGTCTCACCCTGTCACCTAGGCTGGAGTGCAATTGTGCTATTTTAGTTCACTGCAACCTTTACCTTCCAGGCTCATGTGATACTCCCAACTCAGCCTCCCGAGTAGCTGAGACTACAGGCATGCATCACCATGCCCAGCTAATTTCTGTATCTTCTAATAGAGATAGGGTCTCGCCATGTTGCCTAGGCTGGTCTCGAACTCCTGAGCTCAAGCGATCCACCTTTGTCAGCCTCCCAAAGTGCTTGGATTACAGGTGTGAGCCTCTGTGCCCTACCAAAAATCAGTAGCACTTCTATATACCAACAACATCTAAGCTGAGAACCAAATCAAGAATGCAATCCCATTCACAATAGCCACACAAAAAAGGAAATACCCAGGAATACAGCTAACCAGGGAGTGAAAGGGCTCTACATTGAGAATTACAAAACATTGCTGAAATAAATCAGAGATGACACAAACAAATGGAAAAATGTTTCATACTCATGAATAGGTAGAATCAATATTGTTAAAATGGACATATTGTCCAAAGCGATTTACAGATTCAATGTGATTCCTATCGAACCACCATTGACATTCTTTACAGAATTAGAAAAAAAGCTTTTTTCTTATTTAAAATTCATATAGAACCAGAAAAGAGCCTGAATATGCAAAGCAATTCTAAACAAAAAGAACAAAGCTGAAAGCATCACATTACCCAACTTCAAACTATGTTACAAGTCTGCAGTAACCAAAACAGCATGGTATTATACAAAAACAGACACATAGACCAATGGAACCAAATAGAGTGCCCAGAAATAAAGCTGCACACCTGCAACCATCTGATCTTTGACAGTCAACAAAAGCAAGCGATAGGAAAAGGACTCCCTATTTAATAAATCATGCTGGGATAGCTTGCTCGCCATATGCAGAAGATTGAAACTAGACCCCTACCTTTTACCATAAGCAAAAATTAACTCAATGGATTGAAGACATAAATGTAAAACCTAAAACTATAAAACCTCTTGAAGAAAACCTAGGAAATACCATTCTAGACATAGGCCCTGGCAAAGATTTCATGATGAAGGTTCCAAAAGCAATTCCAACAGAAACAAAAATTGGCAAATGGGACCTAGTTAAAGAGCTTCTGCACAGCAAAAGAAATGATCAATAGAGTAAACAGATAATCCACAGAATGGAGGAAAATATTTGCAAACATGAATCTGACAAAACTCTAATATTCAGGATCTAAAAGGAACTTAAACAAATTAACAAGCAAACACCAAGCAATCCCATTAAAAAGTGAGCAAAAAGCATGAATGCTTTTCAAAAGAAGACATGACAAACGGCTAACAAACATATGAAAAAATGTCCAACATCACTAATCATTAGAGAAATGCAAATCAAAACCACAATAAAATAGGTATCATTTCCCACCACTCAGAATGACTATTATTAAGAGATCAAAAAATAACAGATGCTGGTGAGGTTGTGAGAAAAAAAGGGAATGCCTACACACTACTGATGGGAATGTAAATTATTTCAGCTCCCATGGAAAGCAGTTTGGTGATTTCTCGAAGAAGTTAAAACAGAACTACCATTCAACCCAGCAATTTCATTATTGGATATATACCCAAAGGAATATAAATCATTCTGCCATAAAGATGTATGCATGCATATGTTCATTGCAGCACTATTTACAATAGCAAAGACATGGAATCAACCTACATGCCCCTCAACAGTAGACTGATACATATACATATGGAATACTATGCAGCCATAAAAATGAACAAGATCATGTCCTTTACAGCAACGTGGTTGGAGCTGGAGACCATTATTCTAAGCAAACTAACATAGGAACAAAAAAGCAAATACTGTGTGTTCTCACTTATAAGTGGGAGCTAAACATTGAGTACATATGGACACAAAGAAGAGAACAGTATGCACTGGGACCTACTTGAGGGTGGTGGGTGGGAAGCAGGTGAAGATAAAAAAAAACTCTAATATTCAGATTTTACTATACCATGCTTATTACTGGGTGATGAAATAATCTGTACACCAAACTTCTGCAACACGCAATTTACTTATATTACAAACCTGCACATATACTCCTGAAACTAAAAGTTTTTTTTCTTAAAATTAATATAAGATAGTTTGCTTTACATTCCTCTTACTACATGCAGGGAATATGCATCATAAAGAAAAGAAACAGGCTGGGGGCAGTGGCTCATGACTGTAATCCTGGCACTTTTGGAGGCTGAGGTGGGCAGATTGTTTGAGCCCAAGAGTTTGAGATCAGCCCGGGCAATATGGTGAAACCCTATCTTGACCAAAAAATACACAAATTAGACAGGTGCGGTCATGTGCACCTGTAATCCCAGCTGCTTGGGAGGCTGAGGCATAAGAATCACTTGAACCTGGGAAGTGGAAGCTGCAGTGAGCCTTGCCCACTTTACTGCCCTCCAGGCTGGGTGACAGAGCAAGACTTTGTCTCAAGAAAACAAAAAAAGGAAGTGCTTTAAATGCTAAACAGTCAGCTATAGGAATTTATTACTAAGAAAGTCAAATGGAAGCACCTGACAGATGAAATCTGGAGATGGCTAAATAAAATCAGTGGTTGCAGAACTTTTCCCAGTGACCATACTTGACCAGGATTAGAAAACCTCAGGATTAGGAGTCAGGCTTTCTTGGGCTTGCCTCCTGCTTTGCGATGAAACCTGGGAATGTGGTTAACCTCTCTCTCTTACCTGTTTTTCTGTCTACCTCAACAGGAATTATGAATAGCATATACAATGACAAATGCTCAAGTATCTTGAAAATGGAAACTTCTATACTATTTAAGATGTTGTAGTTATTAATTCTAGTTTATAATGCAGAGTTTAAATAAGGTTCATTGTTTTTTGCAAATAGATTTCCTCTGTTATGATAATATTCTATTGATTATTTAACCAAAACATCATTATTTGTTCTCAGACAAATAGTAACAGTGCTGCTGCTGGTACCCAGGCAGCCTGATTCACAACCTGGGGTACTTCCCCAGGGTCTTCAGGTCATCTGAATTCAGTGCTGCCTGAAACCTCACTTCCTTTTTAATTTTGCATAACTAGACTCTTGCCTACTAATATTGCTATTATCATTTCAAAATAGTTTTGAGAGATGACTTATGGCTGTAATGTATTCCCATAGCTTCCTTACTGGTCATGGACTTTTTCTTCCCATATGGTCCTAAGTATCTGGGTCTCTATCCTAGAGATTATATAGATGGCTGCAAGTAAGAAGTGTTCTCTAGTTAATGTCTACACCCATTTGTGTAGATTAGCCTGGATCTCCAGGGAAGTTCTTTTCTCTGGTGGCTTTGAGAGCTGGGGAAGTTATCACAAAAGATTTTTGGGAGGCTGTCCCTCAACGAGTCTTAATTGTGAGGCTAATATCATTCTTATCATACTTTCCTTTGAAATGCTGCTTCCTATTTCAAGGCCCAGCTCAAATGTCACTTTTTCCCCTGTAGGCTCCCAATTTGAACAGAATACTTGATTCTGTAAAGTGCTGTCTGTGTGTCATAGCGTTTTATCTACATCAATAGTGAAACTGAACACACAAGCATCCAAAATGTGTCTGCCTATGTGAATAACACATGTTTATTGATTTAATTCCCTCAAAAAACCTGTATAATGGAGATCAAAGACGGACACTCTGTTTCTAATTATTTCCACAAATTTATTGAGAATCTACTGACAGGTTAGACACTGCCATGCCCTGAGACGCAATTATGAATAAGACACACAGTTCTTGCTTTCAGGGAGCTTTCAGTCTTTTCCACTTTCATATCTTGGTTCCTCAGTTCACTTATGCTTTCCCTGATAAATCAAACGTGGCTGCAGGTGATGGTGAGACAAGTTCCTTCTTGCTTATCTGAGAGGTGAATGAACAGCCAGGGGAAGGGGTTGCTGGTAGTGTGGGAGAAGCAGCTGGTAGCATGGCAGAATTGTGTCTTCTTTCTGACTGCACTCATGATGATTATAGCATGCCCGGTTTCTTCACTTTTCCCCAACAGGAATCACAGATAATCTCAGTGGTGGCCCTGTGCATCTGGCTAATGACAGGTTGGGTCTTTGGGTCTTGTGAGTGTAGGCTTGTTCTTCTGGAGTAGGTACTCAGTATGGATAGAGCCAGGGGGCAAAAGGAGGCCAAACAAAAAAAGCCAAGTCCATTTCAGATCCAATGGGGCAAAATTTTTAAGTTTAGAGGCAATATTGGACAAGGATGAAGCTTGGTGTTGTAGGAGAAGCTGGAGGTTAAGAGTTAGGTAGATAACGGATCCAAGAATTTTGTGATAAAAAAGAACTAGGATGTCCAGAGCTCTCTTCCTGAATTGCTTGGCTTACTTAAAGAGACAGGGCTGTGATCAGGCACGGTGGCTTGTGCTGGTAATTTCAGCACTTAGGAAGGCCAAGGCAGGAGAATTGCTTGCACTCAGGAGTTCAAGCCCAGCCTGGGCAGCATAACAAGACCTGGTCTCCACAAATAATTTAAAAAATTGGCTGGGCATGATGGAATGCACCTGTAGTCCCAGCTACTCAGAAGGCTGAGACAGGAGGATTCCTTGAGCATAGGAGGTCAACACAGCAGTAAGCTAATATCATGCCACTGCACTTCAGCCTGGGTGGCAGAGCAAGACTCTGTCTAAAAGAAAAAAAAGAAAAGATACAAGGCTAGGTTGGACAATGATGTGTAGTTCTGCAGGTGCAAAAAAAGAATCATAAAATGTAGTCCCTGCCCCTTAAGGAACCTATATTCTAGCTGTGAAAGAATAATCACACTTTTAAAAAAAGGAGTAAGATGAGATTACATTTAATCGAGGACTAGAGGACTAGAGTACAGGTGTTTGTGGAAGAGGGTTGGGTCAGTGTGAGCTAAAGGCTTGGGAAGGCTTTGTGGGCCTCAGGGCACAGGCAGGGTTCTGAGATACTGGCTCATTCACAGCCAGCAATCCGTGTCATATAGTCACCCCCCATGCCAGAAACCACAGTGAAGTCTGTGCCAGGTGACAGTGTGAACAGGTAAGGGCAACAGTAGAATGCTCAGAAGAATGCCGTCTTGGCCTTAGTCAATTCAACTTTCTCTTTCTGAAAACCTTATAAAGAAATCTCATTGATCATGAAAATATTCCCAGCTCTCATAGTTCTATGAGTATGGGAAAGCCAAGAGCTCCCCAAACCCTATTGTGTGGCAAGGAGTGGTGGTCTAAAATTGTCGCCTCAGATGCAAGGTTGGCATTTCGCCACATTTGGATGGCACAGGTGGTTAGGCCTTTAGGTCTGGGCAAGTTTCCCAGCTCCACCTGGGGTCTGACTCACCCTGCCTGCCTGCAGTGCCTTTTCTGTGGCATGTTTTCTGTTCTGCTAGATTACCTTTCACTGGTTGAAAGGGCATTGCATGTAGTTGAAACTACCTCTCGTCACTGAGATTGAAATGTTTGAAAAGACGACATCTCACCACTTGCAGGCATGCATCTCTTTACTAGTCAGAGCCCCGTGTCTCCTAATGTCTCTCCTCAGAGCACACACCTCCCCAGCTTCTGCACATTTCATTCTTGCACTTGTGTTAGGAGGCATGGAATTTTGAGTTTCTTGAGGCATGAAGGAAGATGTGCTAATCAATAACTGGCTTTCCTGCCTTTGCTTTGTTAGTAGAAGAGAGCTGGATAATGAAACTTGTGATTTATTTGGATCAGCTGCATTAAGGATTAACAGTGGTGATTTGACTACCAAAATGTTTACCTCTTCTGAATTTTTTCTGTTTCTTCAAGCTGTGCCCCTGCCATAAGTGACTAATAATCACTAATTCTAAACTTGCTTAAAGAATATAAAAGGGGTCGGGCATGGTGGCTCACGCCTATAATCCCAGCACTTTGGGAATCTGAGGCAGGTGGATCACCACAGGCTAAGGATCACCTTAAAGGAGTTTGAGACCAGCCTGACCAACATAGTAAAATCCCGCCTCTGCTAAAAATACAAAATTAGCTGGGCAAGATGGTGCATTCCTATAATCCCATCTACTTGGGAGGCTGAAGCAGGAGAATTGCTTGAACCTGGGAGGTGGAGGTTGAGGTGCCTGAGATGTCGCCATTGCACTCCGGCCTGGGCAACAAGAGTGAAACTCCATCTCAAAAAAAAAAAAAAGAAAAGAAAAGTATAGAAGGGCACATGTCACCTAAAATCTGAATGGAATTATGTTTATCATCACATAATTTTGTAAGACTTTCAAAATATTTTCTGAATCATTACCAGAAGATTGAAAAGTCCAGACAACTTGCTGGTTCATCTTTTCACTGACTGACTGACTTACCCTTGCAAGTCTTTTGAGGGGACCTTGCAATTGTAAAGTGATGAGTTTGTTGATCAATTAATTAATTAATTAATTCATCTAACACGTTTCTTGGGTATCTACTCTGTCATGCTCTGTTCTAGCTGTTGGGAATAGAGCAGTGAATAAGGCAGAAACCTGCTCTCATTTAGGGGAAGCAGATAAATAGAAAACAAAGGAAGCAGAGTAATTGGTGATTTGAGCATAACAAGTACCATGGAGAAAAATCAGGGAAGGGGATGTAGGCTGCTTGTTTGGGAAAGCAAGTAGGAAAAACATGTCAGTTTTAAATATTGTTGTATGGGAAGGTATTGCTGAGAAAATGACATTAGAGCTGTCAACCTAAATAACAGAGAGAGGCTCTCTAAGAGAAAATGGTATTTATTTGGGAATAGAGCATTGCAATGGGAATATAACTGCCATTGTAAACTATGTGTGCATTCAGGGAGATAAAGGCAGACACAGGCTTTTTAAAGAAAAAATGAAGAGGGTTACATAATTGTTTTTTGTTTCGTTTTTGTTTTTTTGAGACAGTCTCACTCTGTTGCCCAGGCTGGAGTGCAGTGGTACAATCTTGCCATTTCTTAAAGGATAACTTATATCCAAACAATTCAGCATCAATACTGCTGTATTCATCCGTCACTCCCCATTTCTAAAAGGATAACTTATATCCTTTTAGAAATGGGGAGTGATAGATGAATAAAAACACAATTTAAAAGAAACTGCAGTGTACTTAGCAGCTTGGAACTGGGAAGCAAGTAGCCTTGGCTTTGGAACAAGCCACCCTCCAGCTTGACCTTGCAAGATGAGGATTCCCATTTCTTCACTCTCCCTGCTGCAGCCCTTTTCCCTTTGCTGTACTCAGGGTTACCTCTGGAGCTGGAGTAAGAGGAAAGAAGCAGGATTCTCTGAATCCTCAGCCCTGCTACTGCAGCCCATGTGGCCACATAGCATGGTCGTTAGGAGCATGAACTGAGATCAAACAGTTCATACCCTGACCACCATCTATCTGGGGTCTGAGTTCTTAGCTTCATCTGTAAAATGAAGATAAAAATTAGTAGCTACCTATTAAGAGGCATGAGAATTAAGTAGGATAATGTTCACAGATAAAATGCATGGCAAAGAGCTGTTACATGTAAACACTATGAAAACCTTGGCTGTTATTGTTATTTTTATTATTTGACATTCTTTAATTTAAAAAGACACACTGGACTTGGTTAAGATTTGGCTCTTCATCTGTCTCTTCATCGTCTCCAGTCAAATGTCCTGTGGGAACTCTCTGTGGTACTGACCCTACACATCTGGGTTGGATATAGTTTACTGGAAATAAAACCAACATGAACAGTGAATAAATACAACAATGACAACTAGCTTTCCACTTCTTAAAAACCCCAGTAATGCTAAGGATGGGGTCACACAGAGATGCAAGGAAGAGAGGATAGTGAGGAGGGAGCTGCATAACTAACTACCTCTACTTTGTAAACTGATCCGCCTCCTCCCAATACCTTTGAGCACTTCTTCAAGTTCTGTTAGTAGTAGAAAATATGTAACTAAAGAGGATTGAAAAGCCCAATTAAATATATTTTACTTAATTGTGTTGAATATAAGAAAGGGTTTTTCAAATAGCCCATGTGTTTGATAATTTTTTTTTCACCATATAAACGTGTTGAACCACTGACCTTTGTGGAGGCGGGAGTGCGGGGTGCAGTGGAGGGAGTGTACAGTGGCAGACTCCCAGGTGCAGGCTGTATACACTTCGGTCAATTCTGAAGTTTCCTCATTTGTAAAATGGGGAGAACATTTTCCTCACAAGGCTGTTGAGAGGATTGAGGCGTGTGATGTGTGGGAAGTGTCTTAGCCAAAATAAGCTTTTAATGATGTGAGTCTGTTTTTTTTTTTAAGCCCTTTCTTCAATTATTTCACATTTTTTGCCACATCTTTGGAACTGCTTAATTATTCAGGATTTTTATATTGAGGTTATGGATTATGAAAGGGCTTTGCTAATAGGTTTATCTCCTGCTGACTTTTAAAATTGCAATATAACTGCATATCAGCATGTCAATTATGAGAAAGAGCAAACAATTCAGCATTAATACTGCTGAATGCCTTGGTAAAATGTTTTTTATAAAAAGGAGTTTGAAAGTATAGTTATAAGAAAACTTCCTGTTTTTAATGTTTATCTGACCTACGGATATATTTTGCAATTTGATAGTTTTTCTCATTTTTAAAGTTTTTTTCTGATTATGCAGTTATCACAAAAATGTGAAGATCAGAATAAAATCACTCATAATCCTATTGCCCAGAAATAGTCACTCGTAACTTAATTTTTTCTCTTTGATATGCATAGCTCTTTGTATGACTTTTTCCACTTAAAAGTATATCTCAAGTATTTTCCCAAATTGCTAACATTTAAATTGCTTTCATAATGGATGTACTGTGATCTACATAATTATTTTCCTAATTTAGGCAATAAACTTTGCCTAAGCCTCTTCACAAGAAATGCTCTTGAGTGTGAGCTTTGTCTGCATTTCTAATTAATACCTGAGCATGAATTCTTAGGAGTAAAATTATTGGGGCAATGTTATTTATCTATTGCAGTGTAACAAACCACTTTAAAACTTAGTGATTAAAAACAACAGTAACAATTCATTTGCTCACAATTTTGCAATTTGGGAAGGGCTCTTTGTGGACAATTCATCTCTGTTCCACATAATGTTAGCTGAAGTGATTTCACTGGGGCTAGAGATCCACTTACAAGACAGATCATTGATATAGCTGACAAACTTGTGTTGGCTGATGGCTGGGGACATTGAATGCCCTCCAGATGGGCTTCTCTACTGGGTTCCAGGAGGGAGGAAATGGAAGCTGCTAATTCTCTTCAAGGCTAGGCACAAAACTGGCAGAGTCCCTTCCACCATGCTCCATTGCTCAAAGAGGTCCCAGGCCAAATTCTATAGCGTGGTTATAATAGGCCACACTTCTTTCTGGGGGCTATGTCAAAGAATTTTTGGCCATAATGAATTTACTACAGTGAGCATATTGTTGAAGGGTCTTTATACACGTTAGCAAATCACTTTCCAGAAAGGTTGCCCATCATCACACTCAACTACATTAAATATAAAAAATTCTAAAAATCTCTATTTATTCAATAGGTAAAATATGGGATCTCATTGTTTTACTTTGAACTTACCTAGTGTACTTACACACACGATAAAAATTTATATTTCTTCCTTTGTGTAAAGAAGAAATATGTTTTCTCATTTTTGGAGCCAATTTGGTTAAGTGCTAAACAATCTTACAGAATTATAGGAGTTGTTTATACATATTATTGACATTAAGAATGTGTCATAGTTGTTATAAATAATCCTTTAAGTTTTTTAAATTAAAAATAAAAACCTTTCCTCTTAACTGAGAAAAAATTAGATAAAACAATTTCCAATTAAATTCACATGATCTCATGAGCCTGGCTGCCATGGATTGATCTCATAACAATATATGTTTTACATTTTAATAGACTATTTTGAGTCAATTTCAGTTTTACTCATCTAACATGTCAACCGAAACCCAGAAATTAGTATGATTTATTAATTATCTTTATTTTGGAAGGACTGAATCCAAAAAGTTTGGATAAGTTTGTCAGAATAAAGATGGAGGGGCAAAACTGTGTCATCATCCCTTTATTTGCTCTTTGTGCCTCCTCTAAACCTCCCTGAGCCTCACTTTTTTAAACTGTAAAATAGGGTAACAGCAGGGACACTGTGAGACTTAGAGAAGATGTTTTTGAGGAGCCTAGCATGTAATGGTGTGTAGTGGGTACCATCATTACTCACCTGAGTTCTCCCTTGTGAACCTAGGATAGTTCTTATTTCCAGACTATCAGAGTAAGTTCTACAGATGGCTTTCCAAGCAGGGATTTGGGTTGTGTGAGTTCTATTATCCAGCCCACCTCAGTTGGTGTCCATTACTCTGTCGGTGTCGGCAACACGTGGTGTGTTGCTCAGGGATGCAAACTTGATGCCTTGTCTGAATGGCACATCACTAATGTCAGGTCACAGCTGGAGCAATTGTCTGTGGGACTGTATGATATACTCCTTGAGAATGACTCTTGAGGAGCTTCTCAGAGGAATTTGATGTCCAATCTTAATATTCTGAGAGTTCCTTGCTAGTGTTGTGACTAATAATACCTTATACCACTTGCGTGCCATTTGATAGTTTTCATAGGACTTTATGTATTTTTGTCTTCTTTGATCTTCACAGCCATCCTGGGAGGCCAGCCATTCAGATATTATTTCCCTTTTTTACCCATGAGAAAGTCAAGGCTCAAATGGGTTATGACTTGCCTAAAGTTACAAAGTTTGTAAGTTCCAGGCCTAACACCAGATGGCTCCCACAGGCCCCATCCAGAGTGTTCCTATTTGATTGTATGCTGCCTAACTCTCCACCAAGGACATTGTGACAGATGGCCGTGAAATGAGGAGATCTACAGGATGAATTGTTTTCCTGTTTTGCATTAAAATGAGTTAACAGAGTGCAGTAGTCAGTGTGTACTCTAGAGTCACCTGGAGTTACTGTCTGCATTTGAATGCTGGCTCCATTACTTAACTATGTACCCTTTCTTGCAAAAGGAACGCAGATAAGACAAATGTAACTTTCTGAAGTTTTAAGACCAGAAGGATCAATTTCTATGTTTATTCAAAAGAAACTTAATCTCTCCATACCTCAGATTCTCCATCTGTAAAATGAGAATAATGTTGGTAGCTAGCTTATAGGACAGTTGGGGAATTACATTAGAACATCTATGCAAAGCAAAAGCACAAGGTCCAGCACCAAAGTAAACACTAACCAAAGCCTCTGTTCTTACTTGGTATGATCTGTGAAACCTTAAAAATGTCTGCTACTGGCCTTTTGCTGTGCTTTGTACTTCAAGCCCTGGCTTCAGGAAGGCTCTGTTGTAAGAGAACTGCCCTCCATGAGACAAGAACTGTCCTTTCCATGGAGAGGCAATCTTGACCAATGTCCTCCAACACATTAACCCAGTTTATCATATTGGCACTGAAGGAACACTCAGGTAAGTATTGATTGTCTTGAGATTAAAAAAAGAATTCAGCCATTTACCACTCTTAACATTTTGTTGTATTCACTGCCCATCTTATATAGCCATTTAAAATTGGAATCATATTGTATAAATACTTTTTGCAATTTGTTTTCTTTAATTCATGTTTTTATTGTCTTTGCACCTTCTTAGTAACCAATAATAATAATAAAGTTTGCTTCATGGTTGCATTGGATTCCATATGTGGAGATACTATTATTTATTACCTGTTCGGTATGTGGGACAGTTAGTTTTATTTTCCTGTTATAAGTAATGCTATAGTAAACATCCTTCTACACAAATCTTTAAGATGTTCTCTCACTATATCCTTAAATTCCTAGAAGTGGAATAACTAATTCAAAGAGTACATAAAGTTTGAGAAATATTGCCAAACTGTCTCCTAGAAAGCTTTAATAATTTACTACTTGCATCAACAGTATATGTGAGTATTAAGGATCAATTCATTCTAGCCCTTACACATTCTCTTATAACCAATTGTTCTTCCAACCCTTCATTCTAAATATAGTCGTATATAAAGCCTCTATTTTAGATCAGCTCTTGGTTCCAGCTACATTGTTTCATTTAGTATCTCCTAAACATCCTCTGTGGGCACCCTCTCCAGGCCTTTACCTTCTTTCTTTATTTTTTTTTTGGAAATATATTCTTCCTCTTATCTCTGCATCATATATCCTTAATTTTTAAATTAAGTCCCAACTCATATGTAAACCTTTCCTGACTGTCTGATTTAGTAAATAACCTCACCCCTGAAATCTCTCAACCCTACATTGTACTTTGTCTTCATCAGTCATTTGATACTCATCATATGCTGCCTTATCTGTGAATTACCTTTGTATGCATTCCTATACTGGTTTCTGAAGGACTTGTATAGTACAGAATTACACTTAAAAATCCCCTGTGATGGAGGGATCCAAGACGGATGATTAAGAGCAGCTCAGGGTTGCAGCTCCCAGTGAAAGCACGGAGGCCGCTGCAGGTGATCCCCAGGCAAGCAGGGCCTGGAGTGGACCTCAGCAGTCCTACAGCAGAGGGGTCAGACTGTTAGAAGGAAAACTAAGAAACAGAAAGAAATAACTTCATCATCAACAAACTGGACATCCACTCAGAGACCCAATCTGAAAGGCAACAACTATAAAGATGACAGGTGGATAAATCCACAAAGATGGGAAGAAACCATCACAAAAAGGATGAAAACATCGGAAACCAGAATGCCTCTCCTCCTACAAGGGATCACAACTCCTCACCAGCAAGGGAACAAGGCTGGATGGAGAATGAGTGTGATGAATTGACAGAATCAGGCTTCAGAAAGTGGGTAATAAGAAACTTCTGTGAGCTAAAAGAACATGTTCTAACCCAATGCAAAGAAACTAAGAACCTTGAAAAAAGATTTTACAAAATGCTAACGAGAATAAACAACTTAGGAATATAAGTGAATTGATGGAGGTGAAAAACACAACATGAGAACTTCATGAAGCATACACAAGTTTCAACAGCTGAATTGACCAAGCAGAAGAAAGGATATCAGAGGTCGAAGATCGAATCAATGAAATAAAACGATAAGGCAAGATTAGAGAAAAAAGATTTAGGGTAAATAAGAATGAACAAAGTCTTCGAGAAATATGGGACTATGTGAAAAGACCTAATCTACATTTGATAGTTGTACCTGAATGTGATGGAGAGAATGAATCCACCTGGAAAATACTCTTCAGGATATTATCCAGGAAAACTTCCCCAACTTAGCAAGGCAGGCCAATATTCAAGTCCAGGAAATACAGAGAACACCACAAAGATATTCATCAAGAAGAGCAACCCCAAGGCACATAATCATCAGATTCACCAGGGATGAAATAAAGGAGAAAATACTAAGGGCATCCAGAGAGAAAGGTCAGGTTACCCACAAAGGGAAGCCCATCAGACTCACAGCAGATCTGTCAGCAGAAACCCTACAAACCAGAAGAGAGTGGGGGCCCATATTCAACATCCTTAAAGGAAAACACTTAAAGCCCAGAATTTCATATCCAGCCAAACTAAGCTTCATAAGTGAAGGAAAAATAAAATCCTTTGCAAACAAGCAAGTACTCAGAGATTTAATCACCACCAGGCCTGCTTTACAAGAGCTCCTGAAAGAAGCACTCAGCATAGAAAGGAGCAACCAGTACCAGCCACTTCAAAAACATACCAAATGGTAAAGAGCATTGACACAATGAAGAAACTGCATCAACTAATGGGCAAAACAGTCAGCTAGTATCAAAATGGCAGGATCAAATTCACACATAACAATATTAACCCTAAGTGTAAATGGGCTAAATGCCCCAATCAAAAGACATAGACTGGCAAATTGGATAAAAAGCCAAAACCCATCGGTGTGCTGTATCCAGGAAACCCATCTCACATGCAAGGATACACAAAGGCTCAAAATAAAGGGATGGAGGAAGATTTACCAAGCAAATGGAGATAAAAAAAAAGCAGAAGTTGCAATTCTCGTCTCAGATAAAATAGACTTTAAACCAACAAAGATTAAAAGAGACAAAGAAGGACATTACATAATGGTAAAAGGATCAATGCAACAAGAGGAAGTAATGATCCTAAATATATATGCACCCAATACAGGAGCACCAAGATACATAAGGCAATTTCTTAATGACTTACAAAGAGACTTAGACTCCCACACAATAATATTGGGAGACTTTAACACCCCATTGTCAATATTAGACAGATTAACGAGACAGAAAATTGACAAGGATATCCAGGACTTGAACTGAGACCTGGACCATGCAAATCTAATAGACATTTACAGAACTCTCCACCCCAAATCCACAGAATATACACTCTTCTTAACACCACATCACACCTACTCTAAAATTGACCACATAATTGGAAGTAAATCACTCCTCAGCAAAAGCAAAAGAACGGAAATCATTACAAACAGTCTCTCAGACCACAGTGCAATCAAGTTAGAACTCAGAATTGAGAAACTAACTCAGAACCGCACAACTTCATGAAAGCTGAACAACTGGCTTTTGAATGTTGACTGGATAAACAATGAAATGAAGGCAAAAATAAAGATGTTCTTCAAAACCAGTGAGAACGAAGACACAACATACCAGAATCTCTGGGACACATTTAAAGCAGTGTCTAGAGGAAAATATATAGCAATAAATGCTCACATGAGAAGCAAGGAGAGATCTAATATTGACACCCTATCATCAAAATTAAAAGAGCTAGAGGAGCAAGATCAAACAAAACCTCAAAATCTAGCAGAACACAAGAAATGACTAAGATCAGAGCAGAACTGAAGGAGATAGAGACACAAAAAACCCTTCAAAAAATCAATAAATTCAGGAGCTGGTTTTTCGAAAAGATCAACAAAATAGAGACACCACTAGCCAGATTAATAAAAAAGAAAAGAGAGAATAATCAAATAGATGCAATAAAAAACAATGAAGGAGATATCACCACAGATTCCACAGAAATACAAATCATAATCAGAGATTATTACAAACAACTCTCTGCACATAAGCTAGTAAACCTGGAAGAAATGGATAAATTCCTGAACGCTTGCATCCTCCCAAGCCTAAACCACAAAGAAGTCAAAACGCTGAATAGACCAATAACAAAGTCTGAAGTTGAGGCAGCAATTAAGAGCCTACCAACCAAAAAAAGCTTAGGTCCGGATGGGTTCACAGCCGAATTCTACCAGACATACAAAGAGGAGCTGGTACCATTCCTTCTGAAACTATTCCAAACAATACAAAAGGAGGAGATCCTTCCCAAATCATTTTATGAGACCAACATCATCCTGATACCAAAACCTGGCAGAGACTCAGCAAGAAAAGAAAACTTCAGGCCAATATCCATGATGAACATAGATGCAAAAATCTTCAATAAAATACAGGCAAACCAATTGCAACAGCACATCAAAAAGCTTATCCACCATGATCAAGTAGGATTCATCCTGGGGATGCAAGGCTGGTTCAACATAAGCCTATAAACATAATTCATCACGTAAACAGAACCAAAGACAAAAACCACATGATTATCTCAATTGATGCAGAGAAGGCCTTTGACAAAATTCAACAGTGCTTTATGCTAAAAACCCTCAATAAACTAGGTATTGATGGAATGTATCTCTAAGTAATAAAAGCTATTTACGACAAACCAACGCCAATGTCATACTGAATGGGCAAAAACTGGAAGCATTCCCTTTTAAATCTGGCACTAGACAAGGATGCCCTGTCTCACCACTCCTATTCAATATAGTACTGGAAGTTCTAGCCAGAGCAATCAGGCAAGGAAAAGAAATAAAGGGTATTCAAATAGGAAAGGAGGAAGTCAAATTGTCTCCATTTGCAGACGACATGATTGTATATCTAGAAGACCCTATCGTCTCAGCCCAAAATCTCCTGAAACTGATAAGCAACTTCAGCAAAGTCTCAGGATAGAAAATCAATTTGCAAAAATCACAAGCATTCCTATACACCAATAACAGACTTAAAGAGAGCCAAATCACAAATGAACTGCCATTCACAATTGCTACAAAGATAATAAAATACCTAGGAATACAACTAACAAGGAATGTAAGGACCTCTTCAAGGAGAACAACAAACCACTGCTCAATGAAATAAGAGAGGACACAAACAGATGGAGAAACATTCCATGTTCATGGTTAGGAAGAATCAATATTGTGAAAATGGCCATACTGCCCAAAGTAATTTACAGATTGAACACTATCCCCATCAAGCTACCAACCACCTTCTTCACAGAACTGGAAAAACCCATCTTAAACTTCCTATGGAACCAAAAGAGAGCCTGCATAGCCAAGTCAATTCTAAGCAAAAGAACAAAGTGGGAGGCATCACACTACCGGACTTCAAGCTATACTATAAGGTGACAGTAATCCTAGCATCATGGTACCAGTACCAAAACAGATATATAGACCAATGGAACAGAACAGAGGCCTTGGAGGCAACACAACACATCTACAACCATCTGATCTTTGACAAATCTGACAAAAACAAGCAATGGGGAAAGGAGTCCCTGTTTAATAAATGGTGTTGGGGAAACTGGCTAGCCATGTGCAGAAAGCAGAAACTGGACCCCTTCCTGACACCTTACACTAAAATTAACTCCAGATGGATTAAAGACTTAAACATAAGACCTAACACCATAGAAACCCTAGAAGAAAATCTAGGCAAAACCATTCAGGACATAGGCATAGGCAAGGACTGCATGACCAAAACACCAAAAGCATTGGCAACAAAAGCCAAAATAGTCAAATGGGACCTAATCAAACTCCACAGCTTCTGCACAGCAAAAGAAACAGTCATTAGAGTGAATTGGCAACCAACAGAATGGGAAAAAATTTTTGCAGTCTACCCATCTGACAAAGGGCTGGTAACCAGAATCTACAAAGAACTAAAACTAGATTTACAAGAAAAAAACAAACAAGCCCATACAAAAGTGAGCAAAGTATATGAACAGACACTTTACAAAAGAAGACGTATATGAGGCCCACAAACATATGAAAAAATGCTCATCATCTCTGGTCATTAGAGAAATGCAAATCAAAACTGCATTGAGATACCATCTCATACCAGTTAGAATGGTGATCATTAAAAAATCTGGAGACAACAGATGCTGGAGAGGATGTGGAGAAAAGGAACACTTTTACACTGTTGGTGGGAGTGTAAATTAGTTCAACCGTTGTGGAAGACAGTGTGGCAATTCCTCAAGGACCTAGAAATAGAAATTCCATTTGACCCAGCAATCCCATTACTGGGTGTATATCCAAAGGATTATAAATTGTTTTACTATAAGGACACATGCACATGAATGTTCATTGCAGCACAGTTTACAATAGCAAAGACCTGAAACCAACCTAAATGCCCATTGATGATGGACTGGACAGGGAAAATGTGGCACGTATACACCATGGAATATTATGCAGCCATCAAAAATGATGAGTTCGTGTCCTTTGTGGGGACTTGGATGAACCTGGAAAGCATCATTCTCAGCAAACTGACACAAGAACAGAAAATCAAACACTGCATGTTCTCACTCATAGGCGGGTGTTGAACAATGAGAACACATGGACACAGGGAGGGGAGCATCACACACTGGGATCCGTTGGGGGAAATAGGGGAGGGACAGAGGGGGATGGGGAGCAGGGGAGAGATAGCATGGCGAGAAATGCCATATATAGGTGATGGGGAGGAAGGCAACAAATCACACTGCCATGTGTGTACCTATGCAACAATCTTGCATGTTCTTCACATGTACCCCAAAACCTAAAATGCAATAAAAAAAAATCCCTTGTATAGTTACTGAAATGCCAGGAGTTTGTTCTACGTCCTACTGCTCACTGCACAGAAAGCCCATCACTGAGACAATGAGTATTTCCAGGGAAGAAGGCTTAATCAGGTGCTGCAGCCAAGGAGATGTGAGATCAGTCTCAAATTCATCTCCCTGACCTACTAAAATCAGGGGTGTATATAACATGGAAGAAATGTAACTACATGCAGGAAAACGTAAACTCAGGAGGCATAAGGAGGAGGAGTTGGTGAAGAGGCAGCAGGTGGTCAGTTAGGCAAACATGATGAGTGAAGGGTCTGGCTTCTCTTTGTCTGGATGTGTTGATTTGGTAAGTGTCAGTTCCTTTATAGCATCTGGGAGGCCTTATGTTTGGTTTCTTGTGAAAGGAACTCAGATAAGACAAATGTAACTGTCTGAAGTTTTAAAAACAGAGGGTCACTTTTTATGTTTATTCAAAAGAAACCATAAACATCAGTTCTGTGGGGACAATTTGGCCCCGCAGAGTATCAATATCACTCATAACCTACATAAATGTGGCTTTGTGTATAACTGCACTGTATTATATATGCATGTATAATGTGTATAATAGAACTCCAATGAGGGATCATAATGAAAACTTAAATTGCCTTTTGGGTAACTGCCATACCAGATCAGACACTCCCCATTTTTCCAGTCACCAACAAAAACAGGTATTCTTGTTAGACCTGTCCCAGACATCTAGAAGGCTTAGATACTCAGTCTCCTTGAACTTATACCTCCAATGTATTATGCTTATCTAAACAAAAAATGATAGGGACTCTTTTTCACATAGCACTTAGGGAATAGCTGAATTCAATTTTAAATCATAAAATTGTAATAAGAATAATTTGGTCAATGTCTAGAATCAGGAATCAATGTCAATTTGACAAAGGATATATGTACACAAACAACAAAACTAAATGTCATTCTTAAAAAATATTTAACTTCCAGATATAGGTGATGGGAGGATGAAGGCAGTAAACCACCTTGCCACGTATGTACCTATGCAACAATCCTGCATGATCTGCACATGTACCCCAGAACCTAAAGCACAATAAAAAAAAAATTTAACTTGAAAGATGTAGGAAATCTTAATACTATTAGTGATCAGAAATGATAGCTCTTTCAAAGAATGCTGAGATTGGACCAAGTGTGGTGGCTCATACCTGTAATCCCAGCACTTTGGGATATCGAGGCATGTGGATCATCTGTAGTCAGGAGTTTGAGACCAGCCTGGCCAACATCGGGAAATCCTGTCTCTACTAATAATCCAAAAATTTAGGCGGGCATGGTGATGGGTGCCTATAACAGCTACTTGGGAGGCTGAGGCAGAAGAATCACTTGAACCTGGCAGGCGGAGGTTGCAGTGTGCCGAGATCACAGCATTGCACTCCAGCCTGGGCAAAAAGAGTGAAACTCCATCTCAAAAAAAAAAAGCTGAGATTGAACAAATGTTCAATAAGTCACATTATATAAATGAGTAGGTACATAACGCAAACATACCACAATAAGCTAAAAATTCTATAATTCCATGTTGCATTTAGATATAGCAGTTGCTCTTCATCATTGGTTTTAAATGATCTAGTTACTATTACTGGCAATCTTAGAAGATAAGGCATAAGAAAAGGTAGTTATGTGACATTTATAATCTGTCACAGTTTATAGAGTCCATCATCCCACTGGAGTATCATGACCAGGCTTTCAGATAGGCATGAATTATACAAATAAATAATTGAAAACTCAAGGTGGTTAAAAACTGGGTTAAAACCATGCAACCAATAAGTGGGATCCCCAAGTCTCACACCTGGGTTTGTTTGGCTTTCAGTGTAGCGTGCACTCTGCTGTAACCTGTGCTTCTACTGCATATTAAGAGCAAATTTCAGGTTCAGAAGCCTTGCTCTGCCTCAGTGTCTTTACACTGGTAGTTCTCTCTTCCTGGACTGTTCAGCATGCAGGTGTATACATACTTGTCTCACTCCCTTACCTCCTTAGTTCTCTGCTCAAATGTTGGTTTATTTGTGAGTTCTTCCTTGACTAGTTACAATACTAATAATTCATACCTCTCCACACATACCTAAGAATTTCTTCACTTTTTTCCTTGCTTTATTTTTTTCTCAAAGTACTTATCGCCATTTGACATATTATATATTTACTTGCTAACACTAGCATGTAGGATCCATAAGGACATAAAGTTTTGTTCTGTGCCCTACTGTATCCCAGCCCTAGAGCAGTGTAAGCATCTGGCAGGCATTCAATAAATATTTGTAGGATATAAACAAGTTAAAAAAATAAATCTATATACTTTCATGTTTGAATTTGTAGCAGAACATTGGTATTGGTATTGTAATTATGTAAGAATTCACAAATAAAATGGCAATTGAGCAAGGAGCTAAGGAGTTTGTGGGAGTGAGACAAGAGGTAGATGTCTGCGTGATGAACAGCCCAGGCAGAGAGAATTGGCAGTATAAAGACTAGGCTTCTATGGCAGTGTGGTCTAAACTGCTTGATTTCTATCTCTGAGTTGTTCATCCATTCATTTATTCATTCACCATGCTTTGCTTTTCTTCATATCCCTTATCACCACCTAAAACTTGATTTTTAAAATATATATATATATATATATATATATATATGCATTCTTATACTTATGTCTTTCTCCTTATTTCATTCTAATATAAGCTTCAAGAAGGAAGGGCTTTGCCTTGTAAAATGCCACATCTTCGCATTGTGAACGGTGTGTGGCATAAAGTAGGAGTCCAATAAATATCTTTGATTAAACAATAATTAGTATATTAATTTATAAACATTTGTTGAGCACCTACTATATGCCTGGCATAATCTTTGTCTTTAGTCTCACGAGAAAGGAAAACAAGTCAACAGAAAATTGCAGTGTAGGTAAGATTTGCCATGGAAGGAGGAGGACCTCTATAGGGACTCCTAACCCAGCTGTGAAGGGTCAGGAGAGCTTTAAAGGCAGGATTATCCTCAGCGAAGCTTGAAGAATGACAACACATGCAAATGTGCCAAGCCAAGTAAAGACAGGCAAAGTCTTGGAAGTGGAAACATTTTGAGATGGTGGGAGCCTGTGACTCAGGGCTGAAGGAGAAGTGGCCAGAGGAAGCTGGAAAGCCAAGGGGCTCAGATGACATGCAGGCCCATTGGACTTTATTCTGAGCTCAGTGGAGAAGTCTAAGCAGGGATTCAACATGAACAGATTTTCTTTATTATCCCACTGTCAGCATTTGAGAGAAAGGACAGGGTAGCAAAAATCAATCTTCATATCAAGTTCACAAAATCAGCAAATTGTAGGTTTGACACAACGAATGAGCTCTTCAGTTGGTTAGGCACAGGCATGAGATGGGACTTTACTTCCCAATTAACCTTCAGCCTGGCTGGTGAAGAAACCCAATTGTAGGCCCAGCCTTCTCTAAGTGGAGACTGAAATGTGCTATGGTCAGGTGGAGACAGCCTAACCCCTGTACAGCTCTTGGTGACAGTTGTGGGTGTCTTTGAAATGCTTGACAGAGGCTTTCTCTCTGGTGTAAAAAATGAAATTAAGCAAAGCTCTGAAATTGAAATATCCTTAAAAGCTGGCAATTTATACTCTAAATAATTCTAGAGAGTAACAGAAAGATAAAACCCCTCCTTTCTTTATTTAAATTATGCATGCAAATATTACATTTAATACTTAGAAAGTTTTTTAAAGCAATAAGGTGGGTAAGCAGAAAATAAAAGTGTTAATATAAGTCGACTTTCACCAAAAGTCTAGTTTCTTGAGACCTTATGCCAATTTGTGTCAGCAAAGTCAACCTCTACCTGAATATAATAGAGAAATATTAGGAGGCCTGTGAATGTATGTTAGGGCAGGGAGATCTGTGCCTATGGAGAAAACTCCAGCACAGTGAGAGAAAAGGTCTGGTGAAGAGTACATATCCAGTTACCCAGTTCACCTTTGGTTGGATGTCGGCCCTATCTGTGAAAAGCACAGCGTTAACTATATACCTACGATGATAAGGACTGTGTAGTTGAATAGTTGCATGTATTTGTACATGTAGCTTTTTTTTTTTTTACATTCAATTAATTTTTTTGATTGAGTGCAACTCACATAACATAATCATTTTAAAGTGACTAATTCAGTGCCATTTAGAGCATTCACAATGTTGTACAACTGCCATCTCTATTACCAAACACTTTTATTGCCCCAAAGGAAATCCTGTATCTGTTAAGCAGTTGCTCCCTATTCCTCCTCTCCTGGCCCTGGTAATCATCAATCATCATTCCATCTTTATGAATTTATCTATTCTGGATATTGGTTTGGCTCTGTGTCTCCACCCAAATGTCACCTTGAATTGTAATAATCCCCACATGTCAAGGGCAGGACCTGGTAGAGATAATTGAATCATGGGGCAGTTCCCCCCATGATGTTCTTGTGATAGTGAGAATTCTTACAAGATCTGATGGCTTTATAAGGGGCTTCCCTCTTCACTAGGCACTCATTCTCCCTTGGCACTCATTCTCCCTCCTGCTGCCCTGTAAAGAGGTGCCTTCCGCCATGATTGTAAGTTTCTTGTTGCCTCCTCAGTCATACAGAACTGTGAGTCGATTAAACCCCGTTACTTTATTCCACTGAATGGAATATTTCAATGGCATTTAGTCCATTCACAATGTTGTACAACTGCCATCTCTATTTCTAAACACATTTACTGCCTCAAAGGAAATCCTGTATTTTTTTAAGCAGTTGCTCCCTATTCCTTCTTCTCTTCTGGTCCTGGTGACCACCAATCATCATTCCATCTCTATGAATTTACCTATTCTGAATATTTCAGACAAACAGACTTACATGATATGTCACATTTTGTGTCTGGCTTCTTTTCCTTAACACAATAATTTTGAGGTTCATTTACCTTGTAGCATTAATGAAGTATTAATACTTCATTCCTTTTTATGGTTGAAAATGTTGCATTTTATGTCTATACTACAATTTGTTTTTGCATTCACCTGTTGATGGACATACACGCTGTTTCTACTTTTGGCTATTGTGAATAGTGCTGCTATGAACATATGTGTACATTCACTTGTTCGAGTACCTGTTTACAACTCTTGTCAGAATCTACTGCCCAACTTACTTTTTTTTTTTTTTGGCAAAGAAGCAAAGCAATTCAATGGAGAAAGTATAGTCTTTTCAACTAATGGTGCTAGAGCAATTGGGCATCTATAGGCAAAAAAATAAACCATGACCTAACCCTGATACCTCATATTAAGATTAATCCCAAATGGATCATGAATCTAAACATAAAATTTAAACTATACAAACTTCTAAAAGGAAACATAGGAAAAAATCTTCTAGACCTCGGGCTAGGTGAACAGTTCTTAGATATGACACCAAACACGCCATCCATAAAAGACAGACTTGGTAAATGGGTCTGTAAAAACTTTAAGATGTTTGCACAGCAAAATAACCTGTTAAGAGTATGAAAAGACAAGTTACATAGAAAATATTTTCAAACCACAGATTTGACAAAGGTCTTATATCTAGACTGTACCAAGAACTCTCAAACTCATCACTGAAAAAACAAACAGATCAATTGGAAAATGCACAAAAGACTAGAACAGCTACTTCATCAAAGAGGAGATACAGATGACAAATAAGCTCATTAAAAGATATCAACATCATTAGCTGTTAGGAGAAGGCAAATTAAAACTACAACAAGATATCACTACTCACCAATCAGATGAGGCAAAATAGTAATCCTCCCAAATGCTGGAGAGAATGCAGAGAAACTAGATTTCTCATACATTGTTAAGATGTCTAATGACACAGATACTGTGGAAAGATATTTGGCAGTTTCTTATAAAGCAAAACGTACTTACCACGATGACCCAGCATTTGCACTTTTGAGCGTTTATCCCGGAAAAATGAGAACTTAGCTGCACACAAACATCTGCAAACAAGTGTTTCTAGCAGCTTTGTGATAGTCCCAAACTGGAAAGAGCCAAACTCTAGTACATCTACACAGTGGAATACTACTCAGCAATAAAAAAGAAATGAACTATTGATACATGCAACAATCTGGATGAATCTCAAGGGCATTATGCTGAGTGAAAAAAGCCAATTGCAAAAGGTTACTACTGTATAAATCCATTTCTATAACATTTTCAAAATGGCAAAACTATAGTGACAGGCATGAGGAGTGGGTGTGAAGATAAAGGGAGAGTATGGAGGGTTTCTTTGGGGTGATTGAACAGCTCTGAGTTCTGATTGTGGTGGCTACATAAATATATACATGAAATAAAATTGCACAGAAATACACATACACATGCACACACACAAATAAGTGAGCACATGCAAAAACTGGTGAAACTGAACAAGATCTATAGTCTAGTTAACAGTATTATACCAAAGTCAATTTCATGTTTTTATATTGTATATAGGATGTCAGCACTAGGGGGGATGCTAGGAAAAGAGTGCAATGACTATTTTGCAACTTCCTGAGAATCTATAATTATTTCCAAATAAAAAGTTAAATAGAAACTAACTGGTGCTTGGGGATGGTGGCTCACAACTGTAATCCCAGCATTTTGGGAGGCTGAGGTAGGAGCATTGCTTGAGGACATGAGTTTGAAATTAGCCTGGGCAATATAGTGAGGCCCCGTCTTTCCAAAAAAAAAAAAAAAAAAAAACCCAGGTGTAATGGGGGCATACCTGTAATTCTAGCTACTTGAGAGGCCGAGGCAATAGGATTGCTTGAGCCCAGGTTTTCTTTTCTTCTTTCTTTCTTTCTCTCTCTCTTTTCTTTTCTTCTTTTCTTTGATGCAGGCTTGCTCTGTTTCCCAGGCTGGAGTGCAGTGGCAGAATCTTGGCTCACTGCAACCTCCACCTCCTGGGTTCCAGTGAATCTCATGTCTTAGTATCCTGATTGGCTGGGATTACAGGTGCATGCCACCACACCTGGCTTCTTCTTCTTTTTTTTTTTTTTTTTTCTTGTACTTTTAGAAGAGATGGAGTTTCACCATATTGGCCAGGATGGTCTCAAACTCCTGATATCAAATTATTTGCCCAACTTGGCCTCCAAAAGTGCTGGGATTATAGGCATGAGCCACTGTGCCCGGCTAAATCCAGGGGTTTGAGGCTGCAGTGAGCCATAATTGTACTATTGAACCCCAGCCGGGGTGACAGAATGAGGCCCTATCTCAAAACAAACTAGAAACTAAGTGGTGAGTAAAAATGCTCATGATGGTTTCTCACACCTGTAATCCCAGCACTTTGGTAGGGCGAGGTGGGCAGATTATTCTCGGTTGGGAATTGGAGACCAGCCTGACCAACATGGTGAAACCCCATCTCTACTAAAAATACAAAAATATTAACTGGACGTGGTGGCATATGCCTGTAGTCCCAGCTACTTGGGAGGCTGAGGCAGGATTATTGCTTGAACCTGGGAGGCCAATAGGATATAATTTGTATTTTATCAACACTTTGAATAAAGGCAACAATGATTTTGAACATTAAAAGTGTGATATTAGGTTTTGCTGAGCATTCTCAGTAAGAGAAAGTCCTTGTCTTTTGGGTGCCTGGAGTAGGGAAGATAATTTGGTAAGTGGTACCTTGTCTACTGGGAGGTGAGCAGATGTAAGCAACCACCTATGATCCCTGAATCAAATGAATTGAGTAATTCCAAGCAAAGTGTGGCAGGAATTTAGAGGAAGAAGATTTTATAGTGGCCTGAATGGCTGGGAAAATATTTCCCGAAGGAGGTGACTTTTGAAGTTACCCTCGAAAAATGGATTTTATTCAGAAGACAAGAAAGAGAATAGAGAAAGTTTTTATGGATGTCTTAGATTTTTTTGGTTAGTATTTTCTTAATCAAACTTCTACTTTATCTCAAAGCTTATTGTTTTATGCCTTTAGTCTCTGAAGCTGGATATGTTTAGGCATCCAGTTTCAGAGGAGGTATGCAGACATGGCTTGTTTTATTGCACTTCACTTCATAGACATGGTGTTTTTTACAAATTGAAGTGTTATAGCAAACATCCATTGAGCAAGTCTATTGGTACCGTTTTCCCAACAGTATGTGCTCACTTTGTGTCTCTGTGTCAAATTTTTGATAGTATAACTTTATTACTTAGTAATATATCATAGTTAATACTTGCCAATTAAGTAAGGAGGACCAAGTAAAATGCAAGTCCATCATTACAACAAATGTTGGAATAAACTGCTTGTGATCAAGCGTCTGTTCATATCTGGCATTTAGCTTTTTTTGAATTTGGCTTCTCTGGGCTAGAGCCCAATAATTAAATGCAAGAAAATACAGAATCAAGACTCTATTAGCTGCAAATAGTTTGTTGTGTTCCTACTGGGGCAATATTCTTTATTCAAGCATATTTCAAACTTTAAAATTATTATTATTATATCTGTTATGCTGATCCATGATCAGTGATCTTAGATGTTACTATTGTAATGGTTTTGAGGCACTGACAACTGTGATCATATAAGACAGTGAACATAATTGATAAATGTTATGTGTGCTCTGACTTGTCCAGTGACTGGCCCTTCTCCCATCTCTCTTCCTTTCTTCTGGCTTCTCTATTTTCTGAGACAAAACAGCATTGAAACTATAGCCATTAGCAGCGTTACAATGGCTGCTAAATGTTCAAGTAAAAGGAAGAGTCCCATCTAACTTTAAATCAAAAGCTAGAAATGATTACACTTACTGAGGAAGGCATGTTGAAAGCCAAGACAGGCCAAAAGCTAGGCCTCTTGAGCCAAACAGTTAGCTGACTTGTAAATGCAAAGAAAAAATTCTTGGAAATCGAAAGTGCTACTCCAATGAACAAAAATAATAAGAAAATAAAATAGCCTGATTGTTGATATGGAGAAAGTTTAAAAGACCAAACTGGCGACAACATTGCCTTAAACCAAACCCTAATTCAGAGCAATGCTCAAACTCTCTTCAATTCTATGAAGGCTGAGAGAGATGAGGAAGCTGAAGAAGGAATGCTTGAAGCTAACAGAGTTTGGTTCAGGAGGTTTAAGGAAAGATGCCATCTTCCTAACATAAAGGTACAAGGTGGAGCAGCAAGTGCTGATGTAGAAGCTGCAGCAAATTACCCAGGAGATCTAGCTAAAATCATTGATGAAGGCAATTACACCAAACAACAGATTTTTCAAGGTGGACAAAACAGACTTCCGTTGGAAAAGATGCTATCTGGGACTTTTATAACTGAACAAGAGAAGTCAGTGACTGGCTTCAAAGCTTCAAAAGACAGGCTGACCCTTGGTAGGGGCTAATGCAGCTGATGACTTTAAGTTGAAGCCAATGCTCACTTACCATTCTGAAAAACCTAGACTGTTAAGAATTGTGCTAACTCTACTCTGCCTGTGCTCTATAAATAGAACAACAAAACCTGGATGACAGCACATGTGTTTACAGTGTGATTTACTACATATTTTAAGTCCATTGTTGAGACCTACTGCCCAGAAAAGAAGATTCCTTTTAAAAGATTATTGCTCATTTGATAATACATCTGGTCATCTAAGACCTCTGATGAAGATATACAAGGAGAAGAATGTTGTTTTCATGCCTACTAATGTGTTTATTCTGCAGTCCATAGATCAAGGACTAATTCAACTTTCTAGTCTTATTATTTAAGGAATACGTTTTGTAAGACTGTAGCTGCTATAGATAATGATTCATCTGCTGGATCTGGGCAAAGTACACTGAAAAGCTTCTGGAAAGGATTCACCATTCTAGATGCCATTAACAACATTTGTGATTCATGGGAGGAAGTGAAAACATCATTAACAGGTGTGTGAAAGGAGTTCATTCCAATTCTCATAGGTGACTTTGCAGAGTTGAAGATTTCAGTGAAGGAAGTAAATGCTGATATGGTAGAACTAGCAAGAGAACCAGAATTAGAAGTGTAACCCGAAGGTGTGATTGAATGGCTGTAATCTCATGATCAAACTTTGGTGGATGAAGAATTACTTCTTATAGATGGGCAAAGAAAATGTTTTCTTTTTCTTTTTCTTTCTTTTTTTCTTTAGATGAAATCTACTACTGGTGAAGATGCTATGAGCATTGTTGAAATGACAACAAAGAATTTGGAATAATACATAAACTTGGTTGATATAGCAGTGGAGGGGTTTGAGAAGATTGACTCCAATTTTGAAAGGAACTCTATTGTGCTATAAACAGCATCACGTGCTACAGAGAAATCTTTCATGAAAGGAAGAATCAGTCTATGTGGCAAGCTTCATTGTTGTCTTATTTTATGAAATTTCCACAGCCACACCAGCCTTTAGCAACCATCATCCAGATAGGTCAGCAGCCATCAGCATTGAGGCAAGACCCCTCCCCAGCAAAAAGATTGCCACTCAGTGGAGGCTCAGATGATCATTAGCATTTTTTTAAGCAACAAATTATCTTTTAATAAAGTATGTACATTGTCGTTTTAGACATAGTGCTATTGCACATTTAATAGACTATAATGTAAACATGACTTTTATGTGCTCTGGAAAACACAAAATTTATGTGACTAATTTTGTTACAATACTTACCTTATTGCTGTGGTTCAGAATGAGACTTGCAATATCTTTGGGGTATGCCTGTATAATAAAAATGGACCATGGTGACTGGCTCATCATGTGCTTGTTCTGAAGCTGAAAGAGAGTTTAGGCTTAGTTTGTAGTTCTTCCAGGGGAACTTCTCTTTGGAATGGGAGAGTTTGACTTTGAGTCCTACTGCTATTTGCTGGGGAGCAGTAAGCTGAAGTCATATAGCTGAGAACTGTACCAAAATAAGATTATTTCTTCCACTAGAGTTTTTTTTTTTTTTTTTGTCAGTAAGAACTTGAAAAATGAATTGAAACTGAAAATCAAGTATGACTGACAATAAAGAATATTGCACTAGTAGGAACACAGCAAACTATTTGCTGTTAATAGAGTCTTGATTCTGTATTTTTTTGCATTTAATTATTGGACTCTAGCCCAGAGAAACCAAATTCAAAAAAAGCTAAATGCCAGATATGAGTAGACCCTTGATCACAAGCAGTTTATTCCAACATTTGTTTAATGATGGACTTACATTTTGCTTGGTCCTCCTTACTTAATTGGCAAGTATTAACTATAATATATTATTAATTAATAGAGTTGTACTATCTTTGTAGACACTAATTCATACTTTAGGAGAAGATGTAAATAGCCAGTTAAACTGTCTGTGGAGAAAAGATGTCTTCACTGAATCAACTACTTGAGTGCCCTTTCAATTACAGCAAGAATCCCCATCATTTAGGCTAAAAAGAGCTCTGGGGATTCCTTTATTCAATAGCCTCATTTCACAGGTGAGGAAAACAAGATCGGAAAAAAAAGTTCCTCTTTTAGAGAATAAGTGGTTTTCAAGCTGTTCATTCATTCATTTATTTGTTTGTTGCTTGTTAAATCTGAGCACCTATGAGCCAGATATGTATTTTTCTGACTGCTGGGGATATTGGGACCTGCTCCCATGTGGCTTAGATAGTGAATATGTGGAGGAATTAGAAACTAAAAACTACACTTTTGGATTAACTAGCGATTTTGTCACAGTGGTAAGTGCACTAAAGAAAAGAAGAATGAAGAGAATTCTGATTGGGTGGAAGGGGGTGTTCAGGGATAACTTTTTCAAAGAGATGACATTTAGGCTGAAACCTGAATGATGAAAAGTTCTCATCATCTGTTTTATGATAATGGGGAATATTGTCACGGGTCGAGGAAGAGCCAAGCCTGAGGTAGGAGGATGACTGGTCAGTTCAGGGTAGAACACAGCTCAGTGTTAGGTGAAGGCTTGGCATGGCAGGGAGTCCACAGGCCTTGTAGGCTGAGTGAAGACCCTCAGTCTGTGAAAGGTCTATAGAGGAGCCAAGGGAGAATTTTTTAAATATGAAAAATAATTTATATTTTTAAAATGTTTTGTTGAATGTGATGTGGAATGGTGTGTGGAAAAGGAGGCTAGTTATGGGGCCACCACAGCCAGCCCACATGAGAAGGATATGGTCTAGAGTAGGGTTAGTGGCAGGGCTGAGCAAGAGAAATGAATGTGTTTAGGATATATTTTAAAGACAGAACTGGCAGGACTGTGGTTGGATTGGATGTGAGGGTGAGGGCAAATGAGAGAGTAATTAGAAGGACAAGCTTTTGGTTCAAGCACTTAGGTAGCGCCATTTCCTGAGATGAGAAGTCTTGAGAGGCACAGGTTGGAGAGGGTACAGTGAAGAATCGAGGGTAATGAAGATATAAATTGGTACTGTACAAAGATTGGAAAAAAGAAGAGTAGGCTTATTTTGTTACGGCAGTCAATGAAGGCCTCACTCAGGAGTTGACATTTAAGGTGAGAACTGAAAGGTGTGAAAAACCAGGGAAGAACATTTCAGATAGAGGGAACCACAGGTGCAGAGGCTCAGGGGAGGAAGTGGCTTCACAACTCAGAGGGAACCCAAGGGAGAGAGGTAATCAAAGGAGTAGTTTCTGTGCTTCATGCTATAACTTAGATGTGATGGAAGAAATTTGCCTTTTTTTCTCTTTTTAGCTGACCTGATTTTTCTCATAGGAGTTGAGATTGAAAGAAGGAACCAGGACTTTAAACCTGCCAATGAATCCACCTTTCAAGTGACTCCATCACCTTTGCACCCATGGCTTCCTTTATCTGGAATATTTGGATCAATTGAAAATCTGTCTCTTAGATGTATTCAGTCGAAGAGTTTGTCGCTGGATCTTTGTACTAAAATATACTAAAACCAGAAGTCAAAGCATCATATTAGTTAATAGAAAATTGTTCTGATATGTGAAGTAAAAGGGAATTGTAAGCATTATTTGCAAATTGATTGTGCCACATACATTTGGCCAAATATGAGTCCAACATATCTCAACCAGCTCCAGTCATTGTCTTGCACTTTGCTTTACATTTGTTCCAACAGGATTAGATGCTTTGGGTGTGCACACCAAGACGTGACAAAAAATGGAAGTTGGGATCATTATGGTTAACCCGAGCATGTTGGAAACCAGAGAGAGGCTGAATGCTATCATACATAGACTCATGAATCAGAGTAAGTTTGAATCATTGACAATAATGGGTTGCAGTGTATTTTGAAATAAATTTCTGTTCATTGGGAGATTTGAAATGAAATGAAAAAATTATCAGAAATAAAGCTACAAAAAAGATTAAATTTGAATTTGACCTACAGAGATTGATCATAATTGAGGAATTTGACCTGTAGGGACAAAATCTTCAATTGAAGAATGAATTAAAGAATTTGATTCACAGGAAGATATCAGTTAAATTAATCTGAATGTTCTCTCCTGGCTTTTCACGTATTTTAGATCTCACCCTCCTGAGTGAGACCTTCATTTAGGGCTGTATCAAAACGGCTTCTTTTTTTGTGACAAGGTCTCACTCTGTTACCCAGGCAGAGAATACAGTGGTGCAATCATGGCTGACTGTAACCTCCACCTCCTGGGCTCAAGCAATCCTCCTTCCTTAGCTTCTCAAGTAGCTGGGACTTCAGGCCCATGCTGCCATGCTCTGCTAATTATTATTATTACTATTATTATTATTTGGTAGAGATGAGGTCTTCCTATGTTGCCCAGGCTGGTCTCAAACTCCTGAACTCAAGTGATCCTCATGCCATGGCCTCCCAAAGTGCTGAAATAACAGATGTGAGCCACCACACCTACCAGGAATATTTGTTTTTCCTGATCTCCATACCTATTTTTTTTTCTTTTTAAGACATGGTCTCACTCTGTTCTCCAGGCTGGAATGCAGTGGAGCTATCATGGCTCACTGTAGCCTTGACCTCCTGGGCTCAGGCGATCCTCCTGCCTCAGCCTCTAATGTTGCTGAGACCAAAGGCATGCATCACCACATCTGGCTAAGTTTTTAAACTTTTTGCAGAGATGGGGTGTCACTTTGTTGCCCAGACTGGTCTTGAATTCCTGGCCTCAAGTATTCCTCCTGCCTCAGCCTCCCAAAGTGTTGGAAATATAGGTGTGAGCCACCATGCCAGGCCTATTTTGTCTAATAAATGAATCCTCACCCCACCTGTACTCCCCCCAACCTGTTCCTCTCTAGACTTCCTGTCCCTGGAAATGGTCCTACCTACTTGCTCAAGTTCCCTCCTTGGTCATCTCTTCCTTAGAGAACTTTCAGATTTTATCTCTTCACCTGCTCTTCTCCTACATGGATTTGGAGGCTCATATGACCTCAAGGTGGAAGAGAAGAAAGGTCTAGTTATTCTGTTGCACTCCAACCCCACCTGTCTCGGTGGCGATGCTCTTGTCTGTCTAGTCAGGTGGTGGAGTTCGGGGGTGCTTTGCTGCCCTGCCTTTGGACAACTTAGTCTGTTCTCTGGGCTCAGTCAGCCTGGACTTTCTTTCTATAGACTCACTTTTTCCTCAGTTTTTTGGTGCCGCTGTTCTTTCTGCCTAAGGTCTGAGGGTTCCTAGAACCCCCAGCTTAAGATTCTCCAGGGTCACCTCACCAATGATGTGTGGTATCTTTGCCAGCAGAAATATCAACTTCTTTTCACCACCTTCATGAGGCAGGCAGGAACCTGTAGGTCTCTTCCATGACATCTTAGAGCCAAAGAAGGCTCTAGGTAAGCAGCCCTCTTACTATCTACCCATACTGTGTTGTCTATTTTTACCCAATGTGGTGGTATTTGGAAATGGGGCCTGGTGGGAGGTGTTTGGGTCACGGGGGCAGATCCCTGCTGAATGTCTTGGTGCTGCTCTCAAAGTAGTGAGTTCTTGCTGTGGCGATATTAGATTAGTTCCTGTGAGAGTGGGTTGCTATACACACAGGATATTTCTTAGATTTTGCCTTTTCACTCATACCCACTTCCCCTTTGACCTTCCATCATGTTTTGACCTAGCTCAAAAGCCCTCGCCAGAAACTGAACGGATGCTGGGGCATAACTCTTGAACTTCCCAGCCTGCAGAACAATAAGCTAAATAAACGTTTTTTCTTTATAAATTATCTAGCTTCTAATATTTTGTCTTAGCAACACGAAACAGATTAAGATAATGTGTGAGGTCAGGTTGAACTAGGAAAGGCCCTGCCATTTCCACCAGTTTCTCTTAGGACTTGCTCTTGGAGCTTTTGGCTCCCATGTGAGGAGTTCAGCTATTCTGAGACCTCCATATGGAGAGACCATGTGGAGAAAGAATAAGACCTGAGGAGTGTGTGCTATTAGCTGTTCAATTGCATCCAGCTCAAGAGTTGATGTGAGCTAAGAATCCTTAAAGATGATGCCAGCTCAGCCACTGTCTGATGGGAACCACAAGAGATCCTGAGTGAGAACCACCTGGCTAAGCCATTCAATGCCCAGATTCATGAGCAAAATAAATGCTTGCCCTTGTTTGAAGTCATTCATTTGGGATGGTTTGCTAATAGGTGACTGAAGCACCTACTCTCTCTATAGCTCACATTCTTACCATCCTGCTTTATTTATTTATTTATTTTTGAGATGAAGTCTTACTCTGTCACCCAGCCTGGAGTACAGTGGTGCGATCTTAGCTCACTGCAACTTCCACCTCCCAGGTTCAAGTGATTCTGCTGCCTCAGCCTCCTGATAGCTGGGGTTACAGGCGTGTGCCACCACACACCTGTCTAATTTTGTATTTTTAGTAGAGATGGGGTTTCTCCATGTTGGTCAGGCTGGTCTCGAACTCCCGACCTCAGATGATCTGCCTGCCTCGGCCATCCAAAGTGCTGGGATTATATACATGAGCCACCACACCTGGCCCACTTCATTTCTTAAGTTGTCACTATGCTATGACTTATGATTAAACCTCCAAATAGGGTAACCAATTGCCCTGATTTGCATGGGACTGAGGGAGTTCTCAAAGTTTGAGACTTTCATTGATAAAACTGAGACAGTCCTGAGCAAATAAAGATGAGGTGGCCACTCCAACTCCAAGATTTACTTTTTTTTTTTTTTTGAAATAAAAAGGTAGCTGAAAGAATGTAGAAATTTCAGAGTTATTGCTTCGCTATAAATTTTTAAAAGAGGTAGTGAAGGGTATAGAGGCTGACCCTTTTTTTCTAAGTAGTATCTGCCCTCCTAAAGGAATAGATGCTATAGTCAATGAGTGGGCTAGCAGGGGCAAAAATAATTATAGAATGTGAAAATATGCTTGAAAATATTTCAAAAATATAACATAGAGATGGGGAAACGATCCAGACAGGGTCACTGACATGCCAAGGACAAACTGCAACAAGGTCATGATTTGGAATGTGGGTATTTGAAATTCAGTCTGGAGTACTTACCTCCAAATTATATCATTTCTCATTCTTACCAATATTCACCATGGAAGTAAGGTATAATATTCTACCCTAGATAATATGTAGACTGAGGGAGAGATGTCTTTGCTGTAAGATAGTTCACCATCTTCCCATCTAGGTAGCACAGGTTAGACTGAAATCCAATCTCAACCAGGACTGAATAAACTAAGAAAAAGAAAATACCTCTTACTTAAAATCCCAAACCAGCTTCAGGTCTATTTTCGAAATAGAGGGTTTGACAATTTGATTATAAATATTAGTGCAAAATTGTGGGCTCTGGTATTGCTGGCTCAGAAAAAGCCCAGTTAACTGTGGGTCCAGATTTTAGGGCTGTTCAAGGAAGTAAAGGACAGGGAGGCTTCCAGCAAGCAGCAGGGCTGGTATAACTGGATATAGGCAAAGGAGACTTCATGGGTGTGGTTGTTTGGCGAAGAAAGTCAGACTGCCTTGTCAAATGAATAGGAGGCTCTTAATTAGCTGGGGGATTGGGAGGAGATGGGTGGAAAGGAGGGCAGGGAAGGTGAACATTACCTTGAGGTCTGATGTGGCAGAAAAGTCTTCTACTACCTGCTTGCCTCACTTCTATTCAGAAAGTGTGTGTGGTGTGTTTGGGCGTGGGTTCCTAACAAATAGATTGGAGCTTTTTTCAAAGGAGGGAAATTGCTTACTGCTATGACTCCAATGCCATGGCTACCCAATCACCAAGGCTATCTCTTCCCAGAAGGCCAGGAGGAAACTGTCTGACCAGCATAGCTAATATAGTGGTGAGGCCATGAGTCAGACACTGATTAGATTCAGCTGACATGTGAACAGCTGTGAGTTGCATTTCATATTATGATTAAAGAAAAATTTCTGTAATTTTACACAACCTTAGGATTCATTAATGCAAAGCTGAAAGTTAAGAAAACAATGAGTGAAAACTCTTGGGGTGGGATAACATTTCAAAATTTTAAACGTTTGCTTTTATTCTGTATTTCCTCCTTTCCTTTCCTTCCATTAAAACAAGTAGTTAAGTCTGTTCTTTGCTTCCATGGATGAATATAGTTGGGGTGGAAAGGAGAAATAGTCTGCATATCTTTCTGGCATTGGGAGAATAGGTGAGGAGGGTGTGGGCCAGAAAGCACAAAACCAACTTAATGACCAGAAACCCACAAGAGAAAAAGATTCCTCTGAGACCAGGGCTGGAAGATTTCCCAGGGCTGGAAGGAGGGAACATAGAAGAACAGAGAGCTCAGAAGTTCTGGGGCAGAGAAGAAACATGCCCTTGTGAAAGTTGTCAGGCTCAAAATGGAGTCACTAATGTTAAAACAGCAATAGCAACAAAAACAACCCTGACAAACAGAGCTGGGGAGGGCTGTGAGGAGAAGGTTTTTAAACTTGTTTGCCTGATGACAAAACTATCATAAAATTGCAAAAACCTCACACAAAGGTCATTGCAACCTTACACACACAAAATATTTTTGCAAAGTCATCTGCCCAGCAACTGCCTGTTCAACCTTGGGTTGATATCACCTTTTTGTTTGCTTGTTTGTGTTTTAGAGATGGGGGTCTCACTATGTTGCCCAGGCTAGTCTCAAAATCCTGGGCTCAAGCTATCCTCCTGCCTCAGCCTCCTGAGTAGCTGGGACTACAGGTGTGCACCACTGAGCCCAGCTAATCCTTTGTTATTGATCTTTGTAGACAAGGATACTTTTTTAAAAACAATTATGTAATCCTCCTCATTTTTTCCTTTAAAAATCTTTGTATTCCTTTACCTCCCTGAATACACACACAGTTTACTACGGCATAGGTATTTCCATTGCAATTCTCTATTCTCAAATAAACAGCATTTTTTCTAAGAGAGCTTCTTTTAGTTGTTATTTAGGTTGACACCATGAATCTTTCAACATTCATTCATTCATTCATTCATTCATTCATTTATTCATTCAAATCCTTTTACACCAGGCACTGTTTTAAAAGCAGTGAACAAATAGATAAAATTAGAACAAATGCCCTCATGAAGCTTACACTTTAGCGAATATCAAAATGTATGCGATTCTTATGCCAGACACTATTCTAAACACTTGCTATGTTTTCTTCTCACAACAACCCCTTGAGTTAGATACTATATTCCCAGCTTACAAATGAAGAAAGTAAGACATAGAGAGGATACAAAATTTGCTGATCTCACAGCTAGTAAGTAGTAGGGCTGGAATTAGAACCCAGATAGACTGGCTTCATTTTCTCTTAACTGCTATGATACTCTTGCTAAACTTTTAGGCAGGGTTTTGGGAGGGTGGCAAGACACTAGAGTTCCGGAACTGCTTGGGGTACTTTTGCAGTCTTCCTTATCCCAGATAGGTCACGTAGGAGTGGAAAGACCCTGAAATTCCAGGGGTCTCCACTGTGGATGATAAATGTCACAGAGGGAGTCTACCTCTGAATATCTTCCACTCCCTGAGTCTGGGACAGCAGCTTGACCAGCGGGGAAGAGCCCTGAGGTCTGAGTTTGTGTTTCCTCCCTGCTTAGCAGGATGTACACTCAAAATAGAACTTAGACTGTGCTAAAAGAATACAGATAATAAAATAGAAAGAATTGTTAAAATAAGATGAAATGGTGGGGCACGGTGACACATACCTATAGTTCCAGCTACTCAGGAGGCAGGGGCAGGAGGAACACTTGAGCCCAGTAGTTCAAGTCCAGCCAGGGAAACACAGTGTGAGACTCAACGTCTTTCTCTTTTTTTTTTTTTTTTTAAAAAAGAAGATCCAAGATGGCCGTTTAGGAACAGCTCAGGATTGCAGCTCCCAGTGAAAGCGCAGAGGGTGAGTGGACGCCGCATTTTTATTGCCCACAGACTAGGAAATTCCCAGGCGGAGAAGTTCCACAGGTCACCAGCGCGGCTGTTTCGGCCAGCGCGGCTGTGCCGCCGGCGCCGCTGCTTTGCCCCGCGCGGCTGCTTTGTCGGCGCCCCGGAGCAGCAGTTCTCCGTATAAAATACACCTGTCCGGGTGCCCTTTTGGCTGGCGATTGGAGCCACGGGAAGTCGCCCATTCGTCTGTTTAAAAAGGGGACTGAGCAGGGAACCAGGACAGTAGATTCCAGGGCAAAAAAAAAAAAAAGTGCCACAAACCTCAATGCCGCTCTTTAAGCCAGCGCAGTGAGTGGCCGCAGGGGAAAACAAACAGACCCTGGCGCCTGTTCAACAGGCGACTGGAACACCAACTTAAAAAAGGCTCTGAGGCAGGGAGCCAGGCGATCAGGCTCGGCTGGTCCCACCCCCACAAAAGAGCAGCAACCAGAAACTCTGGATTGAGAGTTTCACAGCAAGCGCAGCTGAACCCGGGACGGTCCAGCTCTGTGGGGGAGGGGGGTCCGCCATTACCGAGGCAGCCCGCTGTTGCCAAGGCAACACGCCATTGCTGAGGCAGCCCGCCGTTGCCAAGGCAACCCACCAATGCTGAGGCAGCCCGCTGTTGCCAAGCCAACCCACCACAGCAGAGAGACTCCACCTCAACAGAGGCAGGCCACCATCGCCAAAGCAGTTCTAACTACACCCATATAAACAGGACTGCAGGGAAGTTCACTTGGCAGCTGGGCGGAGCCCACAGCAGCTCAGCAAAGCCTCTACAGGCCGACAGTGACTAGGCTGCCTCCTTGCTGGGCAGGGCAGGTCTGAAGGAAACAAAAAAAGAAGTCAGCAGCATAACGGAAACTCATAAATAAAACTCTAAATCCCAGGGACAGAGCACCTGGGAACAAAAAGCAGTTTATGAGTTCTGCTGCAGCAGACCTAAACGTACCTGCCCAGCAGCTCTGAATGAACAACAGAGCTCACAGCTCACCATTTGAGCTCCTATAAAGAAGAGACCGTCTCCTCAAGCAGCTCCCTGACCCCTATATATCCAAAGAGACACCTCATAAATGAGAGATCAGATTGACACTAGGCGGGAATCCTTCTGGGACAAAGATAGCAGAAGAAGAAAACTGGTAACAACCCTTACTGTTCAACAGCTGCTGCAGGTGAACCCCAGGCAAGCAGGGCCTGGAGTGAACCTCAGCAGACCTACAGCAGAGGGGCCAGACTGTCAGAAGGAAAACCAAGAAACAGAAATAACCTCATCATCAACAAACAGAACGTCAATCTGAAAGATTTGAGACCCAATCTGAAAGCCAGCAACTACGAAGTCGACAGGTGGATAAATCCTTAAAGATGGGAAGAAACCAGTGCAAAAAGGATGAAAACACCCGAAACCAGAGCACCTCTCCTCCTACAAGGGATCACAACTCCTCACCAGCAAGGGAACAAGGTTGGAGGGAGAACGAGTGTGATGAAATCACAGAATCAGACTTCAGAAGGTGGGTAGTAAGAAACTTCTGTGAACTTAAAGAACATGTTCTAACCAAATGCAAAGAAACTAAGAACCTTGAAAAAAGATTTGACAAAATGCTAACGAGAATGGACAAAATAGAAAGGAATATAAGTGAATTGATGGAGCTGAAAAATGCAACACGAGAACTTTGCGAAGCATGCACAAGTATCAGCAGCCGAATTGACCAAGCAGAAGAAAGGATATCAGAGGTCGAAGATCAACTCAATGAAATAAAACGGGAAGGCAAGACTGGAGAAAAAAGGGTAAAAAGGAATGAACAAAATCTCCAAGAAATGTGGGACTATGTGAAAAGACCTAATCTACATTTGATAGGCGTACCTGAATGCGACGAAGAGAATGAATTCAAACTGGAAAATACTCTTCAGGACATTATCCAGGAAAACTTCCCCAACCTAGCAAGGCAGGCAAACATTCAAGTCCAGGAAATACAAAGAACACCACAAAGATATTTGTCAAGAAGAGCAACCCCAAGGCACATAATCGTCAGATTCACCAGGGTTGAAATGAAGGAGAAAATACTAAGGGCAGCCAGAGAGAAAGGTCGGGTTACCCACAAAGGGAAGCCCATCAGACTCACAGCAGATCTCTCAGCAGAAACCCTACAAGCCAGAAGAGAGTGGGGGCCAATATTCAACATCCTTAAAGAAAAGAACTTTCAACCCAGAATCTCCTATCCAGCCAAACTAAGCTTCAAAAGTGAAGGAAAAATAAAATCCTTTGGGAACATGCAAGTGCTCAGAGATTTCGTCACCACCAGGCCAGCTCTACAAGAGCTCCTGAAAGAGACTCTACACATATAAAGGAACAATAAGCACCAGCTCAACTAAAGGGCAAAACAGCCAGCTAGCACCAAAATGGCAGTATCAAATTCACACATAACAATATTAACCCTAAATGTAAATGGACTAAATGCCCCAATCAAAAGACACAGACTGGCAAATTGGATAAAAAGACAAAACCCATCGGTGTGCTGTATCCAGGAAACCCATCTCACATGCAAGGATACACAAAGGCTCAAAATAAAGGGATGGAGGAAGATTTACCAAGCAAATGGAGAGCAAAAAAAAGCAGGAGTTGCAATTCTCGTCTCTGATAAATTAGACTTTAAAGCAACAAAGATCATAAGAGACAAAGAGGGACATTACATAATGGTAAAAGGATCAATGCAACAAGAAGAGCTAACGATCCTAAATATATACGCACCCAATACAGGACCACCAAGATACATAAGGCAAGTTCTTAATGACTTACAAAGAGACTTAGACTCCCACACAATAATAGTGGGAGACTTCAACACCCCATTGTCAATATTAGACAGATCAACCAGACAGAAAATTAACAAGGATATCCAGGACTTGAACTCAGACCTGGACCAAGCAAACCTAATAGACATTTACAGAACTCTCCACCCCAAATCCACAGAATATACATTCTTCTCAGCACCACATCACACCTACTGTAAAATTGACCACATAATTGGGAGTAAATCAGTCCTCAGCAAATGCAAAAGAACGGAAATACTAACAAACAGTCTCTCAGACCACAGTGCAATCAAGTTAGAACTCAGAATTCAAAAACTAACCCAGAACTGCACAGCTTCATGGAAACTGAACAACTTGCTCTTCAATGTTGACTGGATAAACAATGAAATGAAGACAGAAATAAAGATGTTCTTCAAAACCAACAAGAATGAAGACACAACATACCAGAATCTCTGGGACACATTTAAAGCAGACTCTAGAGGAAAATATATAGCAATAAGTGCCCACATGAGAAGCAAGGAGAGATCAAAAATTGACACCCTATCCTCAAAACTGAAAGAGCTAGAGGAGCAAGATCAAAAAACCTCAAAGTCTAGCAGAAGAAAAGAAATAGCTAAGATCAGAGCAGAACTGAAGGAGATAGAGATAAAAAAAAACCCTTCAAAAAATCAATAAATCCAGGAGCTGGTTTTTTGAAAAGATCAACAAAATAGCCAGACCACTAGCCAGATTAATAAAAAAGAAAAGAGAGAATAACCAAATTGATGCTATAAAAAACGATAAAGGGGATATCACCACAGATTCCACAGAAATTCAAACCATCATCAGAGATTATTACAAACAACTATATGCACATAAACTAATAAACCTGGAAGAAATGGATAAATTCCTGGACACTTGCCTCCTCCCAAGCCTAAACCAGGAAGAAGCCGAAACCCTGAACAGACCCATAAGAAGGTCTGAAGTGGAGGAAGCAATTAAGAGCTTACCACCCAAAAAAAGCCCAGGGCCAGACGGGTTCATAGCCGAATTCTACCAGACATACAAAGGGGGGCTGGTACCATTCCTTCTGAAACTATTCCAAACAATACAAAAAGAAGGAATTCTTCCCAAATCATTTTATGAGACCACCATCATCCCAATTCCAAAACCCGGCAGAGACTCAACAACAAAAGAAAACTTCAGGCCAATATCCATGATGAACATAGATGCAAAAATCTTCAATAAAATACTGACAAGCCAATTGCAACAGCACATCAAAAAGCTTATCCACCATGATCAAGCAGGCTTCATCCCGGGGATGCAAGGCTGGTTCAACATACGCAAGTCTATAAACGTAATTCACCACATAAACAGAACCAAAGACAAAAACCACATGATTATCTCAATTGATGCAGAGAAGGCCTTTGACAAAATTCAACAGCCCTTTATGCTAAAAACCCTCAATAAGCTAGGTATTGATGGAACGTATCTCAAAATAATAAAAGCTATTTATGACAAACCAACAGCCAATATCATAGTGAATGGGCAAAAACTGGAAGCCTTCCCCTTGAAATGTGGCACCAGACAGGGATGCCCTCTCTCACCACTGCTATTCAATATAGTATTAGAAGTTCTAGCCAGAGCAATCAGGCAAGAAAAAGAAATAAAGGGCATTCAAATAGGAAAGAAGGAAGTCAAATTGTCTCTATTTGCAGACGACATGATTGTATATCTAGAAGACCCCATCGTCTCAGCCCAAAATCTCCTGAAACTGATAAGCAACTTCAGCAAAGTCTCAGGATACAAAATCAATGTACAAAAATCACATGCATTCCTATACACCAATAACAGACTTAAAGAGAGCCAAATCAAGAACAAACTTCCGTTCACAATTGCCACAAAGAGAATAAAATACCTAGGAATACAACTAACAAGGAATGTAAGGACCTCTTCAAGGAGAACTACAAGCCACTGCTCAACGAAATAAGAGAGGACACAAACAGATGGAGAAATATTCCATGTTCATGGTTAGGAAGAATCAATATCGTGAAAATGGCCATACTGCCCAAAGTAATTTACAGATTCAATGCTATCTCCATCAAGCTACCAATGACCTTCTTTGCAGAACTGGAAAAAACCACCTTAAACTTCATATGGAACCAAAAGAGAGCCCACATAGCCAAGTCAATTCTAAGGAAAAAGAACAAAGTGGGAGGCATCACACTACCGGACTTCAAACTATACTACAAGGCTACAGTAATCAAAACAGCATGGTACTGGTACCAAAACAGAGATATAGACCAATGGAACAGAACAGAGGTCTCGGAGGCAACACAACATATCTACAACCATCTGATCTTTGACAAACCAGACAAAAACAAGCAATGGGGAAAGGATTCCCTGTTCAATAAATGGTGTTGGGAAAGCTGGCTAGCCATGTGCAGAAAGCAGAAACTGGACCCCTTCGTGACACCTTACACTAAAATTATCTCCAGTTGGATTAAAGACTTAAACATAAGACCTAACACCATAAAAACCCTAGAAGAAAATCTGGGCAAAACCATTCAGGACATAGGTGTAGGCAAGGACTTCATGACCAAAACACCAAAAGCATTGACGACAAAAGCCAAAATAGACAAATGGAACCTAATCAAACTCCACAGCTTCTGCACAGCAAAAGAAACAGTCATTAGAGTGATTCGGCAACCAACAGAATGGGAAAAAATTTTTGCAGTTTACCCATCTGACAAAGGGCTGATATCCAGAATTTACAAAGAACTAAAACAGATTTACAAGAAAAAAACTAACAAGCCCATTCAAAAGTGGGCAAAGGATATGAACAGACACTTTACAAAAGAAGACATACATGAGGCCAACAAACATATGAAAAAATGCTCATCATCACTGGTCATCAGAGAAATGCAAATCAAAACAACATTGAGATACCATCTCACGCCAGTTAGAATGGCAATCATTAAAAAATCTGGAGACAACAGATGCCGGAGAGGATGTGGAGAAATAGGAACACTTTTGCACTGTTGGTGGGAGTGTAAATTAGTTCAACCATTGTGGAAGACAGTGTGGTGATTCCTCAAGGACCTAGAATTAGAAATTCCATTTGACCCAGCAATCCCATTACTGGGTATATATCCAAAGGATTACAAATCTTTCTGCTATAAGGACATGTGCACACGAATGTTCATTGCAGCACTGTTTACAATAGCAAAGACCTGGAACCAACCCAAATGCCTGTCGACGATAGACTGGATAGGGAAAATGTGGCACATATACACCATGGAATATTATGCAGCCATCAAAAATGATGAGTTTGTGTCCTTTGTAGGGACATGGATGAACCTGGAAAGCATCATTCTCAGCAAACTGACAGAAGAGCAGAAGATCAAACACCGCATGTTCTCACTCACAGATGGGTGTTGAACAATGAGAACACATGGACACAGGGAGGGGAGCACTACACACTGGGGTCAGTTGGGGGGAAATAGGGGAGGGACGGTGGGGGGTGGGGAGCTGGGGAGAGATAGCAAGGGGAGAAATGCCAGATGTAGGTGATGGGGAGGAAGGCAGCAAATCACACTGCCACGTGTGTACCTATGCAACAATTTTGCATGTTCTTCACATGTACCCCAACACCTAAAATGCAATAAAATAAATAAATGCAGGAAAAAATAGATAAAACAGAATAATTTCTTTTTTCAACTGAGTTTACAGAGTAAGATGCTCTGGGATGCCATGTGTGGACAGCAGGTCGTCCCAATCTCAATCTCACATTTCTTCCTCTAGTATTAAGACATTGTTAAAGGAGGATCTAGGATTTCAATGTTGCTAAAGATGAAATCCTAATCAAATAAGACTATTAACTCATTTTTACAGAGAAATTAGTTAGAATTTATGTGAGTGTGGCAGACTCTGTAACTATCAACATTTCACTAAAAAATAAACGTGCAATATATGGATGTGGACCAAGGTGGTGGACTAGAAAGCTCCACCCATCACTCCCCCTGCAAGGATACCAAATTAACAACTATCTGCACAGAAAAATCACTTTCATGAGAAACAAAAATTAGATGAGCATTTGCAGTACCTGGTTTTAACTTCATGTCTCTGAAAGAGGCACTGAAGAAGTAGAAAAAACAGCCTTGAATTGCCAACACCAGCCCTACCCCATTCCCTAGGAGTGGCTGCCTTGTACTGAAAGCATTTCTGTGAGCTAGGGGAGGGGGAACACAGCAATTGTGAGGCACTGAACTCAGTCTTGCCCTGTTATAGCAGAGGGAAAAACTGGGCCAAACTCAGATGATATCTGCCCATGGAGGAAGCATTTAAACCAGCCATAGCCAGAGAGGAATCATTGATCCCAGCGGTTGGGATTTGAATTCCATAAGCCTCACCACTGTGGACTAAAGTGTTTTGTGGCTCTACATAAAATGAAAGGCAGTCAAGGACACAAGTATTGCAGCACCTAGGCAAGTCCTAGGACTGAACTGAACCCAGAGTCAGTGGACTGGTTGGAGGGTATGTGACATACTGAGATAACAGCTGAAACAGCCAAAGGAGTGCTGGCATTATGCTTCCCCTAACCCCACACTGCATAACTTGCAGCTCCTTTCTTCTACTTGAGGAGAGGAGTGGGAAGAGTGAGGAAGACTTGGTCATGCGTCTTGGATACCAGCTCAGCCACAGCAGGATAGGGCACCGGTCAGAGGTGTGAGGTCCCCTTTCCAGGCCATAGCTCCCTGATGACATTTCTAGACACACCCTGGGCCAGAAGGAAATCTTCTGCTTTGAAGGAAAGGACTCAGGCAGGATTCATCACCTGCTAACTGAAGAGCCTGTGGGCCCTGAATAACCAGCAGCAATACTCAGATATTATTAATACATCCAGGGCTTTGAATGAGCCTCTGAAACTTGCTGGCTTCAGGTGATACTCGGCACATTCCCAAGTGTGGTGCCTATGGGGTGAGACTCCTTCTGCTTGAGAAAAGTAGAAGGAAAAGTAAAGGGGACTTTGTCTTGTACTTAGTACCATTTCGCCACAGCAGGATAGAGTATGCAGAGGGCTCCTGAGGTCCCTGATTCTAGGATTTGGCTATTGGATGGCATTTCTGGACCTGCCCTGGGCAGAGGGGAGACCACTACCCTAAAAGGTGAGTCTGAGGCCAGGCGCCATTCACCAAGCTGACTGAAGAGCTCTTGGGCCTTAAGCGAACATCAGTGGTAATCTGGCAGTAATCTATGAGGGCCTGTGGTGGTGGTAGCTACGAGGTAAGGCTCCTCTGCCTTTGGAAAGGAGAGGGAAAAGTGGGAAGGACTGTGTCCTGTGGTTTGAGTGCCAGCTTAGCTATAGTACAATAGAATACCAAATAGATTTCTAAGGTTTTTGACTGTGGTTCCTGGTTCCTGGATGGCACATCTGGACCTTTCCAGGGACTGGGGGAATTTGCTGCCCTGAAGGAAAGGATACAGGCTTAGCTGGCTTTTCCGTCATGGATTATAGAGCCCAAGGGCTTTGAGTGAACATTGGTAGTAGTCAGGGAGTGGCTAGAGTAGGCCTTGCGTGAAACCCAGTGCTGTGCTGCTTCAAGTCTGACCCGGCACAGTCCTAGTGGTGGTGGCCACAAGGGTGCCTGTGTCACTTCACCTCCGGTTTCAAGTGGATCAGAACAGAGAAAGACCCAGTATCTTTGGGAGAAATTACAGGAAGAGAGCAAGAGTCTTTACCTGATGATCCAGAAAATTATTCTGGATCTTTTCTAAGACCATCAAGTTGGTACCTGGTACCTCGACAAATCTGCAAGAACCACAGCACTACTGGACTTAAAGTGTCCTCTAAAGCAGATACAGCTTAGATCACGACAACCAAGTCCTTTCAAATATCTGGAAAGCCTTTCCTAGAAGGATAGGTACAAAAAATCCCAGACTGTGAAGACTACAGTAAACATCTAACTCTTCAATACCCAGCCACAGATGGACATCTGCAAGGATCAAAGCCATCCAGGAAAACATGACCTCACCAAATGAATTAAATAAAGCACCAGGGAACCATTCCTGGAGAAACACATATGTGACCCTTCAGATAGAGAATTTAAAATAGCTGTGTTGAGAAAACTCAAAGAAATTCAAGTTAACATGGAGAAAGAATTTAGAATCCTATTAGATAAAGTTAACAAAAAGATTGAAATAATTCAAAAGAGGCAGAAATTCTGGAGTTTAAAAATGCAATGGGCATACTGAAGAATGCATCAGAATCTTTTAGTAACATAATTTGTCAAGCAGAAGACAGAATTTGTGAGATTGAAGACATCTTAAATAAAAATACACAGAGAAGTCAAAAGAAAAAAGAACAAGAAACAATAAAGCACAACTACAAGATCTAGAAAATGGCCTTTAAAAAATCTAAGAGTTTTCTTCTTAAAGATGAGGTGGAGAAAGAGATAAGCGTAGCAAGTTTATTCAAAGGGATAATAACAGATAACTTCCAAACCTAGATAAAGATATCAATACCCAAGTACAAGAAGGTTATAGATCACCAAGTAGATTTAACCCAGAGAAGACTAAGGCTTTTAATAGTCAAACTCTGAAAAGTCAAGGATAAAGGAAGGATCCTAAGAGCAGCAGGAGAAAAGAAACAAATAACATGCAAGGAGCTCCAATACATCTTTTTAGTGGAAGCCTTACAGGTTAGGAGAGAGTGATGTGACATATTTAAAGTGCTGAAGCATAAAAATTTTTCTGTGGAATAGTATATCCAGTAAAAATATCCTTCAAACACGAGGAAATACAGATTTTCCCAGAAAAACAAAGGCTGTGGGATTTCATCAACACCAAATCTGTCCTACAAGAAATGCTAAAAGGAGTACTCCAATCAGAAAGAAAAGGATATTAATGAGCAATAAGAAATCACCTGAAGGTACAAAACTCACTGGTAATAGTAAGTACACAGAAAAACAGAATATTATAACACTGTAACTGTGGTATGTAAAGTACTCTTAAGTAGAAAGGCTAAACAGTGAATCAATAAAAAATAATAACTACAATAACTTTTCAGGACATAGGTACTACAATTGGACACAAATAAAAATAACCAAAAGTTAAAAAGTCGCGGAATAAAGTTAAAGCATATAGTTTTTGCTTGTTTATGCAAACAGTGTTTAGCTGTTATCAGGTTAAAATAGTAAGTTATAAGACAGTATTTGCAAGCCTCATGGTAAACTCAAGCCAAAAAACACACAAAGAATACAAAGAAAAATGAAAAGCAAGAAACTAAATTATGTCACCAGAGAAAATCATCTTTGTTTAAAGGAAAACAGAAAGAAAAAGGAAGATAAGACCACAAAACACCAAGAATACAAAAAACAAAATGGCAGGAGCTTACTTATCAATAACATTGAATGCAAATGGACTAAACTCTCCAATCAAAAGACATGGAGTGGCTGAATGGATAATGGATAAACAATAACAACCACCAAAAAATAAAACCCAATTATCTGTTGCCTTCAAGAAATACACCTCGCCTATAAAGACACAAATATACTGAACATAGAGGAACAGAAAGAGATATTCCATGCAAATGGAAACCAAAAAACAGCAGAAGTAGCTATACGTGTATCAGACAAAATCAATTTAAAGAGAAAAACTATAAGAAGGGGCAAGGAAGGTTACTATATTATGATAAAGGGGTTAATTCAGCAAGAAGATATAACAATTATAAATATATATGCACCCATCATTGGAACACCCAGATATATAAAGCAAATTTTTTCAGAGTTAAAGAGAGAGATGGACCCTAATAATAGCTGGAGACTTCAACATCCCACTTTCAGCATTGGACAAATCTGCCATACAGAAAATCAACAAAGAAACATTAGACTTAATTGTACTGTAGACATAATTGATATGTATAGAACACTTTATCCAATGGCTACAGAATATACATTCTATTCCTCAGCACATAGAACATGCTTCTCTTTAGGAGATGTAATTGCTTGTGACTTCAGCAAGTGTTCCAATAACACCCTGTGCATATTTCAAGCACTAAATTTAATTCATACCATTGTCATGTTTTATATGTCTGTCTACCAAACTGGATGTTGGGCTTTTCAGATCATTTCAATATCTTGTCTTTGTATCCACACAGCAAATATGGTGTCTGAGATATTGTGAGTCCTTTACAAATATTTGTTACAGACATTCATTTATTGAAGAAAGAACTCATGTGGTTTATTTGATCACATAAAGGGAACTTTGTACTACTTTCTGTTTTTTCTTCCTCCTCGCTTGCCAGAAAACTTCAACCCAAATTTTATGCTCTGTGACAATAGCTATCTTATCCTAACTCTAAATTTTTTTAAACTTTTGTTTTTATTTTTCTTTTAATTAAGCTAATTACATATTTTCATCTAAATGATCTCAAATGCGTTTTGGAACTACAAGGAATATAAATTATAAATAAATATACTTAGCAAATTTTGGCTCACCTCTATGTTGAAGGAAGATCCAATCAATGCCTCTTGCCATGATGAAGCATTAAGAAACATCAAGGAGCTTTTCAAAGATGGTGCTGAATGTAAAGAAGGAAGCTCCTGCCCATCCTAAAGCCCAAACCAAAGTGAAGGCTTTAAAGGCCAAGAAGGCAGTGTTGAGAGGTGTTCACAGCCAAAAAAAAAAAAAAAAAGAAGAAGAAGATCTGCATGTCACCCACCTTCCAGTGGCCCAAGACACTGTGACTCTGGAGACAACTCAAATATCCCCAAGAGCGCCCCCAGCAGAAAGAAGCTTGACCATATGCTATTGTTCAGTTTCCACTGACCACTGAGTCTGCCATGAAGAAGATGGAAGACAACAACACATTTATGTTCATCGTGGGTATTAAAGCCAACCATCACCAGATTAAATAGGCTCTGAAGAATCTGTATGATATTGATGTGGCCAAGGTCAACACCCTGATTCGGCCTGATGGAGAGAAGGCATACGTTCAACTAGCTCTTGACTACCATGCTTTGGGTGTTGCCAACAAAATTGGGATCATCTAAACTGAGTCCAGCTGGCAAATTCTAAATATATGTGTATCTTTTCACCATCTACATGCCTTTCTGTCAATTTCTGGTTGGCCTGGGAGGCCATACACAGGCACTGATGTTGTCACAGGGCTTGGGCAAGACTCCTGTTCTACTTATCCTTTAGAGCCACTCCACCATGCTTGATCACTCCAGAGATCTTCGTGACTAGAGTTAGTGTCCTAGGAAAATCAGAACTCAGAACTTGCCTCCATGGTTGAGGGTAACAAGAAGCTTTACAAGAACCCATTCTTTTATTCCTCAAAGAGGCTGTGTGTGAAACCAATGCCCAGAGTTTGAAGTGCATTAGCATCCATTTCAGGGGATTGTGGGTTGGCTGGCTTTCGGGTAGCATTTTGTCCTCACACACCCATCTACTATGTCCAACCGGTTTGTCTGCTTTCCTCACCCCTTGCCCAATAAAGGACAAGGACTTCAAAATAAAAGAAACATCAAGGAGTAACAACTATTACATAAACAGGTAAAGGCATTATTTATTATGCTTAGAAAAGGCAAATAGAAGATTACTCAAAGAGCAGACTGAAGATTTATAAACTATAAACAGATACATTTACATGGCTAGAGTTACTGAGATGACTTGGCCCTGATGAATATTATGCAGTGAGAAGAATCGTGTTGAAAAAATTTCATTTTAATAATTGCTTGTTTTGCTACTTAGGAGAAAGACAGAAGGACGTAGCAAATCGTAAGGATTTCTCAGAGTAGAAAGATATTATAAACCTGGCAAGACAGCTACATAGTGGCCCAGTTACGAGAAAGGCAGAGGTCAGACGCAGGTACCAAGGTCAGGCAACAGAGTCTAAAAGGTACACTTCTATCACTATGAGAGAAAAAGAGTATTAGATTTGAGATTAGAGAATCTCAATTGTCCAGGGAAATTGTCAGTTGCTTTGGATAGTTACAGTAACATAAATACATAGGTATATTATTTTGTGAAGTAAAGAGCATATTCATTTTCAAATTACTCTTTGTTTTGCTATAGGCTTACGAAAAGGCTGAAGGCTAGAGTGAAATGGGAAGACAGAAAACAACAGGAAAGAAAAGGAAAATCAAAATACATGATGAGAAGGCAGAGCTTTATTTATTAAAGTTATACTTGGGAAAATTTGAGAAAGTAAAGGAGTTAGGCATTTTCCTGAACTAACCATTGGTATTATAAACAGCACTTTCTAGATGAAAACAAACTACTGAAAGAATGAACAAAGAAGCAGCCATTTCACCATCAAGTGAGTCAGTATTTGCTTTTTATGGTAACCAGAAATATCTGGGTTTGTTTTTTAATCTTAATAGTATAAATTTTAATGACAAAGATTATTTAGCATTTAGTAAAAAACTGGAAATTCCTACAGTGAAGTTTGCTCTTAGAAATGAACTCGAGTTTTGGAGTGAAAAGTGCCCTCATTTAACACTTATTTGTTTGTCAAAGTTGATGAGACTATCCAGACATTGTGAAGTAGAAAAGGAACATGCCCACAGAAAAGGTGGGCATCTACACTGGGAAAGGAAACTTAGAGGCTGTTGCTGGGCTTGGCCTGTGGTAGGAGTTCTTTTCCTTGACACCTGCTCACATAGGCCAAAAACAATTTTAGCTTTCGTGAGGCCATTTGGGAAGTCTGAAACTTGCAAATTCATTATTAATATTGAATTGTGAGATTTCATGTAAAAATCCACATTTCTGATTTCTCTTAAGAAATCAGATAACATTCCAGCATAGCAACTATCAATATGACTGAATAGAAGCTGATCACTTGGGACAGAGCCAGATCATGATTGTCCCTTCCCCAACTCCACTGTTTTTGCCAGATATGGAGGCTGAGTTGCCATCTATCAATATGATTGCACAGCTGTTTGCTTTATTGTAGAATTGATAAGATATTGAAACATTTCTTTTTTTTTTTCAGTGTTGGTTTTATTTTAATGACCACCAGCGGATTGATGACAAGAGATGTTCACGTGAAGATCTTGCTCTGATTGAAAGCTTTGCCCACAGGCTGGAAGGTCCTATCCCAGGAAAAGTACTCTTGAACCTGCATCTGGGTCTTCTCACTTCCAGGATCCAGTTTCCGCCATGTGTATAATTCTTAGTCCACCTGCCAATCCAGACTCAGGCAAAAGGCACTGAGTCACCTGGCCACTGAAGACCAAGATTCAAGAAATGGAGCTACTATTGTTGGTTCCAAAGAAGATGACATGGGCAAAGGTGTTCTTCCTCAGATTATCCAGTCACTGGAACATTTCAGTTATGAGGCCGCAACTTTTGAAGGTCTGGGTGAGCTCTTAAGTGATACTTAGAGTACCACTGGGACCAGCCATCCTTAACAGAGTGCTTCCAAAAATATGGCAGTGACACAGTGTGTTCTCACTGGAGCACCTGGGTATAAATTCATTCAACACGGCAGCTGAGCAAAGAGGTCCTTGGCCTTGGGCTCAACAGCTGGTACCTGCTCACATTCATCCATCTCCTCCTCAGGAGCAGGGGAAGTCACGTTGTTTTTCCTCTTTGTGCTCAGCCTGAGGCTTTTGCTTCTCTTTTCATGAACCTTTTCCCTTCCATGGGTATCCTTTTTAGTCTGGCTCTCTGCAGAATTTTTAGCATCAAACTCGGCCACCTTCTCACACAGTTTCACTTCTTCCAAGACAGCTCGGAACTGGGGTTGGTTAATGCAAGTAAGGAGACAGCAGTTGATATTCATAAAGACTTGGTGGAAAGAAGGCTCCAGCACCTGCTTATAGAGCTACAACAAGGTCGGACAACTGTGATGTCAGCCAGTTACTCATTCACCCTCCAGAAAAGCCTTCATCTTCAAGTGAGCATCCAGTAGCCCCAGAATTCACTTCACTTCCTCTTTTGCATTCTTTTTTATTTTATTTTACTTTAGGTTCAGGGGTATATGTGCAGGTCATGCAGGGTTGTTGCATAGGTGCATACTATATTCTGCATTTCTCCCCCGTTATCCCTCCCTACCCTTCCTACGCCCCCACTGTCCCTCCCCTAGCACCCACCAACTGCCCCCAGTGTGTGCTGCTTCTCTCCCTAAGTCCACGTGTTCTTATTGTTCAACACCTGCCTATGAGTGAGAACATGCAGTGTTTGGTTTTCTGTTCTTGTGTCAGTTAGCTGAGAATGATGGTTTCCAGATTCATCCAAGCCCCTACAAAGGACATGAACTCATCGTTTTTTATGGCTGTGTAGTATTCCATGGTATGTATGTGCCACATTTTCTTTGTCCAGCCTATCATTGATGGGCATTTTAGTGGCTGTTTGTTGTGGTGCATGGTGCCAAAGGTAGGGATAACCAAGTACTGGCAAAGGGTACTATGTTGCTATCAGCAAAGCTCACCCACTGCACCACCTGGGCTTCTGCTTCTGGAGTACTTTCCTGCAGCTCCTTATTGCTCACATGGTAGGTAATGACATTACTCTTAAACACATGGACTCCATTGTCACCATCAAATGCTGGAATCTTGCCAGCAGGAAATTTGCAGAGAAATTTAGGGTTGTGGTTGGTTTGGCCAAAGTGGAAGTGGTAATGGTACAGAGGGTATGCAGACCTGAGCCCTGCTATACCGAGCAGTGATGAGGGCTTTGAAGGCCCTCCAGTTTTCAGGATATGTGTACAGAATATCAACCATCATGGTGGTTCCTCAGAGAAAGAGAAGGGAAGAAAAACAAATCAAGAATGCATTTGGCTGCAAATAACAGAAAAGCTGACCAACTATGACTTAAACATGAAGAGTTTACTTTTCTCATATTACCAAACCTAGGCAATTACTGGCAATTGGTTAAGCTACACAATTGCACCCAAGAGTCCAGCCAGTCCTTCATAAGCTGGCTTTTGTCTTTGTGGCTATCTTCTCACAAGTACAAAATGGCATTTGCATCTCCAGATAATTTGTCCACTTCAAAGCAGGAAGAAGCAGGAATGATCAAGGGCCAAACCAACTGTATGTTCCTTCTACAGGGAAATTTAAAATTCCTCAAGCCAGCAGAGTGTTCTGCCTACATCTTACTGGTCAGAACTGGGTTACATGGCTAGAAAAAAAATAAAGTTGATAAATAAGGAAATGTAAATAAACATTTTGGCATAGACCTGGTTCTAGGCATGCTGCCACCATAAAAAGCTTAGAGTTTCACTGAAAAAAAAAAAAAAGAAAAAGAAAATAAGACTGTCTCTTGAGGTAGGAAGTATTTTATTTAAGACTCGGGGTGATCTGTACTCAAGGATGAAATTGTAGATATAAAAACTAAGCTAGAGATCTTAAACCTAAAGTCCACAAGGGGATAAGTGAGTAAAACAGGCAAGTGACTTCTGTAAATCTATTTCTTATACACATATTAATTTCTAAGATACTCTTCACAAGAAATGTGACTTTTCCCATTGTTCTGGAATCATGGGGCATCTTGGTCCGTTTTTATCACACTTCTGTATTTTGCATATCAGTTCCCTGTCAGATGATGGTTTGCAAATATTTTCTCCCATTCTATAGGTTGTCTCATCACTCTGCTGTTTCCTTTGCTATGCAGAAGCTCTCCAATTTAATAAAGTCCAATTTGTCTATTTTTGTTTTCATTGTCTGTGCTTTTGGAGTCTTAGCTATAAAGTCTTTGCCTAAGTAGGCCAGCATCTTGAACAGTTTCTCTTTGTTTTCTCCTATTAAGTTTATAGTTTGGCATCTTATATTTAAGTGTTTAATCCATCCTGAGTTAATTATTTTGTACATGGTGAGAGATAGGAGTTCAGTTTCATTCTTCTTCATATGCTTATCTTGTTTTGCTAGCATCATTTATTGAAGAGATCGTTCTTTCCTCAATGTATGTTATTCATGGCTTTGTCAAAGATCAGTTGGCTGTGAATATGTGTATTTATTTCTGGGTTGTCTATTTTGTTCCATTGGTCTATATGCCTATTTTTATACCAATACTATGCTATTTGGGTTACTCTAACCTTGTAATATGTTTTGAAGTCAGATAGTATGGTGCCTTTAGCTTTGTTCTTTTTGCTCAGGATTGCTTTGACTATTCAGGCTCTTTTGTGGTTCCACATGAATTTTAGGACTGCTTTTTCTGAGAAAAATGACATTGGTATTTTGATAGGGATTGTATGAAATCTGCAGATTGCTTTGGGTAGTAGAAATAAATTTTAATGTGTAGATTTTCTTGAAAATATTCATATTCAAAAATAGTTTTGGATTTTAAACACTTAGATTTTACCTAATTAAAATCAGAAGTATTGATTTTATTGTTAGAAGAAGCTTTAATTATCTTGACAATTTCTATGTAAACAATGATTTGCCTATACTAAATATCAAATATAAATAGTAGTAGAGCAAGAAAACAATAGATATAAATAATTATTTAACCAGTAGCAATCATCTGGACCACCTTTTAAAGGAATTTTTGGATAAATGAAAAATGGAAAGATATTGTAATAATATATTGCAGCACACAAAGGCATTTGATCCTAACTCATCACTGTTATTACTCTTTTTCAGTAGTGGCAGACCCTCATTATTTCCCATCAGTCTTTAGGTTTCTTATATAAACCATACTGCAGGACTATGTGTTCTGCAGGCAGGACAGGTTTTAGATTGCCAACGTCTGTCATGGGTTGTAAGACATAAGACTTAAATGTTTACTTCCTTCACTACCTTAGGCTTTTCTTTTTTTTTTTTTTAAGTTCTAAGATGGACCAAGTTATCCTGTTGCTTTTTTTCTTCAGGAGGAATGGACAAGCATTTAAGGTAGCAAGTACTGCAACTGGCTTCTTGGAAAGGCAACAAGCAAGGAAGGGCAACAAGGAAAGCCACATGGACATTGTGCTTGAGAGGCTAGAAGTGCTTTGGATCACCAAGACAGCACCTTCCCTTTGCAGGCCATGTGTTCTAGCACGTTGCCACAGTGCCCTTGCCCATAGCAGACATTGCTGCTCCCAGCCCAGCATTTGCTGCCTCAGTCTTAGCTGGCAGGGCCATGCTGTTGCCTATGGTTGTGGTTTTTTATTTTTTTTTCTCCTTTAATATAGTTCATTTGCAATCATATGAAAATCCATCAGGATCAGTCATGTTGCACAACCCCTAAAGGATAAAACTTTTTTTTTTCTTTTTTTTTTTTGTGGTTTGTTAATTTTCACTGCTGTATATCATCCCGTTATTGAAACCTGCTATAATTCATCCATGTTACTGTTATGGGATTTTCTTTCTTTCTTTTTTTTTTTTTTTTTTTTTTTTTTTTGGTGAAAGAGCATACTTTATTGGGAAGCAGAGTGCTGCACAGTGACCAAGAGATGAAGGCCCTTCAGAGGGGCATTTACACATTTTACTCCAAAAAACACACAGGATGTTTTGCTAATAAAAATCAAATGGAACAGGGATCCCTCTGGGCAACTCCCAAGCCTTATTCCATTCAGAGGTTGAAAAATCTCCCAACCATTTTCTTGATGGCAGCTGTGGTTCACTAAAGATAGAGACCCTTGGAAGTGCCTTTCTGTTTTTTATAAAGAACATTTTCTTTATATATTTTGAAGTCTTCATTTGTTACCTTCATTCTATGGCTCTCTTAAGGCCATCAGACAAGCTTCTGTGCAGATTGCCTTGATGTCAGCACCAGAGAGGTCATCTTAAGCTATGATCAAGTCATCCAGGGTTACATCATCAGCCAGCATCATCCTGCTTGTATGAATCTGAAAGATGCTCTTCTTAGTATTTTCATCAGGCAGAGGGGATTCTGGTCTTCCTGTCAAAGTGACCTGGTCTGCTAAGTGCTGGATCCAAATTTCTATTTGGTTTACAGCCATGATAACTTTCACATCTCCACTAGAATCAAATCCATCCAACTGGTTCAACAGCTCCAACATTGTTCACTGAATTGCTCTCTCACCACCAGAATTTGTCATATCTTTTTGTCCCAGGGGCATTAATATCATCATTAAACACAATGGATGGTGGGTGTTCTTCAGCAACTTGAAACAATTTCCATATGAGTTTGTGCCCATCACCTAGGTAGTTCTGAATAATTTCAGAGCCAACCACTCTCAAGAAAGTGACTGAGGTTTGGTTTACTAGCACTTTGGCTAACAAGGTTTTACCTGTGCCAGGTGGACCATGGAGAATGACTCTTGCAGGAGGATTTATACCCATCTTTTCATAATATTCAGGTTAGGTGAGAGGAGGCTCCACAGATTCCTACTGCTATTGAGGTCCCCCCTCAGATCATCCACTTTTGATCTTTCCTTCTTTTGCTTTTCTTCTGATGGTTTCATTTGTTTCTGATTTCTAGTAAATTCTTCCTCCATGAGAAGACAGTCTGAAATTCTAACTTCAGTAATTTTAACCAGCACTGAGTGTGAGATACGGTACAGGAGATTTGTATTTCTTTTTCTTGTCCTTGTCATCCTTCTTGTCAACTCCAGGACCATAGCCTCCACTCTGACTCACCCATCTTGCCTTGGCCACTTGAGCTGCCAATTCTTTCTTAATGTCTGTTTTTTCATTAGGCTGTGGCTTCACAAGGTATGCAATAGTTTTGTTTTTGTTTTTTGTTGGATGAATGGATACTGAGTAGATGGTGTAAAGTCATGGTGGTGTGAGATAATTCTGGAAAAGGTTAGTTGGGGCTATATTGTGGAGAAATGCAAAGTCTGGTGAGAAGTCTGCACTAATTTGTTAGGCGATGAAACTTCAGAGTGATCAAAAGCACAAACTAGGAGCCAGACTATCTATCTGGGCTTCACTGCCAGTCCTACCACTTACTAGCTGTGTAACCTTGGGGTTATTTACCTAATATCTCTGTGTCTCAATTTCCTTACTTAAAAAAAATGGATATCATAGGAGGATTGTGAAGATTAAATGAATTCATATTTATAAATTGCTTAGACCAGTACCCATTAGGATAAGTTCTACAGCAGTGATTATTAAATAAAATGGGTATCCACCACAGTGTTTGAACAGGGAAGGGCATTTTTGGAGTAGGGTGAGAGGCAGTAATAAAGGCAGGGGCAGTGGTCCAGGCTATAGCTACTGTTATGGTCAGAAGGTTGATTCTTACTGACCCCTGTTGCCTATAAAAGAAATGCTTATGAGCAACTCACATGCAGAAAAAAATCTTGACAGTCGGGATTAAGAAAATTATATTTTCAAAAATTTTATCCTTTACCTTTGCAGACAAATTCTGACTGGGCAGTTTGGAATTGCAACCTGTAATTAGAAAACTTTCGTCTTTTATAACCACCAGTGAATGAGCTGTAGTTATCACAGTGGTGGAATTTCAGACCAGCAGGAGAGGGATTTTTTCCATCCCACTGAAATGACACAACATAAGATTCTCCCTATGTTGCCTAAGCACGAGGTTGATCTGTTGAAATTTGCAGAAATTTCCACTGGAAGTTTCCCACAGTGAATTTGTCTCTGTAGAGCTGGATCGTCTCACTGAAGCCACATTATGGAACAGTGAATATGTGGGAGTCTAGGAAGAAACAGATGCTACACTCCAACTGGGTACTTTGAAACATTTAAGAAAGGAATCACTTGCTGACTAGGGAAATCAACAAGGAATGATGCAGAACCCTGAAGCTAGCAACCCTGGGGATGCCTGATCACCCTGGGTCTGAATTGTATACTTCAATTTTATTTAATCCTCACATTATCCCCATAGCTAATATTACTAATACTTTTCAGAGAAGGAAAACTGAGGCTTAAAGAAGTTAAGTGAGTTGTCCAAGATCTCACAGCTCATATGAATCACCTGAATCAAGTTTAGTGCTAGGTTTTCTGAAGCTAAAGTTTATGCTCTTTTCAACACTTGAGTAATCTACTGACCTTTTATTTATGCAATCACTTTATTTTTTACTCTATTAGATGAGTATACTTGTATAAAATTCAAACATTACAGATATTATAGAGTAAAAAGTTCAATTCAGTTCTGACCTCTGTCCCTCAAACCACATTTTTTCTCAGAAGTTATCATTATTTACAGTGGAATATGGCTTCTTCCAGATACTTTTTCCCCTGTGCATTTACAAACTTAGCACATATATGACTATTCTTACAGAAAAGGTAAACTGAAGCTTAGAGAAGTTAAAGTGATTTGCCCAAGGTCTGCTTCCGCTGGATATCCACTGTAAATAGGGTCATTTTGTCAATAATTTTCTTTAATTTCTTATTATTTGATACTTTTTTTTCTTTCATTTTAGACCCCTTCCTCCCAGAGTGATTTGAATTATTTCACTATACTGGGGCTTAAATTATACAGATATATATCTGTATAATTTATATGTACATATATGTAGAGATATATATCTAAACATATCTATATATTTAGGAATGAAACTTCCTGGTGTCTTTATAGTCATACATAACTATAAAACCTGATTAAATTAAGAAACAACATATTTTCAAAATAAAAATTAAATTGTCAATGTTAATGCCATGCAGTTTAATGTAATTTAAATAAAATTGCCAATGATTGTATTTAATAATAGGAAGACATTTTGTTTACTTCCTTCTTTTGATTTTGAGCATGATAGTCCATTTTTGTCATTATTGTTATTTTTTTTTCTTTTAAACAATAAATATATGCTCTTCTTTTATCCTATGACCTATCAAAAGGCAATAATGCAAAGTAATAGTGCATGCCCAAACAGCACTGAAACATTTTTAAAGGACCATTTACCAGAAGTATTTTTCAGGTATCTCTACAACTGTAAGTTCTGGTAATGAATTTTTGCAATCTGATTAGTACAGAGGTAGATACACACACAAAAAAATCCACATTTCCCAAATGGTACTAACGATCATATCACTGTATATGAATTCGTGTGTATAAGATGACTCAGTTCTCTTACAAATTGTTCCTTGTTTGAACTACTGGTAAGCTTTTATTTGCATAGCATAAAATGAGGCAATTTATTCTCCAGTGGATGTTGGTTCCTTGTTTCCATTCTGGGTCCACCTCAATTTTTTCTTCATTAACTGCTCCAGTTAGTATACATTACTGCCCCCTGTCATTTTTATGACACCATATGTAAACCTTGGTTTATTCAGTAACTTAAAAAACTGAAGTTTCAGTCCAAGAAAATGTCTTGTAATTCTACCATTGGAAATTTCAAGATTTGTCATATAATTGGTTAAAATAAACTACAAGTACATTAGCAGACACAGAATGTTGTCATTTAGCTATTAGGATATGCAAGCTCAAATGCATTGAGTTATGTCTCTTAATACATGGAAATGAAATGCTATTCCTTCATAGGATCAGTTGGTTATAATCTGATTAAAAATAGCAGTACAAAATGCAGGGATTGCATTTTGTGGGTATTAGGTGGTAATTTAGACTGATCCAGAATATGCCTATTTTTTAAAAGAGTATCAATCATATAAGAATAAAAAATTAAAATAGTCTCAAGGTGTTTGTGATACTGTCCCCCACCCCCACCACAACCATAAGTTGTAATAAGTGAGAAGTTCCCAGTTTGAGAACTGCTGTGCACTGTGTTCTACTTCCCTGCATGGGGCACAGAGGCAGTAAAATTGGATGTGGGAGGAGAATGCTGCTGAAGGGAGTGAACACAGACTTACCTTCAAACTCTTTTATGGTTCTGTCTGCTGCTGGCAAGGAAGTTGGCCAAATTAAGGATGGGATGCTGTGGTCTGTGTGGTTTTATGTCTTTCCAGTGCCCAGGCCAGGGAGATGTTTCTCCATTTTGCAGACAGGCTTAGATTAAATTCTTTCTGTGGATGTCCAGACTCTGCTGGATTGATGTCAGCCTCCCATGTTACTCATCTCCTAGATTGTACTAGGGCTTGAAGTCTCTTTTTCCTGTTCTAAGATATACTTACTCACTATAAAAGAGAAGAGAAAAAAGCCATAATGGTGGTTCTATGGCGTGTAATGTCCTCATAACTCTTACCCTGGAGTGTAATAGATTTAGTATTTAGTTGGCATAAGTACCAGAAGTGTGTTTGTTTCTGGATCTTTCCTTGGAATTCAACATGGGTATCCATTGAAAGGGAAGTGTTTCCTTAAAATACGATTTGCTTTCAAAGCAACTGATAGTTAAGAAGAAACAGTTACTTTTTCTTCTTTTTCCCTCCTTCCATCCCTTCTTTAGTTCCTCTTCTTCCTCTCTCTCCTTTTTTCATCAGGTATCCTTTAACCTACCTCCTTTGACTTGGAGGTATAAAACAGACATACTTTTGAGTTGATAAAAGCTGGTTTAAGAGCAGAGCTGTGACTGGACAGGTATCCCCAGATGCCTAGGACCGTATTCCCCAAACTAGACATCTGCTGAGGAACAAAAATCAATAATATATTGAGAGTAGAATGGTAGTTATCAGAGGCTGGGAAGGGTAGTGGGGCAGGGGTAGGGGTGGGGGATGGAGAGAATTGGGGATGGTTACTGGGTACAGAAATATGGTTAGATAGAATGAATAAAATATAGTATTTGATGGCACAACAAGGTGACAAAAGTCAACAATAATTTACTGTAGATTTTAAATTAACTAAAAGAGCAAATTGGAATGTTTGTAACACAAAGAAATAATAAATAGTTGGGGTGATAGAGACCCCATTTGCCCTGATGTGATTGATTGTTATGCATTGTATGCCTGTATCAAAATACCTTGTGTACCCCATAAATATTTACATGTACTATGTACCTATAAAAATAAAAAATAAAATAAAATCCCAATATATTAAGAAGAACAGCCTTACAGAATTTCAATTAATAAATGTAAAATAAATGAGGGGAGTAAAAAGCCATCACTGGGGAAATACCACAGTAATAACTGTTGTAGACAAGACCGAGTGACAGATAAAATTAGTGGGCAAAAGTTTGAGGAGAAATAGGATATCAGCATAGCCTCAAAATCTCTCTCCCAAGACAGTTATCCCTTATAAAGGGAAGAATAATACCTTTGCAAGGGAGAAACCCAACAACACCACAGTAACCAAGTGGTCATGGTTAATGTTACTGGTATTGAGACATATCAACATCACATACCTGCTGATAGTGGGCCCTGGGAAAGACACAATATCATTTTTGCCGTAATATTTCCAAAAAGGCATAAAGCCTCTATTTACTTATGAGAAAACATTAGATAAACTCAAATTGAGGGCCAGTCTACAAAATACCTGAGGATAACTCATTAAAAGTGTCAAGGTCACAAAAGACAAGGAAAGACTGAGAAATGTCACAGATTGGAGCAGACCAGGGAGACAATCAAATGTGATGGGGGTCTCGAATTGATTCTTGAAGAGAAAAAGGACATTCAGGGAAAAACTGAAGAAATTCAAGTAAGAGCTGTAGTTCAGCCAAGAGTGCTATAGCAATATTAATTTCATGGTTTGTGCTATGGTTTTATGATATGTTATTAAAAATATTAGAAGAAGCTGGGTGAAAGGTATATGGAAAGTCTCTAGTTTTTGCAACTTTTTGGCAAATCTAAAATTATTTCAAAATAAAAATGTAGAAAAAAAGTAAAAGAAATACTTAGGACTAGAATTGTCATAATGAGTTTCCTGTGTAAGAAATTATTTGATCTCAGCCTTGAATCATGGGCAGAATTCCATAGGTAGAATTCCAGAGAGGGAGGCTTCCAGATAGGGAGGGAACAAATCACCACTTGCTTGATCAATGGCAAGAACACAGTGGGCCATGGATGTTGACATGAGCTTGAATTTGTAGTTGGAAGAGAGGAAACTGGATTATGTGGATTCCTGAAAGCCAGGGCAAGGATATTAGACTACAAACGTGCAGCAGATAAAAAATGACAAAAATCTTTACATATCTGAGAATGGGAAGGCTGTTGTTATCATCCAGATGGGACTGGTGGCCTTGTTAAGTTTGTGTGTTGACAGTGAGGATGGAGAATGAAAATGACATGAAATATTATAGGAAATGTTCAAGATTTGATGAATTTGAGGGAAATGAAGAAGAGTCAAAGAGGACTTGATTTTAAGCTCGGGTGGGTGGATGGTGGTATCACTGATAGTAAGAAATTCAGGAGGCAAGAAAATGTGGGGTCGGGGAAAGGACATCATATTGGTGTGAAGTTTGAGATGTTGCAAGAGATTCAAATGAAAATGTTTTAGTAATAGTTCAAAGGACAAGATCCCATGATATGGATCTTACCCTAAACAAGCCTGGGAGGAAACAGACACTGTATGGAGGGTTTCATTCAGGCTGGTATTGCAGGGAGTATGAAATGCTTTAAGAGCACAATGGAGGACAGATTTTCCCAGTGTTGGGAATATGGGACTACAGGTCAGGCAAATACAGAAGATATGAAAACTTAGGAGTCATTAGCCAAAAATGGTAGTGGAAACCTTGTATGGCTAAGTTCAATTTTAGTAGAAGCAAAAGGGCAAAAGTTCAGGGGGTAGTCCTGCTGAGACTCACCCCAAGAGTATAGTCAAAAGTCACTGACAGAAAGGAAGAAAATGTTGGAAAAGTTGCAACAGAATCTGTAGTCGTGGAACCACGGACATGGAAGAGAGTTTCAAGGAAGTGGGAGTTTGCCAGTGTGGATTTTGAGGGGATCGTTTTAGTGGAGTGGGAAGGCCAAGAATTGTAGAGAAACTAGAGAGGAAATGAAAGCATGGAGTACTCATTTGAAAAATACAATAATGAAAAAAAAATAGGAAGGTAACAGGACGGGACACCAAGAGTGTGTGAATTAGAATCTTCTCCACTCATTCACTTAATTCAACAAATACTCATTTCAGTTGCCAGTCACTGTGATGGGTATTTCATGTTTATTTCTCAGTTAGTCCTCACAACATTTTGAGTGGTTATTAGCTCTTCAGCAAACATTTTTGGTGGGGAGCCTACTTGGTACCAGACAGTGTTTCAGTTGATGAGGACACAATAGAGGACAAAAATAGGCAATCCCTGACCTCTTGTCACTATTGAGATTAAGCAAATTATGTCACATGTATGAAAAATTGCAAAAGGAAGAACGTATACTATTATGGAACTTGTGAACATTCATATAGGGTTGTACTCAAGTTCACCTTTGTCTTGTGAAAAAAGGGGGGGCTTTGCTAAACAAATTAATAGAGGAAAGGTCACAACATCTTATGCAAAACATTGCCATTTACAGAGAAGCATATAAATGGGAATTCTGGGTTTGCTATAACTCCTTTTCAGGCCATTCTAATTGTGGATACTGACTTAAGGTGACTTCAGATAGAAACTTGTTCTGCTGTTCTCTTGAGTCTTTCAACTCACACAAGTACATTGTGCTCTGAAAGTGGTGGAGCTGGTATTAACATTGAACCTGGGAAACTAGGTTAGGTTGTCCAAATGCCTCCTCCACCCTAACCCCAAAGGCAGCCAAGAATTTGGAATCTGCAGATGCTCCTTATCTGGAGTGGAAACCATGGAGTTTCCAAGCAACATTCTCAGTGCAGCCTTTGGAGTTTCTCACTTGGTCTTGACACCCTATTTCTGTTCTCTGAAGCTCCTTATCATTTTCCTTTTTGCCCAGGCCTGGATCTCTGTTTTTAACCTAGTCTGATACATTGAAATAGTCTCTGATCTGTTTCTTTTTCTTCTAAGATGGTTTCTTAGAAGGGTGAGGCTTTCACAATTCTGATAAGTTTTATCACTTTCTTCCATGCCCCTCATGCGGGAGGCAGGTAACTTCAAATTTCCAGGCTATATGATTGTCTTTAGAGCAGACTGATTTTTGAGCTTGGTTTGAGCATCTTATTATGGGAATTAATTAACTCAGACTCATTCTGGTGCACCTTTGTAGAAATGAGCAGCAATCATGTCCTCCTTGACATTTGTTTTCTGAGTGTCTCAGTGTTTTCAGGTCTTATATGTAAATATGTCTTGCAAGGATAGTATCTTTGCATGACTATAATGTAAAGTCACTATCATGCTTAACTTAAATAATTATTCATCATTGCAATAAATTTGAAAAATTTCACTATTAAATAAAAGGCAAGATTATAAAAAAATACTATTCCAATATAGTCCCTTTCTATTCTATCCGGTCACTGTGCTTTCCTGCTGGCCTAACCACCCCCTAAATTAGGTCACAGAGTATATAAGTAGAGCCAACTTTTAATTTGCCTGGAACTCACCAAGATGTGGCATCTTTTTCTTCACATCCTCATGAAGTTAGTGGATCATTACCTTTGATTTATTGGAAAGTCTGAAGCTCTTGACTGTGAGAAGGAACTATTTATCTCACTCTTTTGCCCTGAATTATTTTCTTCTTTCCTAATCAAGAATTTTATTAAATTTTTCTTTGCTTTTCTAACAACACAAGAACATCACTTAGAAGTGACATATTAAGACTTTCATATGAAAAGCAAGTTACTCTAATTATAACAGCACTGAGCTTCATTCTTACATATAATGTGAAGTTTTCTTTGAGTTTTGGGGAGGCATGGTTAACTCTGTTTACTGAAAGGTATATTTAGAGGTCCGAGTAATATAACCAATTGGCAAGGGATTAGAGAATAAACTGATTTTGATTGCTAATTTTAATGTGGCTAATTGCTATTTATCCTCTAAGATGTCGCTTAGGCATCGCTTCATGTAGGAAGTATTCTCTGAATTTCCTCATCCCCAACCAAAAGCACTAGATGGGCAAACCAGAATCTATGGAAATCCTGTATAATTTTCTGTCTAAATCTCAAAGTGCTTACCACATTGATCAATGTCCTATAATCACAAAGAATCAGCAAATGATAGAATGCAGAAAAAACGTGTGGTATAGGGATGGTTTATGTGGATGTTTAGAAGGCGCTATTTTATCCAATAGTTAAATATTTCACCTCTGCAGCTGACTGCTTCAGTTCAAATCTCAGCTCTTTTACTAACTGTGTAACCTTGAGTAAGTCACTTAAACAATCTGTGCCTCAGCTTTCCCATCTGTAGAATGAGGATAATGATATCTACCTAACGGGATTGTCATGAGAGTTAAATGCATTACATATGCAAAATGCTTAGAAGAGCACCTGATGCATATTATGTGCCATGTAAATATTAGCTATTTATTGTTATGGCATGTAGTTGGCCTAGCAGAAGAGGTAGAATTTGAACTGAAGTTGAAGAATAAGTGTACCTGAGTATATAGAGACATGCTGCCAGTGTGTATGTACACATTTTTATGTGGCTGTAAAGATTAGCAGTTATAGTGTTGTAAGTAGGTGCTTTCATTTTATTTCTACAGGTTTCCGGCCACTGCACTGGGTTAGGAAAGTAATTCTATGGTTTTTGACTCAGTGGAACTGAAAGTCCACTTCCTTTCTCCTGATCTCATGATGGACACTGGTATGTTCATAATGGCATTCTTTCCAATGAGCAGATATAGGGCTTCAAAATTCTTTATAACATGACCTTCTAGGATGGCCCTGCCAGTGGTCACAAGAACCAATAAGAGAGAAACACATATGCTATTCCCAGAGGATTCTTTCTTTTCATAGTAGAGAAACTGGATCCCAGAGAAGTGAAGTCACTTGTCCAAGGCCACATACAGGTAGCCAGAGTAAGAATAACTTGGGTCACTGTACTCTCTGATGGGTGATTATCTTTCCATCATCCATATCACTTGTTTATCTTAGTCTCTAACTAAAATTTTCTGCCAAAATATTTGCAAACTATGCATCTGACAAATGTCTAGTATGTAGAGTCTCTGAGGAACTTGAACAACTCAACAAGAAAAAAACAAACACCCCATCAACAAGTGGGCAAATGAGATAAACGGACATTTCTCAAAAGAGGACATACAAATAACCAACAAAAATATGAAAAAATGCTCATCATAACTAATCATCAGAGAAATGCAAATTAAAACCACAATGAAATACCATCTCACACCAGCTGGAATGGCTATTAGTAAAAACTCAAAAAATGACAGATGTTGGTCAGGATAAGGAGAAAGACAATGTTTACACACCGTTGGTGGGAATGAAATTAGTTCAGCCCCTATGGAATACAGATTGTAGTATTCTCAAAGACCTAAATATAGAACTGCCATTTGATCCAGGAATCCCATTACTGGGTATGTACTCAAAGGAAAACTAATCATTCTACCAAAAAGACACATGCACTTATATGTGTGTATATACATAACACTGGATGATATATATATGTGTGTGTATATATATGTGTGTGTATACATACGCATTCACGTGTGTATATATATATCACATTAAATACATATAACTGCAAATAATTAAAAACAAAAGGAAGAAAGGTACACTCATTCATCCATGAGGTGCCCTATTGTGATATTATTGTGAAATGCATAAAGCTTTGCATGCTCTGCAGCAGTGCTGATGGCACTATTTATCTTACTTAACCAAATTATTGAGACACAATCTTGTGTTCAGGTTGCAAATGAAAGCGCTTTGCCAAGCTCATCAGCAGCAGACCGAGTGTCCTTTAGAGCTTCATGCCTGTAAGTGTAAATCGTGTTATTTTATTGCTCTTAAATGATGCATGATAAAATGATTGAAGACATCATTATGTGGAACAAAATCCAGCAGGGAGTGGGATGCTAACTATTAAGCACTTCAAGCTCCTATGGGAGTGTTGAGTACTTTTACTGAAAAACAGTAAGGAAGTGTTTGTTATGATCAAAACTATATCTAGAGAAAGAATAGTGCCTTGATCATATTATACACATGTTCGGCAAGCCTGACAAGTGGAAGGGAGTAAGAGGAGTATCCAGCTTGATGCTGGATTTTAGTGATTTAATCGGCATTCACTAAAAGCCTGTTAAATTGGTTCTCAATCTTGCCCACATATTAGAATTATCTGGGGAGTTTTTTGAACGACTATGTAGGGCACTCCCTTCTGGGGTTTCAATTGAGTTTCTGTGGTCTGGGCCAGGCATTGGTAGTTTTTAAAGCTCCCAGACAATTCTAATGTACAGCCAGAGATAAGAACCAGTGGTCCAGTACTTGAGGAGAAAACAGTTGCAGATCTTTATGGATGCATCAATTAACTTTTTAAATAATTTCCTCTCTTTAAAAAAAAATGCTTATGTAGGGATTGCTGTGAGAGTAAACACAGGAGCAGGAGAGAATAAATAATTGGTAGGAGATTGAAGAGGGACAAGGGTCTCTCAAAACCTCCATCAGATTTTTAAAAACTTACCTTAGGTGAGTGACTTTATAAAAATGCTAGTGGCAAATCATGCCTGCAATATGACTCAATACCTCTACTCTGGAATTGTAAAAGGGCTTAATTTATTCATAAATCCATTCGTTTAGTGAGCTTTTATGAGAATACACAGTGCAAAAAAACCATGTGCTATGTTCTCTGTGCTCTTCAGAAGGAATGCCTGCATAATTCTGAGGCAAACAACACCTGAAAGATACAGAATATGCATATGTGGGTGATGGACTTCTCATTTTCCCTTTTTGGAGCCAGGTACTTTCTCTGGCTCTGGTAAATATAACTCAGGACTGGGAGGAAGGTATTGCCTTTGCATGATAAGGTGCGAGAGATAAGCAGGGTTTCAGGGCGTTACATTTTGACAGTCTAAAGGCCAAGGGAAAAATGTCCCTTTTGCCCTCTGAAGGTTCACTGAAAAATCAACTGGCAAAAGGCAGATTAATGGGAGAAATGGCATACACATTTATTAATGTGAATGGAGAAGAATCATAGAGTGATTACCCCCAACACCCCAGTGGGGGTACAGAAGCTTATATGCCATCTTTAGGTTACAGAAAGAATGGGGGACTTGGATTATGGCCCAAAACAGGTTATGGTGGTAAATCATGTCCCTGACTCATCCACTCTTACACCACAGCCAATGCCATCACCTTACAGTATAAATGACATCACATTCCTTCCATATCACCCCCCTCCTTAGAGTCCCGTAATGAAAGAAGTTTGGATCTTGCTCTACTGCAGGTGGAAGAAATATGTTCCCTTTGTCCCAAGGGCTTCATCATCCCCAACCACCTGTCACTGTCTCTCTAACATTCTAGTGTTTTTCTTTTTAAGCTTTATCACATTTCGTAAATGTTGTGCTTGCTTGTATTTTTATTGTTGTTGTTATCTTGCCTACCAGATAGTATCACTAATAAATCCAGAGGTGTTTCTGTTTCTGTCTCATTCATTTTCATTTTCTAGTACTAAGCCCAAAGACTAGCACATGGTAGGCTTTTATTCACTATATTTTTTTTTAAAAAATTTCAAACATAATGTTTTTTTTAATAGGAGAAAAACCATATTTAATTATGTACATATGCACGGGAGCTTTAAAAACACAGGAGAGTTAATGAAGGGACAGATGATTGACGCTTATATAGCACCCTAAACTACAGAAAGGAATAGGGAATTGGGGCTTTTGGAGGCAGGGGTGAAGAGAAGTTATGGGAGCGTGAGGGGAGAAAATGTATGCTGGATAAAGCTTGCCTTGTTATGCACATAAAAAATCTGTCAGGTTAAAAAATATTGCCAGGGGAGCAGCCCTCTTTCTGATACAGATACATTTACAAATGTAGATTTCCTTTATTAATACTATTTTTTTTTTTTTTACAAAAGGGCAGTTTTTCAGAGCTACACTTGTATATGCAGTTTATCAAAATAAACAGCTATAAATATACAAAATATATTTTGGGGTGGCATACTTTAGTCTCCTGTTTTTTATTTTTATTTATTTATTTTTTGTTTGTTTTTTGAGACAAGTCTCACTCTGTCACCCAGTCTGGAGTGCAGTGACAGGATCACAGTTCACTACAGCCTTGACCTCCCAAGCTCAGGTGATTCTCTCACCTTAACTCTGAAGAGCTGCGACTACAGGAGTGTGCCACTGCCACCACATCTGGCTAATTTTTTGTATTTTAGTATGGATTGGGGTTTTACCATGTCAAATGTAATGTTAAGAGAATTTTACAATTAATACCTATATACCTAGCATCTAGTTTCTACTATTATATTTTCATCACGTATTTTTTTCATTTTTCCATCCTTCTATCTATCCATTAATCATGGTTGACTTTTAATAAATTTATTGAGTAACTGAATGAATGTTACTGTTTTGGTCCATAGCTGGGACTGTCCGTATTGAGGTTGGCCCAATATAGACACTGAGCTTCTTTGTTTTTCTGTGGTCACATTGTAGAGGGAGCTACATAATCCTCTTGGGTGGGAATTTGCTAAGCCCTGTACCAGGGAATTCAGAAACAAGGATAAATCTGCCTTCCAAGATCACCCCGGTTAGAGGATCTAAATATATTTCTGATGGAAGAAGAAAAAAATAGAAAATGTCAATGAGTGATATTTTTTTAACAAACAACTTAATAAAGATTGATTAGTCCCATCTTGATATTAAAACTGCCTCATATCTTGGCATTTTGTATTTTTGTTTTTGTTGTTGTTGCACAGGTAGATAAGAGTAATTGTTGACTTGGCCAATACCAGGGAAAGAACATCTTATAATTTCTCATTTGGTGAGGGACAAATGCAAGCTCACCAGAACCATGGAACCTTTGGCCTTTCTTGTTTTTAAAGCTATGTACACGTTATTGAAATATCCAAGTAATGGGAACAAAGGAAAAACACATGAAAAGTGTTTTTAATCTAGGCAAACTGTGGTCAAGGTAAAGAATGACTCTGCCATGTCTAGAAAATCAACTTAGCAAGCAGGGAAGGTAACGTTTCCTCTTTTTTCCCACTATACGCTGGTAGGTTTTTTTCCCCAAACTATTTTTGATTATGTTTTTTGAACTCTGTATTTATTATTTTGACCGTGCAGAAGAAACACCTTTGAGGTGACATCCTGGGGCGGTGCTTTGAAATAATTTTTTATTAAGCTTTGCTGTGTCTATTCGTGTTTATTTTAACTCTTATTTTTAGAAGGAGGATTTTTTAAGAAGGTCATTGCAGTATCTTTGTGACTGAATTCCAAGAGTACTTAGCAGGGGTCCATGTATATAAGGGTGTTGAATCATTATGAACTGGGAATGCATCCAAGTTGATGCTTAACTGAGAATTCTCTGTTAATTATTTAGAAGCAAAAGCAATCTTTCAAAATAGGCATGTGGGCCTTGGAAGCATAAAAATGGGTGAACATAACATCCCAAGTACAGCAGCAAAGGTGACAGCTGGGACTTCAGATTATCATGCCTCTAACCTGGGCTGTCTCCTTATGCCCTTCCTTTTATTTGATGGAGTTCTACTTTCTGACGTTGGTGACACTCATCCCATCAACTTTCATTTGTTCATTTTGTCCTCCTCCAGGCTTTCATGTGCCAAATATTTGCAGGGCCCAGTGTGGTCCTGACCTGGATTTGCATCCTTGCTATGCTACTAGTAGCTAATCGACCTTGAACAAGAAATGTAACTTTTTCAAGTTCCAGACTCTTTACCTGTAAGTGGAAGACCTTTATACCTACTCCAACATGGAAAATGTGTCCAGTATGGAGAAGTTCCTTGATACATGTTAGCTTATGTTGCCATTTTAAGATCAGTTACCATATTGGATTATTAAAAATTGATAAACTGGGGAGAAATATGCAATGTACCACCTAGATATTTAGTGCAATATGAAATAAAGTAAATCTGGAAGTAGATATTTACTTACAAAATTAATTTTATTTTGCAAAACTCAACAAATACATGTTCAGATCTGGTTTCTCTTCAAAACATGTGTTTGCTTTTTTAACAAACATGCAAGTTAATTTGGCATGCCAAACATCTTTCTCTCTAGCTCTCCTTGGAAAACTTTTTTTCATAACACAAACAAGGGTGCAAATATTGTTCAACCCTATTTACATTTTTACCCTCTAAAATGACATACATCAATATTTGTTGGGAGGAAAGCAAAACTGCAAAACTTAGTCTTTGGCATTCACATTTGCTTCAGCAGTATAATTAAAACCTTATATTTGTTTTAAAGATAAACACTTTGAAGGAAATTTTAAAAATCTTGCTTTGGCTCTGCAAAGGAGCCACTATATCAAAGCACTTAACTGGAGCTGTTGAGTTCCTGCTGGTAGAATATTACTTCCAGCCTATTTATTAGCTTTTCTTCCTGTAGCCCAATACATTCTTTTTTCTCCTGTCTACTGAATAAAAGCACAAAAAGAAAATTTATTTTCTCTTTTTCCCCCAGCATCATGCAAGGCAAGGCAACACCACAAATCACAATATCTGAATTTACTTTGATTATACTTTTGTTTCTTACACTTAAAATTATTTTGTATTATAATACTTACTTGGTTATCTAAAATCAACGTTGTTGATTTTAAACGGTTATAAAGCCAGACTTTAAGAAGCATTTAAAACAATTCATGAACAGTGTATGAAGGAGTATAACTGCCTCCAGCTTGTTCTTTTGCATTTGAAGTAAAAGTATCATCAGTTTACTAGAAAATAAGACTTAGGGGGTCCACACAATTTATTCACATCTTTTTGTACATCGTAAACAAGGATAAGATACTTCTGACAGTGGCCTATAAAGATTTTTTAAAATATATCCGTCAGCATAGAATAAGCATCAAGGGAGCACTTTAAGTATGATTCTGGTAGTTCTGTTATGAGCCTGTTTTCCAGAAAAATTTTGTAGGAATTGTTCCGATTTTAAATAAACTAAATTCATAGATTTGTGTTGAGAGAATATGGTATGTGAGGTAAAGTCACTGTATTATCTATGGTCTGATGCACAATGTAGCATTTGTGAAAGAAACTAAAAAGACATCTATTTCAAACTCCAGGCGGAAGGCAGAATATAACAGTGCATGGAGAAGAGAGTGCTTTTCAGGTCAGACAGTGAATGAAAACACAATAGTTACCTAAATCAATGAATTGTAAGCAACATATAAATATGCAATGCTATTTCACAGAATGTGAACAAGATCAATTAGAAATTGTACTGTGATATCCACATATTTTTGAGAAAAATTCCCAAGCCAGGCGAATGTGGATTGGAATAAAGACATAGGCAGTGTATACCACCATAGCAATAATGGTTAGTAAGATGGTGTTAAACATAGATCGCTCCCAGGGCTCTAAAACAGCACAACAGCTAATGATTTGGTATTGATAGTAGAGCCAGGAGAAATATTCCTTCACACGCCTCAAATCCATGGTTGTCTCCTTCAAGCTGCAGTAAGTTTGTCCTGTTAAAGAATGTAACAGATTAGAAGATAAGGAATCTTCTAATTCAAACACAGAATCTCTTTAAAATTTCATGATCTCAGCATGTTAATCTCTTTCAAAGATTTGTTAAAGATTATTGAATAGATTATTAATATTTGAATATTCTATAAAATAGTACAAAATATATTAATGATACATATAGTCACCACTACTAATAATTACTACTAAAATTGGTAGCAATAATAGTATTAGTAACAGTAATATCTAAATATGATAATTGCTAGAAAAAACTTTAGTGATAACAGTACCTAAAAATTGAGGTTAGCCTCATTTTCCAGAGCCACATATACAAAGATAAATATAAGCGAACTTTTCTATTTCCTACAGTATATATTCTGGCAGAAGATTTAAAAAACGGTGTGCACAGAAGAAATAGTATAGCAAGCCCAAGGTTACTAATCTTCAGCAGGGCATGCTTGCAAGCTTAGTCCTTGGCTGGCATCTGAGAACTTGGCTTTTGGAATATTCTCTCCATTTCTTAATAGATAAGGAAGATTCACTGTACCTAGCCTGTAAAAGCAATGCAATTTATAGTGAATGGCTACTGCATTCTGGTACTCTGGAATTTTGGTAATTGCCAAGCAAAGTGTGCCCACATGATCAGCCCCAGTATAAACTTTGGATGCTGAGTTTCGTTCTAATGGGTCTCCCTGGACAGAAGCTATACATACATTACTGCAGTTTTTGCCGGTAGAGAAAGGAACACTTATGTGGAGAGTGCTCCAGAATCTAGAGAAATCCATGTACATGCTTCTGATGTGCCCATGAATAAATACCGTGTGGATAAATATATGTTGAGTCCCACAAGTCCTTCTATGAATCATTGGACATGTGGGTGGTCTTATGGTTCCCCAAAACAAATGGGGAGCTCTAAGTGTAACTTTGGGTGGCCTTCTGGTTTTTTAGTATAGAACTTATAAAATCCACATTAGTGTTTAATTGGCCTTCAGATATGACCACAGTTATAACCATAACTAAAACTTCCCAGAAAGAAGTCATTTTGTAGAAAGCTTCCTGGGGGCTGGGCACAGTGGCTCATGCCTGTAATTCTAGCACTTTGGGAGGCTGAGATGGGCGGATCACTTGAGGCCAGGAGTTTGAGACTAGCCTGACCAACAAGGCAAAATTCTATCTCCACTAAAATATACAAAATTAGCTTAGTGTAGTGGCATGCATCTGTAATCCCAGCTACTTGGGGGACTGAGGTGGGAGGATGGCTTGAGCCTGGGAGGCCGAGGTTGCAATGAGCTGAGATTGCACCACTGCACTCCAGCCTGGGCGACAGAGTAAGACTCTGTCTCATGAAAAAAAAAAAAAGCTTCCTGGGAGATTCCGGAGACTTTCATAGGCATAGTGGTGGGTGTCTCTGAAAATATAGGCTCATCTTTGTGCCTCTTTTGCTCACTCCTAAGAATAACATGGTGCCATATCATCAAAGTCCACTTTGATAACTTTTACTATTCCAAGTACAGTTAGGATTTTTAAAGATAATTTCTATCTTCTGACCTGAAAATGTTTCTTTTTTCTTTTGAGGAAAAGCAAGATGCTTTCATAATATAAGACTGTGGACTCCTTAGGCTATGGGGAAACCCTCACTGATCCTTGTATAGTGGATGCTGGAACCATGCATATCACCAAGATAGTCATCAGTAAGTATTTGCTGAAGGAATTAGTAAATGAATGAATAACAAGTAATCAACTTAAATAAATAATTATAGAGCACTTATAGTCTCAATCTAAGTAGGATACATTTAGCTATTATTGATTTTCATACAGCTAGGCTTTCATAAGAAGTAATACATTTTGACTAGGATTGTTTTCACAAATTAAAAATGGAAAGCCCATGTGTGATCAGATCACAATGATCTGTAATAATGGCTAAGATAATCCAGCCAGATAGATAATACAAAACTGAAGCATTCTGACTTTCTTTTGGAATGAAAAGTCAGCCAGCCTCCCACCTTTCCTAGAAGCCAGAGTAAGAACTAAGAACTAAGTAATTTGATTTAAATTATTTCAATAACTTATATTATGGAACTTAAATTGGTAGGTGAACATCAGTGATAATTTACCTCCAATGTTCTTTTTCTCTCCCAGCTCTGGCTGCACAGAAAGAGTAAAAGTCAATAGGGTTGGGTCTTGGAGGAAATGAATGACAGAAGGAGAGTGTCTTAGTCTGTTTGTGCTCTTATTACAAAATATCCTAGACTGGGAAATTTATAGATAATAGATATTTATTTCCCAGTTCTTCAGGGTGGAAGTTCAAGAGAAAAGGCCCAGCAGGTTCAGTGTCAGGTGAGGGCACTTCCCTGTCTCTGCTTCTAAGACGGTAACTTGAATGCCATGTACTCACATAGCAGAAGGGATGGAAGGGCAAAAGGCTGACTCTGTGCAAAGCCTTCTTTTATACAGGCTTTAAGTGCTTTATGGGAAGAATACCATATATAAGGGGCTGTGGGAAACCTGAGCACAGCTCTGAGGAAGAGACTTTTGAGATAAGTTCCAAGGAAGCTTTATGAGTCAAACGGATAGAATAGACAGAGAAGTGGGGAGAACAGCCAAGACAGAGGGAACAACCTGTGCAAAGGCTGGAGGTGGGAAGAAGTAGGTTGGTTTTGAGGGGCCAGGGAGGGAGCAGGGAGCGAGATGACACTAAAGAGGCAGGAATGGCCAGAGTGAGGCCAGGAGCTACAGGGCCTAGTTGGGTAGGTTTTATCTTTAACCTCTGAGTTAGGGTAATGCTATGGTGGGTTTGAGAGGAGGAGGCTTTAAGCTCACGTGGTAATGCTGCATTCCAAAGCCAAGTTGAAAGGATTTGGGGGCTCAATTATTTCAGAAAATCGGTATCTCTACTTTTCCCTTGGGCATTACTCATTTAGAATCAACAGTATAATGAGACTCTGTTTAAAATATTCTTAATGCTTTTTTCACTTTTGCAAATGAGATAATATTGCTTATTTAGAAATATTATTAACTTTTTCTCTATAAGTTGTGGCTATTTATTTGTTTATTTTTGAGATGGAGTCTCGCTCTGTCACTTAGGCTAGAAGGTAGTGGTGTGATCTTGGCTCACTGCAACTTCCACCTCCCAGGTTCAAGAGATTCTTCTACCTCAGACTTCTGAGTAGCTGGGATTACAGCAGCATGCCACCATGCCCCAGTATTGTTTTTTTTTTTTTTTTTTATTTTTAGTAGAGATGGGGTTTTACCATGTTGGCCAGGCTGATCTCAAACTCCTGACCTTGGGTGATTGCCTGCCTCTGCCTCCCAAAATGCTAGGATTACAGGTATGAGCCACTGCACCTGGCCTGGTTATGGCTTTTAAAAATGCACTAATTGCTGTGCGTGGCGGCTCATGCTTGTAATCCCAGCACTTTGGGAGGCTGAGGTGGGTGGATCACCTGAGGTCAGGAGTTGGAGACCAGCTTGGCCAACATGGCGAAACCCTGTCTCTACTAAAAATACAAAAAGTTAGCTGGGCAGGGTGGTGAGCACCTGTAATCCCAGCTATTTGGGTGGCTGAGGCAGAAGAATCACTTGAACCTGGGAGGCAGAGGCTGCAGTGAGTTGAGATCTTGCCATTGCGTTCCAGCCTGGGCAGTAAGAGCAAAATTTCATCTCAAAAACAAACAAACAAACAAAAAACATGAATTAAACCAGGCACGGTGGGACAGGACTGTAGCCTCAGGTACTAGAGAGGCTGAGGCCAGCGTTGGAGGATCCCTTTGGCCTAGGATTTCAAGTCCAGCCTGAGCAACATAGTGAAATTTGGCAAAAACAAAACAAAATACCCTAAATTTTAAAAAAATGCATTGATTAATCTCCTGGCTATTGCTTTCTCTGTTAAAATTAGAATTCCTTGCTTGGGCAGCACTAGCCAACACCTTAACCATGGCCTTGAGAAAGACCCTGTACCAGAGGTACCCAGCTAATTTGTATGCAGATTCCTGAGCCATAGAAACTTTAAGATAATTACTGTCTATTGTTTTAAACTGCTAAAAGCCAATCAATCAATCAATCAATCAAACAAAAAAACAACAGATAAAAGCACACCAACATGTATAACACCAACACTGGATACATGGAAAGACCTTGGTCACAGATACCTCAAATCTGCAATGACTTTATATCTGGCCATTTTAAATGTACTTTTGCACTGCTAACAATTTAAGCAGTTAAGATTTAAAATATTTTTTTTCCTTGCCAGTTTCCACAGTCTCAGCCCTCTAAGTAGCCAGATCTGACATGTGGAAAGCATCTCTTGAAAGCCCTGATTGTCTCTTTTTATTTGATTCATTTCCCCCTTATTGATGAGACGCAATTTTAAAAACAGTTTATTTGTCATTTCTTATTATGAGATGGTGAGAAGAGAGAACCTTGGTTATTATTGGTGAACCATCTGCTACAATCTATTGTTAGAATACATACTATTTTTAGGTTCTAGATTTGCTTAGGTAATATATTTCTACCTTCTGTGAGTCGACTTTCTTATCTCCTATAGGACTATATACAAAATTAAAAGAAAAAAACCACTTCGACAATTTGATGAGTAATGTGGTTAGGAGAATTCATTCATTCAATGAATAAATACATTTTGGGTACTACTGTGTGGCTCCTTCTGAATATTAATGGCTTCAGAAAGACTCTATTCTCAAAGGCATTACAGGCAGGAGACACTCTTCCAGGAAGCAGCAAACTGGACCATGTAACAACATGCAGTGATCTAGGGTCCAGGAATGAGCAATAAGTGGGAGGAAAGGACATGGAATAATGCTAAGAAGAAAGCTAGAAAAAGAGGCTGCATGTGAGGACGTAAGATGACAGAAATATCATGAAATTAATTATCCACAGATAACCTAGAACTAGATGACAGCAAATATTTTAAAGTCCTAAATGTTCACAATGAAATGTGATATTAATCTGTCCACTTCCTTAGAGACCTAGTGCTATATCTCAGCAAAGCTAAACCCAGAACTTGAAATGCTTACTTTATTCAGGCACACCATGCATCTCCTGTTTTTAGTTATGTGCTTTGAAAAGGTAACTTTTGATATATGGAAAAGAAGGAGAGGGTAGTTTATTCTTTAAAAAAATTTTTTTTCCTCTAAACTTGATGACTTTAAAATTGCTCTTAGAACTTTAATGAGAGTGTGTATTCAAAGGTAGCACTCCTAAGGAGACTGTGATATATCTTCAGGCAGGGTACAGTGGTCTGGATAGAGTTTAACTCTAACATGCTGAGACTGTGTGATAATACCTGCTGAAGACTGAATGTTTCTGTCTTGGAAGTCCACTAAAAGGTTATGTCATAACTGGGAATGCAGAGTAAATGAATATTTCTTATTTCTGATTGTTACTACTCTTTTATCAATGAGTGATCATTTTCCTGTCATTTTAGATTTGTGTGCAGTGAAGGAGATGCAGTTACATCTCCTCTCTCAGATGGAGAGGGAGAAGATTCGAGACTCATGACTCATATTACTCAGGGGCAGGACTTAGTTCAGGCTTGGATGGAGAATAAAGTGAATAAATGTAACAATTTAAAAAAAACACATGTGGTAACACGAACACTAGTGTATGAGTCATGGAATGTGAACACTGTTGAAGGGAGCTTGCAGGAAAAGTGGCGGCTGAGCTTGCTCAGGGAGCTCTTTGTTGTTGTTTTCTGTTTTGGGGAACAGGACTGGCAGGAAGCTAGGCAACTGCAATGAAAGAGGAGTAGCAGATGATTTGGTGCAGTGGCATTTACCTTGGCAGTATTGCAGAAGATGTGATCCTGTAGCCCTCCCCTGCCAAAAAAAAAATACTCCAAGTTATTAGATTTTCTCATTAAGAAATTTCCCATTCAGAAAAGTAGCTATTCTGTTGGGAAAAAAGAAAAGACTTAATACATTTTGGGTTAAATTTACCTCTAGAATATCAGTATCAGGGACTCAAAAGTCAGAAGGACCTATAGTTGATTTTTGGGTTAACTCCTTCTCATCTCACTTTGGAACTCTACATCAATCACTCAGCTTCATTTGTGTGTGTGTGTGCGCTTCATATTTGGAACCTGAAAATCTGAGAAGTGATAGAAGTGTCCTGCCAGTTGCAGAGAGAGAGATGCTGTATCTAAAAAGAGACTGTTTCTGTAGTCACAGTAGCTTTCTTTGGAAACAGCTTAATATGACATACTCAAGTACAAGCCTTCCTTTAACTGAATAATTCATTTATTTAAAAAATTAGGAATATAGCGATTTTCTCCCAAAGAATACAACATGGAAAGGGGGATAAAAAATGAGTAACTTTACAGTGACGAAAACTGATAAGCCCTGCTTCAGCCAGATGATCAAGGCCAACATCAATCATTATTAATCATGTTGATAATATGTCTTCATGATATGATGTCAAAAAAAGACATTTTACCTCTGTGGTCTTCTTCTCAGTAACCCATACATAGTTCCAGCTTAATCATGACAAAGGTAGCAGACAAATTTCAATAGAGGAGCATTCTACAAGATACCTGACCAGCACTCCTCAAAACTCTCAAGGCCATCAAAAACGAGCCAAGTGTGAAAAATTGTTACAGCCAAAGGAGGCTAAGGAGACATTATGACTAACTGTAATGTGGTATCCCCAATGGAATCCTGGAACAGAAAAGATACATTAAGTAATAGCTAAGGACATATGAGCAAAGTAAGAACTTTAGTTAATATTAGTATATCAATACCGGCTCGTTAATTATAATGAATAAGTTATACTAATGTAAGATTTTAAAAGGGGAAACTGGATGCAAGGTATATGGGAACTCCCTGTATTGTCTTCTTTATTTTTCTGTAAATCTATAACTGCCCTAAACATTGAAGTCTATTCAAAGGAGAAAAGAATAATTATGAAAGTCTTCAAAGGTCCAGAGTTATCCTATTCTAAACTCCAGTGAACTTTGCTTGTGCTTTTCTTCCTATCTTGAAAACTTTTCCCAATAACTATGTACATAGATGAGTAATATCCTTGTATAAGAGACTGGCTTTTAAAATTTCTGAAACACAACAGAGAGCAAAAATGCACTTTACATTGTGACCTATGGTATACACACGCACACACACACATACACACAAAGTGTGTGTGTCACATAACTGAAATGAACAATACTTTGCAATGCATGATGATATTTTTATTCTATTCTGTTCTATTATATTTATTCTTGTCTATTCTAGTTAATTCTACCTTATTTTGTTATTTTCTTCTAATTGCAACCTGCAGTTGGAAAAACCCTTCTTTAAGGCTTAATTAGCTTAAGGGTTAGCTTCTCTAAGATGTCTCTGCATTGTTCAATATGGCAGCCACTAGTTACCCATGGCAATTTAAATGTCTAGTGTTTAATAGCCACTGTGGCTAGTGGCTACCATATTGGAGAGCAGAGATAGAGAATATTTTCAACATTGCAGAATATTTTGTTGGATAGTGCTATGGATTCTCCCTATCTGTTGCTCACGCTAATGAAATAGCCTACCTACTTTTCTCTTTTTTACCTTACAATCTGCTAAACTGCTGCTAGAATTAACTGTCCAAACTTAACAGATTCATTTCTCTTCTTAAAGCTTTCAGTGGCTATTTCCTATGAAATAAAACCTTTGGTTAAGGCCCTTCACAGTTTCATTTCTTCGCTTCTCCAGTTAAATCTCTTAACTCTCCTGCTAAATGCCATTCATTCTAAAGCTTCTATGTTTTCATTCATGCTCTCTTCTTTTCTTGAAATTTTCTTGTGCCCCTTCTCTGCCAGATAAACTCCTATTTTAAGCCATTGCTTAAAGAAGCTATTTTAAGGCATATCTTCTATACCCTTTCTTCTATGGAAAATTCTCACAAGACCCCTTCCCTGCAAAGGAAAATATATTACTCTCTTTTATGTGTTACCATTGTAGCAACATTTTTAGTTATGCACAGTCTGTTTTCCCCACAAGACTATGAGGGCTTTGGGTACTGGGAATGCACGGCATTCATCTTGTTATCCCCAGTGCCTGGTTGGTGAGCTGGTCTGATGGTTGACTGACTGATTCAGCTGTAAGGTGGTTGAGGGCAGGAACCACACTCGAACTTACTTAATATTCCCACAGCATAATGTGGGGATCATAAAAGGTGCTTCTGAATTCTCATTGTCTGCTTTCAGGCAATGAGTTTTAGACATATTGTTTTGTGAAAATTCAGTACAATCTGTTTTTTTGAAAGATGGACGAGAGCTGGTGCTAAATTTTAAATATATATATATGTATATATGTATACATATATATATATATATAACAAATGCTTTTTTACTTTCTCATAATGTTAAAAGTTCATGGACTCTTCAGGGGCATAAAAAAGACTTATGATGTAGTTTTAAATCCCATTAAAATTGCTTTTAGAAGTGCTTACTCTAAGTGAGTAATAATTTAAGATTGGTAGGTAGAAAAGTGGTTCCAATGGGAAACACCCCAGGCTGGGAACACCTGGACACTTGAAGACCTGAATTTTATTGCAGCTCTTTTTCTCTCTTTCTATTTATTTATTTTACTTGTGTCCTTGGGCAAATTCCAAAATCATTTTGTGTCACAGTTTCTCCATGTGTAGCATTAAGATAATTGACTCTAAGCCTGTTTGAGTGATGTAGTAAGGAGAGTTTGAATGGGTTTTGGCTCTTTAGAAGTAATAGCAATAGTCACAACAACTGTAGTATCATGTCATTACTTGTGGATTGGTAAAACTTTAAACCACTTGCAAGATTTCACTAACATAAACTCAAAGACTCTTTGTGAGATACAAAGACATACAATTATTTATTGTATCAGATACATGAATGTGGTTTAAATTCATCTGATTAATGGCAAAACCTCCTATTGCTTCTGTGTAAGAATAAGACATAACCACAGTTTATTGGCTTCTCAGTTTCCAGATACCTTGCTCTACATTTTCTGTGGGTGACCCTAATGTTTTCTGTGCCCCACAGAAAATTCCATCCTTTTTTAAATTTTGGGGGGAGAATTTCCTTTTAATCTTAGAACACTCCCCAGCCTTTCTTTGGCAACCAATTCCTCATGTTGACAGCAGAGTGAATACCAGAAGTCAGACTGTAAGTGAGGATTTGGAGCCCAAGTTTTTAGAGGGAGCTGAAAAAAACCAACTTTAAAATTTATGATGAATCAAAGCTAGGGAAGAAAATCAAACAACCATAGGGCAATTAAGGAACTTTCTCTACACTTTCATTAGTTGGATAATTTGATAGACCCCCTAGAGAGTAAGAAACCAACAATTGTAAGTCAAAGCACATGGTGCTTTAGGCAACAAAGTTACTCTAATTAAACTTTATAATCTTATACTTGGAAGTTTACTGAAATGGTATATTAGAAGGAAAAACTCTCACCAACAGTTTAGTTAAGCTGTTGTCGATATAGTATTTCATGTTATATACAAGAACAGAGTGTTTTGTGGCTACCTGAACTCATCTTATTTTATTTATATATTTATTTTTTATTGAGGCAAGGTCTCGCTTTGTTACTTAGGCTGGAGTGCAGACGCATGATCACAGTCAGCAGCCTTGAACTCCTGGGCTCAAGAGATCCTCCTGCCTCAGTGTCCCAAGTGGCTGGGACTACTGGCCCATGCCACCACGTTCAGCTAATTTTTAAAAAGCAGTTTTGTAGAGGGCAGGTTGCACTTTGTTGCCCAAGCTGGTCTTGGACTCCTGGGTTCAAGTGATCTTTCCACCTTGACCTCCCATAGTGATGGAATTACAGGTGTGAGCCACCACACCTGGCCTAAACTAACTTTATTGAGTTCCATTTTTATTAACACTAACAAAAGCAAAACAATAAAAAACATGTATTTCTACTCCAACTACGAATTGACGCTTTTGCGAAATGTGGCATGTGTTGAGCAACTGCAATTTCAAGGCAGTCCTTTTCTTGGTCATCCTCTGATAGATGATAGAGAAATTTATCAATGAAAAACTTCTGGCTGGGAAAGAAAATTTGGAATTTGACTTTAAGAAAAATTCTCATGATAACATAGAAAGTACCAAATTTAGATTAGATTAATCTCAATATTGTATGGCTATCAAAAAGAAGATATATATTTAGGAAATAAAAAGAGTGCCATATACATTGATGCTGAGTAGATATTAGGAGTAGGAAGAGAAATTTGTAACAAGGGAATGATCTATCTTGTCTTGCTCCTGGTGTCCTTTCACTTCCTAACATAGAAACAGGGCAAGTATCCCTGTTTATTTCTGGCTATACTGAAAGGGAGAGTAGGGCTTCTAGGTCAAGGTTTAGCTACAATGTCATTTCTTAGGATGAGCTTCTTTGTAACTATTTTATTTAAAAAGAACAGAAAAGAAACTTTGTTGTTATATAAAGGAGGACAAGGGAAAATATATAGCTTCTGAATGGCTTTTTCCTTTTGAATATATTGTTGCCAAGGAATGCCAGCTTGTTTTTCGAAGCAAAAAGTGAACAAACTGCAACGCTAACAATGGCCTTAAAGCCACTAAAAGTTATTTGCTAAGTCATTAAAGTGTATCCACATTCACAGAAGCATTATTCACAATAGTCAAAAGGTGGAAGCAATCCAAATGTCCATAGACAAATGGATGGATAAATAAGATGTGGTGTGTACATACAATGGAATATTATTCAGCTTTAGAACACAAGGAAATTCTGGCACATGCTGCAACATGGATGAGCCTTTGCTGATAGAGTGGAATAAGCCAGTCACAGAAACTGTATGATTTCACTTATATGGGGAATCTAAAATAGTCAAGTCATAGAAACAGAAGAATGGTGGTTAGCAGGGGCTGGGGAGTTGTGGAAATACAGAGTTGTTGTTTAATGGGTATAGAGTTTCAGTTTGGCAAGATGAGAAAATTCTACAGATTGGTTGAAGATCAATGTAAATATACTTAACACCATTTAACTGTACTCTTAAAAATGGCTAAGATGTTAAATTATATGTATAGTTTAACACAATTAAACATTAAAAAAATAAGTGAATAACCCTAAAAATTATGGACTGAAATTTTAAAATAAACTTTAAAAGTCTGAACAATATTTGTAATATTGTTTAATCCAAAGCTGAATAAACAAATAACTCCAAAGCTTTTCAAATAATAATTGTGAGGCCCCAATTGAGGTTCCCTTCTTAGTATTCAAGACATAAGGGGGAAACTTGAACTGCCAAACCCCCAAGAACCTTCTTGAGAAGAGAGCTGACATATTTAGGTTTATTCTTGGCCTTGGTGAAATTCTAATAGCTTAATCTCCTGCAGTACTTGCGGGAATTGTGAATTCTATGATATTCTTAACTGCCTTAGGAAAGACTTGCTTGATGTTTTTTTCTAAGGCCTTTGCTTTTCTTAAGAGTTAGAAATCTGACCATGAAAAATTAAGCCTTTTTCTCATCCCTACTTATTGTTGTTATATTTTATGGATCTTCAGCAACTGAAGACCTTTATCCAATGAATAATTTGAGGGTGAAGAAGGTAAGTTACTACAATATTGATCTGTCAGAAGCACGTTGTTCTCAGAGTTCTGCCAAACAAATCTGGTTGTATAAGGAGCTCATTAGCCAAGACCTTTCCAATAGTGTTTTATAATAATAATTGCCTGTTTCCTTTGCACTTTTTTGGGTAAGATTGAACAGATATGTTTATAAAACTTTTTAAAAAACATATTTATCTGTCTCTCCCACTTCTGATAATTATTTCTTATTACACTGTTTGGAAAGCTCTGGTGATGAGGTCAGTGTTTTTCTCATTCTGGTGACTGACAACATTGAACTTTCATAGATGTGATTTTGTGACAATAGTAATCTAGTCTGCTGCCCTTTCATTTCCCTCAGTCGATCTGCTTCTGTATCTCAGTTATTAGTGCTTTTACAGAAAAGTGTGAAGGCTAGGGGTGGTGGCTCTTGCCTGTAGTCCCAGCACTTTGCGGGGCTGAAGTGGGAGGATCACTTGAGCCCAGGATGCTGAGGCTGCAGTCAGCTGTGGTTGCACCACTGCACTTCAGCCTGAGCAACAAAGTAAGACTCTGTCTTAAAAAAAAAAAAAAAAAAAAAAAAAAAAAAAAAAAAGAAAAGGAAAAGGAAAGAGTGGAGAGCTAGGCTGATCAGGCCATAGAGACAGACATAGGACTGATAAGGTGCTCTCTTTGCCAAACCCTGAATCAAGGCACATTTCCCTGCTTGGTGGGTTACAATGCTATATTCCAGGTCAGATGGTTTCAGAGATACACTGGAGACAGAGACAGAGGGGATGTGGGAGGGAAAGTAGAAGTTTATAGTAAAATTCAGGAGTATTCAGTCAAAACATGTTGCTTTAGGCACCTAAATTACTTAGATTTTATAATCTTAGACGTGAGTTACAGCGATGATATACTAAAAGAAGAAGACTCTCATTGACAATTTAGCCAGATGGATTTCTGATTCTCCTGAGAACAGTGTAGACATATTACCGCTGGCTTCATCCCCCTTCACCTGCTTCCAGCCATACGGCTACCTACATACTTCCTGTGCAAAGCAGAGGAGAAGTGAGATAAAATGACTTATTCCCTCTGGACAAAGCTGGCTTGTTGTCAGGACCAATGCCACAGGGAATCTTCCAACACGTAAAAAGACTTATACTGAGATATTGTGTAAGTTGGATAATAGCCGCCCAAAAGCTGTGTCAATGTTTTGGAACCAGTGAATATGACCTTTGTGGAAGAAGAGTTTTTGTAGTACAATTAAGAATCTTGAGAAAAGAACATCCTAGATTACCCAGATTAGCCTTAAATCCAAGGACAACTGTTTTTAAAAGAGAGACACAGAGGAGAAGGCCCTGTGAAGACAGAGGTGGAGATTGGAGTTATGTAGGCACAAGCCAAAAAATGCCTGAAGCCGCCAGAGCTGGAAGAGGTGAGAAAGAATTCTCCCTAGAGCCTTTGGAGGGAGCACAGCTCTGCCAACCCTTTGATTGGAGACTTCTAGCCTTTGGAACTCAGAGGATAAACTGTTGTTTTAAGCCACCAAATCTGTGGTAATTTGTTACAAGAGCCCTAGGAAGCAAATACACAGGTCTTCCTTAGACATGGTAGAATCTTTTAATGTGAACCCTTTGCAGGGAATAGAACTTTTTTTTTTTTTTTTTTTTTTTTTTTTTTCTGAGATGGAGTTTTCTTATGTTGTCCAGGCTGGCCTGGAACTCCTGGACACAAGTGATCCTTCTCACTTCCACTTCTCAAGTAGATGGTATGATAGGTGTTCACCACTGCCTCTGGCAAAAATAGCAGTTTTCAGTGCCAGTGTAGTAGGCAATGGCTAGATACCTCACTTAAATTATCTCCATTTTAAAGATGAAAAAACTGAGGCTCAATGTCTCATGAAGGGAGCTAGGTAAGAATCCTGCTGACAGGTGGTATGGTGAAGTGGTTACAAGCTTGGGTTCTGGTCCTGTCTGGGTTCGAATCCCAGCTCTCTTCTTACTAATTTTGTGACCCTGGCCATGTTACTCAATCACTCTGACCCTCAATTTCTCCAACTGGAGAATAGGAATGATAAGATAGCTTCATTCACACAAATGCTGGGATGATTAAAAAGTATAGGCCGGGCGCGGTGGCTCACGCCTGTAATCCCAGCACTTTGGGAGGCCGAGGCGGGTGGATCACGAGGTCAAGAGATCAAGACCATCCTGGTCAACATGGTGAAACCCCGTCTCTACTAAAACTACAAAAAATTAGCTGGGCATGGTGACGCGTGCCTGTAATCCCAGCTACTCAGGAGTCTGAGGCAGGAGAATTGCCTGAACCCAGGAGGCGGAGGTTGCGGTGAGCCGAGATCACGCCATTGCACTCCAGCCTGGGTAACATGAGTGAAACTCCGTCTCAAAAAAAAAAAAAAAAAAGTATAAAATATTTAGAATAACACATGGAAAGAACTAAGTGAATGTTAGCTGCTATGATTACTACCACACTATGCTAATATGCTATTGCTAGATTATGACTACAAAGCAAAGAATGAAAGAGAATGGGATTATTTTTAAGGCAAGCCATGTAACTTTTATTGGTTACTAAATTCAAAACCAGTATTAGAGAGGTTATTCTTCAGAATGTTTACTCAATTTTGGTGTGGCTGTCATAAAGGAGACAAAAAGGCTTCAGTAACCTCAATGGTAACTGTTCTTTGCTGAGTACCTTACAGTGCTTTACAAATGCCACGCATCCAACAAGTATTTTTGAATTAGTAAAATCAAACTTTGTTATCAATAATGTTAAGGTAATACTAAGTTTTCCAAGATACTTTGAAATGAAAAAACTATTACCAACCATTTCAGAGTTACAAATTTCCTAAAACACTGTAGCAAAAGGCAGAGGATTAGGAAATACTCATTCATAAGATAAATCTACTTCTTTTTGCACATCCCCTACCCTTGACTGATAGGTCACTTTTACCATAGGTCACTCACTATAGATTGGATAAAATCGGGCAGGCAGCTAGTAATAGCTAGGTGTTTTTTGTTGTTGTTGTTGTTGTTTTTTGTAATTCTGTTTCCTTTTATTTCTTTATTAAAAATAAAAGAACCAGAAAGAAAATGAATGTTCTATTATAAACACTAAGCATCTTCATTTTAATTGTTAATATTTTTGTAAAACAGTGTTTTCATTTTACCATATTTTTTCTTAATTTGTCTGATCTGGTTAATTAAATGCTTATTAAAACATATATTCCTTTCTTGTACCAAAGGTCTTCAAGGATAAGATGCTGCTCCATTTAAATAAAAGATGAAGGACGTTGAAACACAAGTAGGCTTTAACCAGCAGACCCATAAATAAGGCAGTAGCTGGTGCTACACAATTCTAACACTGGCACTTGTACTGGGATTGACTTCTTTTAGGCTAGGAGTTCTTAACCTGGAGGTCAAGGACTTGGGGAGAGAGTCCTGTGAACCCTTTGCAATGCATGCAAATTTTGCATAAACATTTTTCTGCATACATTTCAAAGAAGTTTGCAGTATCCATAAGCTAAGACCACTGTTTCAACATCAAATGACTAAATCTAATTGCCCCATTTTATTTATTTGTAACATCTTAAATGCCAATATTATATCTAGTGTATAAATGTTTGCTGGCTGCTTTAAAGATGCCATCTCACAATCAAAAGAGTGAGATTTCTAAAAGCAAAGCTCCAATGATATAATCAGAATTTACTTGCCTGATAAAGTCTAGGTCTGGGTCTTCAGCCTTGCTCCTTCATGAAATGATTCTGTATGGGTTACTTCTCCTCTCTGGGTTGCTATTTCCTCATCTGCAAAATAAAGATTTGAATTAAACAAAACAAAAGATATCCTCAAATTTTAAAAGTGTACTGTCCCATGTAAAAGGTCATTAAACCACCTAGATGGATAATCTCTCACAAAAGCCTAGAATGTATTATAAAAACAAGGCAGAGCAAGCCAGCCTTATTTGAAAAACTATTTTTAGAAAATGTCTCAGTTTGAGGACATGCCATTGGCTAGTGATTCCCCAATTATACTCTGAGGGCTATAAAGTGTCACAGGTACCAGGGTTGAGGGGAGGCCCAAGGAGGGACAAAGAAAGGGGCCAAGAACACCCCACCTCACTTCTTTTGGAGCAGACTGCTTTTGATCTGTTTTTTAATTCAGTTTCTGGGTGAGATTTTTGTCTGTAGAAAATATCTCTTGACTTTATTAGTCTCTCTTAACATTGGGGGGCACAGTGAAGAGATTAGATTAATCACTATCTATAAAAAATCTGTCTTTAAAATCACATTGGATATAGTCAGAAGCTTTAAGGCTTATATCTTATTGTGTCATTTATTTGATGTGTCACATCAGGCATGTCATACAGTCTTTCTCAATCTTTTTCCTCACATATAGAACAGTGACACTGTATGCATAGATTAGTTGTGAGAATTAAATGAGAATATATCTATGAAAATGTCTTGTAATTTATGAAGTATCATAAAGATGGTTAGTGTATCTTCAGTAGTTAGCCCCAGAGTTTTTCATTTGGCCCTGGCTATCTGTAGCATTTTTTTGTTCGTATGAATTAAGTTATGGAAAGTACATATGATCAAATTTTCAGGTGATCCCATATTATGGGGTAGGGGCATAAGAGATTTAGCAGATTACAGATTCTGAGGGTAAAAAGGGGAAATAAATAGGTCCTGTTCTTTCATACAAAAAGTTAATTGGCAAGAATAAGACTGGAGAAAATTTGGCTTATAAGGAGTGCAGGTAAAAACACTAAGGAATTTTTATTGACTTTAAGTTCATTTTGAACCTATAGTATTGTGATATGATTGGCAAATAAATAAATAAGCAGTCCAGTATTCTTACATAGCTATAGAAGTATGGTGTCACCTACAAGAAAAAAGATTATGCCTTTCGGCCTTGATTAGCATCCTTCTTCCAGCTGTTAAAGTGGTCACTCCAGCAAGCTAAGGATATCCATAGAAATCTAGATGGAGAAATCCTGGAAGGTTTCCTCTGGGAAATGCTGAGAGATTTGTGGGGAGGAATGTGTCATGGAGGTCTCAAAAGATCTAAAAGGTATTAAAGGGTGTTATAGGCTGTTGTGGAGAAGAAGATTTAGAACTGTTGCATTGTTTTCAGAGGTGAATCTTAGGAAACACTTTAAACAATAAGAGCTGTCTAAAGAAGAATGGGTTATATGATGAGGTAGTGAGAGCTCCATTAAGAAAATTGTTTAAGCAGAGACTAGACAACACCTTCTAAGGGTTGCTATGAGTCAGGAGGCAGTTTTTAGGAAGATATTACTAAAATCTCACCAATTTTAAGATAATATTTCTATAGTAGAATTAAATATTCCACTAGAGAATGATTGACTTTGTTAGAAATGTTTTTGCCATATTAAAAAAAGTGTGGAGTTTGAAATTGGCAAACTGGAGTTTGCTATTGCATGGTATTTGGATATTGTTTAACCTCTTTGAACGTTAGTTATGTCATCAGTGACATGGAGATTATTAATTATTTCTGTATTGTTGTGGAGATTAAACAGCACAACATTGGTGAAAGATCCTTAGTAATCACTGGTCTTAGTAAGGGCTCAAATATAGTAACTTTTGTCACAATTATTATTTGTTCCTTCTATTTTCTACATGCATTTTGTTTCCTCTTATCTAACAGATTCCTTTTAGGTGATTCCATTGCATCCTTTATGGTTGTATGATACAAGTGGGTAAAAGGATAACTTCCATGAGTCTGGGAGAAATAATTCACCCTGAAGGAAGTTAGCAGATCACAGAGGTACCAAGTCATCTGTTTTGTGTTTGCATTGATGTTTGTTTCCTCCCAAAGAGAGGTAACCTGTGGAACAGCTTTTTTCTTGTTCTAAACTACAACCTGATTTTCCTGCCCATCAACACCAGAACTAGTCCAACCTGAGTGATTTCTTTTTTCTTTGTTCAAAGTTTTAGGCAATAAAACAACCTATTAAAATTTTAAGGCCTGAGCTCTTTATCACAGAGTAGACATGGTATCTGTAGAACTATTGGGCTCAGTTATATATGTTTCTATGCCTATTTTTTTCTGTCAATAAAGTGAACTTAAATCAATTTTACTTAAAAATTACTCAATGGGTGAGTTAATAAAAGAGAAGCAGTTTACTATTCTTAGAAAAAGATCAAACACACGAGATCCTGTTCTCTCAAGCATACTGCCAAATAGTAAATAAGAATCTTTCGCTTCAAATGCATTGAACTAAGGGACAAATGTACTGATACCCACCTCCTCTATGACAGTCCTTTGGTAAGGAGTTCACATCACATTTTTAAGCTGTCCACTTTGTTTCTTAACTACTTTTTGCTTTTTCTTCTAAAAATCAAATTTGTACTCCACAGCATTAACTGTTCTAGATTCTTCCCACCCCCCAGATATTAGAATTGACTTTTTTTATTCTATAAAAAAGAAATTAGAATCTGTAGTCAAAATTGATAACTGTGAGAGTGGGAATGATCAAGGTAAAGCTTGTTATTGCTTAAACAGTTGCCTTGTTTATGATGACAAATAATTAAAAAGCTGCATGACCAGACTGTGAAATACTTATTTAAAGGATTATAAGAGGAATTGGGACTATTTAACATGTATTATTCATAAAGCCCATGAAAATTGAGTAAGCACTTTCCACAGTATCTAATTTAGTGAGTAGTAGTTACATTATAAATGTAGAGTTTAGGCAACATTTATAAGAAGTTGTTGAATTTTTCTGTTGCAGCTCTGTGCAATATGATAGTAATAGCAATATGCACATATGTATATTTCTTTGTATTATCTATCTATCTATATATATATATATACGCACTAATATGTATGTATATCGTTTCTAAATTCAAAAGTAGCCAAATTAATTTATTTTATAATTTTAAAATAAGGTGTCAATTATGTTCTTAAGAGTTTACAGTTGCTAAATACTAGATTAGAAGATTACTTATTTATTTCTAAATTTTATTTCCATTATGTTGGTTCCACTATGTTTCACTTGAAAGATTTTAGAGAAGATCAAATATAAACTATTTAGGAAAAACATTTCTTTAACTCTTCACTAGAGAGATATGATTCTATGTTATATGACAAATAATGCTTCTCCATCAATAGTATAATACATTTAAAAAAGTCTCTAGAAATAGTACAGTTAATCAGATTTTCTTTGCTATTTAAGTAACAAATACTGATTTTTGTATATTAAGTTCAATATTAATGAGGGTAGATCAGACAAAGATAGTAGTTAAGTTAGAAGAATTTGTTGACAACTCTGTCAGAGAAATATTGCTGCTATGCTAATAGACTTTGATTTTTAAGCACAAATAATTTCTTTGTTTACTAATAGTTTTACCACTGTTAAAGCTGTACCTGCTCTTATAGATATAAAATATCCCCTGAAATATCACAATACAATTATAAAATATTGTATGAAAAATATAGACACCCATAATTTTACCATTTTTATAAAACTTTGTATATTGTTAACATTTTAGAATTTTTTTCTATGCATATTTTTCTGTCACACTTGGTTGTAATCAAATTATGTATTTCATTCTGTATCCTGATTTTTTCAATTAATTTTGCTCAAAGGTATTTTTAAATATCTTCACATAGTTTTCTAATCATCTTTCTAACGATTGCATTAGACTAAATTCCAAGGTATCTCAAGATTTATACCATTCATACCAGAAACATTTACTGGTCACTACTATAAGCTTAGCATTGTCCTAGGCACTGTACAAAAACTTCAACCCCTGTGCATTCTATGGGAAGATGATAGAGGATGTATAGATGGTACCTGAAAAAAAACCCATAAAATCTTGAATTCAGTGCTATTACTCTCCTAGTGCTAAGCACTTCAGTTGTTCATTAGGTTGCTGATTATCAGCCAAGGTAGTAAAAAATATGTGCATATGTTTGTGTAGATCCTGTGCCAGGTTTAAATGTACTGAACTTAAACTACCTTTTTTTTTTTTTTCATTTCTCTATCTAAACAGATATACAGCAGTCATAGCCTAGTAATAATGATAAAAATATTTTGAGACTAAGGGAAAGTTCTGCTGGAATGGTTGATCAGAACAGCTTCTATTTCCAGTGGGCTTGGGTCTGTGCGCCAAGCATCACCTGGATATTGACATGCTTTTCTTCATGTGTGATGGCTCCCAATTCAGAGATCCCACAGTCACCAAAGGTTCCATTCTGAGTAATTAAAACAAAAATGTTTTTGTGACATTTAAAATTTTCTGTGAGGATCCCTTTGGTAGGGGAAAAGCCAAGCATATTCTCTCTGATAGAAGTAGAAGAAAGCAGCAAATTTACTTTGTTTCCATATGTTGGTCACAGGTTAGCTTTCCATCTCATTTACGTGGTAATAGATTACTCCATATGGGGAGGCACTATGCTAATTTTGATTAAAGGTCATACACAGAAGAAAAGAATTAGATTTTCAAAAGAAACAAAAAGATAATATAATATCCTTAGGTTTAGATAAGACTAAACTTCAAGTAAGATACATCCATATATATATGGATGTATATATATGTATATACATATATATATATATGAGATACTTCCATATATATATATATATATATATATATTTGTTTTGTTTTATTTATTTTCTACTCCATCAGTGAACATTCGTTGATTCTTATGGGGCATGACATTTTATGTGGCACAAAAACAATGTTCTAGAACATAAACACGAACTGGTTGGTATTTTTGGCTATTGATGGGGAATGTAAGTATGGTATTATTGCCCCAGAAAAGCTGCTTTGAACATGACATATTGAGCTTTTTTACCTTCTTTCTTTTTTTGAATCTTTTTTAACTTTCTTGTTCAATACGTTACTTACATTTATTCCCAAATTCTCTTTTTAATATTTTTGTAGATCTTGAACTCAAAGTGATAACTTTAGCTTGGAATTACTAATTGTCATCCTTTGATCTTATAATGGAGCTGAAAGAGCAGGGATGCAATATTTAAATTGCAAATTGTCACCTGGAAGCTGCCATTCTATACTGGTAATATATTTTTTTATTTATTGAGCAACTTATGTTTCAGAAGTTTGATAAGCACTTTATATGAATTACTTTATGCAGCTTACTTAACAACAATATAATAGATGCATTATTTCTATACCTGTTTTAAAAATGAGGAAATTGGGGTACTGGGAAATTTTTAAACTGGCCCGAAGTCTCATGGTGAATGCAGAGCACACAGTCTTAACCAGTCTCTCAGGCTGCCTCTCTATATAAGGAGTTCTGATCATAACCTGGCAAATCGTTTATCCCTCCTTCCAGCCAGCTGGCCACTCAATCTAGTATCAAGGATGTAGGAGGGATGGGATATAAACTGTCAGTAAGATAGACATGGTCACTATCCTCAGGATGCTTTCTAGAGAAGAGAAGGAACAATTAAGCAAGCATCCACACACAGTATGGTTTATGCTATGATAGGGAAGTGTAAGGTACTCAGGGGCATAGGAGACTCTAATCCAGTCTGGAGGTGTCAGGTCGGCAGGTCAGAAAGTTGTTGTCCTTAGTTGCCCGTGTTCTTCAGCCATTTTGTAGCAGAAGACATATAATGTATCCTCAGAAGGAAAGGGCTTTGGAATAATGTCCTCTTCTGTCTTGTTACCCAGATGCCTGCCACATAGTAGCTGCTCAATCAAAATTTGTTGAATAAATAAATGAGAATTCTAATGCTCCATAATAATTCCATTGTGACAGGGGTCCTTTGAGTTATTTCTAACTTTATATTTATTCTGAATATTCTTAAACACTTCTCCTCTAAGCTTGACATAAATGAATGTATCCTTTTGACTTACGAATTCAAGTCTCTGCTCTTTTTTTTTTTTTTTGAGACAGAGTCTCGCTTTGTCGCCAGTCACCATCTCAGCTCACGGTAACCTCAGCCTCCCGGGTTCAAGCGATTCTCCTGCTTCAGCCTCACCAACAGCTGGTATTACAGGTGCGCACCACCATGCCCGGCTAATTTTTGCATTTTTAGTAGAGACGGGGTTTCACCATGTTGGCTAGGATGATCTCGATGTCTTGACCTCGTTATCCACTCGCCTCGGCTTCCCAAAGTGTTGGGAGTACAGGCGTGAGCCACCGCGCCCAGCTTCTGCTCTCTTTTAAGCCATTACTAAAAGCTCTAGTCCAAGAAAGCTCCTGTACCCATTATATTTTACCAGAAAGAGAGCTCCCCAGGTCTCTTTTAAACCAAGTTCCCTGAGTAGGGATTCTAGGACAATCTGGTAAAGTGCAGACTGGTTGCTTTTTCCCTGTGTGTTTTTTTTTTTTTTTCAGTTGGTCTGTGGATTTGATGCTCTGCTCACTTTCCAGACTTCTGAAAAACTTGTTCTTCCTTTACCTGGGCATCATGGCCTGGAAATTTCTCTTACCTCACTTCTCCCCAGCGCTTTCACTCTTCAAACGGTATTAACTTTGGGGAACCAGTTCTTAATTATTTGCCACACAATTTTCTGGAAGACTACAAGAATCCAGGACAAAGCTAGAGGGAGAGGCCAAAAGTAAACTGAAAACCTAGGCTAATGATTTTCCTGAGCAAGAGTTTTTGTTATTATAATGCAGTATTTTACATAGGTTGTAATTCTCAAGAGCAGGTGTTGGGTTATGTCTTCTTTATGCTCACTTGGAATGAATGCCCTTGTGCTATTACATTATTTTCCCTAATGAAACAGCAGCAAATATAGGCAGCAAAATAATGTTGGTGGTTGAAGCAAATGCCACAGGGAAACCAAAGCTTCCCAGGGGAAGAGAGAAGTTAACTGGGAGCTGGTAATCTTTTTGGTGAGTTGGCCAGTGGCCAGGTTTGTATGTGATTTTACATTTTTCTACTTGCATGATCTTACTTCCTAGACCGATCCCACTATTTAAAATTGTACCTTATCGCTTCTCGGCCTTTTGGCTAAGATCAAGTGTAAAATTGTACCTTGTTCTTTTCTCTGTTTTATGTTTCTTCAGAGCCTTTAACTTCATTATGAAATTTACTTATTAATATTGTCTGACATTCAGAACCTGTGAGGCCACTTGTTCCTCTCTAGTTCATTATCAGTGCTCAGACCAGTGGTTGAGTTTGTTCAGGCCCACATAGGTGAGAGAGGAAGGTACCTGGATCTCAGCCAAAAGTTTACTTGCCTTCTACTCAAATTAGCCCAGTTTTGCCTACACTAGATTGGCCCTAAAAGCCTGAGAGTCTTGGGAGGAGGAGAAGCTGGAGCAGCCACTGAAGTCTTCATAGCATACTAACCTGTCATTGTCAGAAAGCATCTGCTATGATTATGACAACCTCAAATGCAGGAGACACTCCCAAATAATTAATATGTTCCTCTATTCATCTTTTATGTTTTGAGTTCCCACAAGCTGCCTGATCCTGTACTAAGATGAAATCAAATGATAATGCTTCATCCAGAAATGGAAATATAAAACTAGTGAGCCTCACTGTGTCATGGGGGTGGCAAGCACCCCTGGCCTTACTGCCAGACAGTTATGAGTACACTGAAACAAATCATGTCCTTAGCTTTAGGGATTCAAGGCTACCTGCTTCAGGAAACCTCAAGGATTTTCCATTCTCATCAGCACAGGCTTATTCTTCCATGTATATGTTTTTGAGGAGCATATCATGATGATAGAAATGGGATCCATGTGAGTTTTGACCATCAAAGCTTTTGCAGAGGTCCTACTGTAATATTTTGTCTAATTACAAGATTTATATAAAATAATTTTTATGCCCAGCCATTTATTTTATTTTTATTTATTCATTTATTTTGAGACAGAGTTTCACTCTTTTTGCCCAGGCTGAAATGCAATGGCATGATCTCAGCTCACTGTAACGTCCACCTCCCGGGTTCAAGCAATTCTCCTGCCTCAGCCTCCCGAGTAGCTGGGATTACAGGTGTCCACCACCACGCCTGGCTCAATATTTTTTGTATTTTAGTAGAGACGGGGTTTCACTATGTTGGCCAGGCTGGTCTCGAACTCCTGACCTCAGGTGATCCACCCACCTCGGCCTTCCAAAGTGCTGGGATTACAGGTGTGAGCCACCATGCCCAGCCCAGCCAGTTATTTATAAAATCAATACATGTAGGAAAAAACTCTATCATAGTTACTTTTTTAATATTGCTTTCATCAGGATTAATAACTCATTTATTCAACAGATAAATGAATTATTGCACACCTATCCTGTACCAGGCCACTTCTATGCCCTGGATAAGTAATAAAACAGACAAAAGTTCCTGAGATGTCAGACAATATTAATAAGTAAATTTCATAATGAAGTTAAGGGCTCTGAAGAAACATAAAACAGAGAAAAGAACAAGATACAATTTTACACTTGATCTTAGCCAAAAGTGGATGAGTCCAAAACGATATGGCATTGCAAGCGAATTCTCTATGGGACTTTTCTTTCTTTTTTTAGGACTTTTCTTTCTTTCTTTTTTTGTGATAGCCATTCTGGTTGGTGTGAAGTGCTATTGTACTGTGGTTTTGATTTGATTTTCATTTCCCTAACCACTAATGGTTAGCAAAAACTTTCTCATGTGTAAATTGGCTGTTTGTACATGCTCTTTGGAGAAATATCTATTCAAATTTTTGGCCCATTTGAAAATGGCTTGTCTTTTTGTTGTTGAGTTCTTTATTTTCTGCCTTAAGAGTGGAGGATGGTTGGAGGAAGAGAGCCTCAGACCTCTCAGTTGCTGTCATCTAGAACAGAGCTCTGCAACACAAAGCTGGGGATCATGAGTAATGTGACAGCCTGCTTCTCTCAGGGTATACTACAGAGTATGATCTAGGTTGAGAGGGGGCCCTGTGTTACTGGCTCCACCTATCCATAGTGAAACACCTTCACACTCAACTGGAGGTTGCAGGGAAATGTGTTGTGGTTCAAATGCCACAATTGTTTGCAGTTCTTACTGAAATATAAGAGATTGTCTTGAATAAATATTTTCCTCATGCTGTATGTTCTCAGGACAATTTCCAGGAACTTTAAATGGTTATTTATCTATATTTTTCACCAGTTATTGTTGTTTTTAAGGAATGGATTCGAAAAGCTCTTTATATCACCATTCTGGAAGTGAGTCCCATTTGGATCTTTTTAAATAAATATTTTGTTACTTTTATACTTGCTGGTAAAATAGTGGTAAAACTGTACTTCATAATTAGCATAGTAGATATAAAATTGCTGTACAATTATAAAGGGCAGTTTTTATAAAAGTAGTTGCAAATTTACAAACAGTGAATTAAAATCAATGAGAGTTGAAGACTGGTTGACTTTCAATTTCAAATCTAGTCAAATTCTAGAATGACCGTGCTTTGGTTTGACAAATAATTTTTAATTTATTGTCATTAAATAGTTGTAAAGAAATATCTGGATAATGAGGATGACAGTGCATTTCATACTACAGCTTGTTAGTTTTGGTCTAGTTATCTATGTACAAAGCCATCACAGACATTGAAATAGTCACCAAAATGACACCTGTTTTAATCAGCATAGGAATAATTCAGATGTGGAAATCAAGTTCTTAAAATTCAATACCTTTATGTATACATTTTAAAATTTCATTAGCAAAAATGACCATGCTTTTCTTAATTTTTGTCTAATTCAAAATAAGTACTGCACGACAAAGTCTTCTAGTAAAACAACTTTCCCAACTCCCCTGATACAGTTATTTGGACTTTGGGGTCTCTTACATTTAACAATTCTTCAAGCTCCTTATCTGATCATGTACTGGGTTCATATGTGAATTGCCAACCAGTTGAATATCACTTTAGTTGAAACAAATCTGGAGTCCCACTCATATTTAAAATGCCTCTCTATACATTTTCCCCACTTTTCCTATCCTTACGGCCAAGTTAACTATTTAGCTAACTCTAGCTAGCTGTCTTTTGGTGAAGAAGTTTGGTTACTTATAAAGGATCACATAAGTATCTTTGAGAAAATACATACTGCTTAATATGTATAAGAGAATGTTAAAATATATTCCTTGTTAGAAGTTCTTCACTTTTTGGCAGTTGACTTGTGTATACTATTGCCTAAAGTACAGCAATTTAAATAACTTACGGGCAGAGAGGGGTTGTATAAGAGCACGGAACTAGGTAAAGATGAATAAGAAGGAAACCAAGCACCTCCCAATGATATTTCCGTGAATACTTAATGGACTACACAAAGATAAATAGTGAAAATAGCAAAGTAATTTTCTCTTCTTTTGGTTTGGAAAGTTTCAGTGTTAAAGTCTGGCTTCTGTTGAGTGAAACATCTTAGTTTCCCACATAATGAAAGGTAAATGGAAAAACCCACCAATTTTGAAAATTGTAATGCAGTTAAATAGTAAACTGATAAATTGCATTAAAGCTCACTATTAATTTTTTCCCCTATAGAGAAAGGAATACTATCCTACTAAAGCTACTTTACAGTTCAAGTAGGTATTTTGGAAGATGCTTACCTCCCGGTTGGGTGTATCTCCCTGCGGCTTAGGTGAGCGCCGAGGCTTTGGCTCCTCCCCAGCTGCTGCGAGCTTCCCACTGCGCCGGGCGCCTGGGAGCCTCCCCGAGTTAGGTGTTCGGCCCCGCCCTCTGGACTATTGCTAAAACTCCAATTCTACCAGGCTGATTCCCTTGATTAATTATTGACAAAAGGAAAACACTCCTACGCAAACTTGTGTCCAACCGCGCTGCTCCCAGCGACTCCTTCCAAAAGAGAATGCCCACTGCAGCGCTCCCCTCCCCCCTTGCTCTATGGTCCCAACTTCTCAGACGCTGCCACTCTCAGTCCTGGGCGATCAGACTGGTCCTCAGAGGAATGCAGCTCAACGACTTCTACGTTTAAAAATTTGGTTTTCTGCAGCTCGTTCGCACTTCTCTTGGGACCAGCCTCTCGGGAGGGGGCGCTTTCCCAATGCAGGGGAAGCCGGGGCTGCGAGAGCAACAGAGGCAGCTGAGGCGTCGCTGTCACCTCCGGCTGCTGCAGTAAAACCCCGAGCCGAGGCGGGGACGGGGAGGAGGGGATAGGGAGGCGCCCTCCCCCGCGCTGGAGCTGGGATCCCCGACACTACTGAAGGGGCACGTCCTTTGGCGGAGGTAGAGGGGCGGGCCGAGGAACAGGAGCTGCGAAGGTGGGAGCTCTGGGGCTTTAGCCCAAGCCGCGTTAAAGCGAGCAGGGAAAGCCCGCGCCCTGCATCCCTCGGGCCGCAGACTTCGGCAAGGGGGCGAGAAGCCCGGGTGTCAGCAGAGCAGGACTGCGGTTTCAAACTCGGCGTCAGGCTGCGAAGTGAGCCCGGGGCTCAGGCCGGGCGGCAGGCGGCCAAGAAAGCATCCCACCCAGGTTTGTCAAAAACCGAAGAAAGCAAGCCATTTGAGCACCGGCAGCTAATTCTGGTGCCTCTGAATGTGCGAAGCGCCCCTCCCCGCCCCACTCGCATCCTGCCACCTTGCCCGCGGTAGCTGGGAGGTTAATCGTTAAAAAGGTGGACTCCCTCCGGGGAAACGGATGGAAGGATCGTGCCCGGAGAACTTGTGTGTGCCCACTGACAAGTGCAGAGAATTAATCTGGGCCCGGACTGCGGCAGGAGGGCGAACTGGGGAAAGAGGGCTGGGAGGCGGCGCGGTGGTGCAGAGACGCGCGGCGCCTGCTCCCGCGGCCCCCGGGCCTGGCGTGCCCTGCGCTGACGCTCTGCTCTCGGATCTCTTCCCCCGAGGGCGCGGGACCGGCGTGAGCACCTTCCCTGGGAGCCCACATCCATCACCAGAGATGGCCTCTCCATCGAGAGCAGGGCTTGCTGAGAGCGGCGGAGGACCCTGAAGGCTCCGCGCTCTGTATCTCCGTGGCAGAGACGCTTTCTGCTCGAGGCCCAGGGGAGTCCGGGAGCGAAAGCCTCTTCTGATGAATGAGCATGTGGGCAGCATCTGCCCATCAGCCCCCACTACCGAAGGAGGAGAAACTGCACATGCTCTGCCAGGGCTGATTGTGCTGAAGCGCGAAATTTTAGCTGCTGGCAGGTCTCTGCTCATCCTCACAACGCGCTTTCAGCGGGTTCCACACTGCCAGGGCTACGAAGAGGGAGGCTCACGTTATTGGGCGGTGGTGTCTTCATGCAGGAGGGAGAATGTCCCCAGAGGAAGCTAAAGTTAGATGGGGGCAGGGAAGGGAACCAATTGAAACAGAGCAACTACATGGAGCCCGTGTTAGACATTTTACATAGTTATCATTTCCTTTTGCTCCCGTGTCTAAATAGCAGCAACCACTGCTAGTGGTTTTTTTTTTTTTTTTCTTTATCACTTTATGTTGGTCACCTTTCCTTATCTCTTGGCTTCTCCCGACACGCCTTGCAATGTTGGCAGGGTAGATATAACCACTCAGGGCACGTATATGAGGAAATAGAAATCCTAAGAAGCGACTTGGCTGGGTCCACCAAGCCCCTTTGTGGTGAGGCCAATACTATTTACACTAGTTTCTAAATCTTATTTTTCATTATCTATTTTTCCCACTTGGTTGCGACACTCCACTGTCCACGCTGTGATTGCACATTTGTGGAAGTATAGAAATAGATCTTCTTGACAAAGGTTTATGAAATGGATATAAGACCTTGTAACTACTCCAACTGGAGTTTGGGGAAAACAGATACAGCTGGCAGAGGTATTCAGACCATTAAAAATAGTCTTAATTTAATTTTAAAAAAAAGACCTTAAATAACATACACCTATTATAACCACACACAGGAATACTTTTATTTATAACTTTTTGTATATCTTATGGATACCTTTATATATTAAGGTGTTATTTGGATATACCTTTATGTATACCCAAATGGAGAACAGATACTCCATGTTTTCCATAAAACCATAGAATATTCTCAAAACTTAACTAGATCACAAACTATAGGTCAGCACTTTTTTTTTTTTTTTTCTTTTTGAGACAGGGTCTCACTCTGTTGCCCAGGTTGGAGTGCAGAGGCATAGTCACAGCTCACTGCAGTCTCAGCCTCCTAGGCTCAAGTGATCCTCCTGCCTCAGCCTCCTGTGTAGGTGAGACTACAGACACATGCCACCACACCTAGCTAGTTTTTAAATTCCTTGTAGAGATGGGGTCTCATTTTGTTGCCCAGGCTTAGGTCAATGCATTTTAAAAAGCAGAACTCATGCAGACTACATCACCCATCAAAATACAATAAGCATAAAATTAACAACAAAAATTTCTCCTGATTAATACCATTGGAAATTTAAAGATGATTTGAATCTGTATTAAAAAGCACGAATGGGAAAATTACAAACTCTTTAGAAACAGAAGAAAAACAAAAACCCTACATAACAAAATTGAAAGAGTACAGAAAAGCCAAACAATCTATGAAATTATACACTAAATGTATTTATCACAAAACAATGTACAAAGAGACTTAGAAAAAAATGCAAAAGAATTATGTTAACTGATAAAAATAACAGCAGAAAATAATGAAGTTGGAAAGTATAAAAGTGAAAACAAAAACGAAAAAGGAGACTTGATCAATAAAATTAAAAAAAATAAACTCCACAGCTTCTGCACAGCAAAAGAAACAATCATTAGAGTGAATCGGCAACCCACAGAATGGGAAAAAATTTTTGCAATCTACCCATCTGACAAAGGATTGATATCCAAAATCTACAAAGAACTAAAACAGATTTACAAGAAAAAAACAAGCCCATTCAAAAGTGGGCAAAGGATATGAACAGACACTTTACAAAAGAAGACATACATGAGGCCCACAAACATGAAAAAATTCTCATCATCACTAGTCATTAGAGAAATGCAAATCAAAACTACATTGAGATACCATCTCACACCAGTCAGAATGGTGATCATTAAAAAATCTGGAGACAACAGATGCTAGAGAGGATGTGGAGAAATAGGAACACTTTTACACTGTTGGTGGGAGTGTAAATTAGTTCAACCATTGTGGAAGACAGTGTGGCGATTCCTCAAGGATCTAGAAATAGAAATTTCATTTGACCCAGCAATCCCATTACTGGGTGTATATCCAAAGGATTATAAATCTTTCTACTATAAGGACACATGCACACGAATGTTCATTGCAGCACTGTTTACAATAGCAAAGACCTGGAACCAACCCAAATGCCCATCGATGATAGACTGGACAGGGAAAATATGGCACATATACGTTTTTGATGGCACAGCCATCAAAAACGATGAGTTTGTGTCCTTTGTAGGGACATGGATGAATCTGGAAACCATCATTCTCAGCAAACTGACACAAGAACAGAAAATCACCGCATGTTCTCACTCACAGGTGGGTGTTGAACAATGAGAACACATGGACACAGGGAAGGGAGCATCACACACAGGGGTGTGTTGGAGGGAAATAGGGGAGGGACAGCGGGGTGTGGGGAGTTGGGGAGAGATAGCATGGGGAGAAATGCCAGATATAGGTGATGGGGAGGAAGGCAGCAAATCACACTGCCACATGTGTACCTATGCAACAATCTTGCATGTTCTTCACATGTATCACAAAACCTAAAATGCAATTTAAAAAAATAAAATAAAAATATGAATAATAAAAATAAAATAAAAAAGTATTCTCTGGAAAGATCAAGAAATAAACCTAGAAAAGATCAAGAAGCAGAGAAGACACAAATAACATTAGAAAGGAAAGATGGTATATAACCATATATAAGGATGATATTAAAAAATTTTTTAATCAATTTATTTTTATTTTATTTTGTCCATGAGAAGGAACCTTCTTTTCTTCTGATTACTAGAACTTGTGAGATAATAATTAACACTACAGCTTGTGCAAAGGGGAATGAAAGTTGAAGAACCAGGCAGCATTGTTTAGAATATGATAGTTTAAGAACATAAAGTAATGGTAATTGTATCAAATGAACATTTTAACCAGGACTTTTATCATCAGTATTATAAAGTTCCTATTGTATAACTAAAAAACACACTGCTGGAGTAGAAAATTTTCAAAAGTAACCATCACTAGTGTGTACTCCCTTAGGTAACCTGAGATGTCTGGAGACAGATATTATAGGGAAAGGAATGGGTCCACTTCGTAAAACTGTGTTTAGGTTTTTGGGGATGACTCTTGAGTCTACAATATCAGGAAGAAGCAAGGAAGTCATGGGAGAATCCACTTAAAATGACCCATAGTCAGCTACCCAATCTTGTATGCATTTGCTGAGGGAGGTCTTGCTTTTAGCGGATTAAAATTCAAGCATAAAATGTGAGTTTTTCTCAGGCTTCCAAACCTGACTGTGGTGAAAAGAATATGGACTTTGAAGAAAAACAGCTCTGGATTCAAATCTTAGCTCTTTCTACTAATCAGTTCTGTAGTCTGAGACAAATTAGCCAGTATCTGTATACTTAGATTTTCCAACCATGAAGTAGGAATAATATTGACTTCAAAGGGTTCTTTTGAAGGTTAAAGGAAACACCATTTACAAAGTACTCATCATATGGTTCCTGCGGAACCCCCAACCCCCATTCTGCCTTTCATAAATGCCATCTTTTAGTAATTTATCTACTGGCCATTCACATTTCTTCTGTTTTGTCACTGGGATGCTATCCTTCTTCCCTTCCTTTCAGTGACCCATGTGCCTACTCCATGACTTACTAACAATCAGAGAAATCCAAGCATCATTACTGAGTACCCTGGGGATGCCTTGGAAAGATCCTCTTAAATCTAAAAATAACTTGGCCCCTTTCTTACAAGGTGTAAATGGCAAAATCAGGCCTGCTTCTTTATTTCCTTCCTGCCTGCTCCCCACCTTATTTTTACTTGCCACATTTTTTTGAGTTTCTATGAAGCTATGCATGAGTGACATTCCCCAACTCACTGTTTCCTATTTAACAAGCATGTGTATGCTTAGACTGAAATCTTTCGCTGGGGAAATACCCTAACCTTGCAACATTGTAAAATTTAATATTAGCATAAAGATCATATTAATAATAATCAGTAAAGAGAGTCAGTAGTTTCTTCTAAAAATTGGGGAAAAAAAACCGCATTCCATTAAGGGACTAATGTTGATGTCTGCATTAATCACTAACAAAAATAAGAGATTTATCAGAATAGGCACAAGTTTTGCCTTTTGATAGCCTTTCCCTGTCTAGCACCAGAGAGCTCAGGAGTAGCAATAAGACCAGTTTAACAAAAGATTTTCTGCACCATTTATTCTAAAGCAGACTTTAAAAAACATTATTTTTATATTACATTATTGTTACATACAATGTCCACTTTGGTGTAGCTATGTCTATTCAGGCAAGACAAAGAATACAATGGAAAGTCAACTTAGCCAAGAGAGAAGAGCGAGGCTCTACTAATCATATTAGATAATATCCCCCCTTAGCACCTCTTATCCTCTTTTATTGATCTCATCTTCATAGGAGAAAAAAGAAATAAAACTAGTAATCGATGAGGATATTTGAAAGTAAAAACAGAAATTTGAGGCAGATTTCATTTACTTCTTTTTGGTTTGCTTTTACAAGGTGCAAATTAACTCTTATTTCTTTTAAACCTTGTTATATTAGCATTGTTTGTTTATTTTTTTTGATGCCATAAAGATACTACTAGTCTCCCAGAGTAGAAATCTTTATAACATTCAGTAGAATTTGAAGGGTATTTGAAGGGATTGTCATATGGTAATGGAGTTTACATGTTCTTACAGCAACTAGCTATGCACCTCTGGTGTACTAGCTAACTTCTTAACCATTTTAAAATGTCCAGTGTAGTGGCATTAAATACATTCATAACATTCTGAAACTATTACCACCATCTCTTTCAATAATTCTTATAATCTTATAAAACTGAAATTCTTTACTCATTAAACAGCAACTCCCCATTCCTCCCTCCACACAGCCCCTGGCAACCACCTATTCTACTTTCTATCTCTATGATTTTAACTATTCTGTTTCATATCAGTGTGATTATACTGTATTTGTCTTTTTGTGGCTGGTTATTTCACTAGAAAACTGTTCTCAACATGTATCCATGTTGCAGCACAGGGGTCCCAAGAGATCTAGATTGCATACTCCTAAGACTCTAATGCCCGAGGATCTGAGGTAGAACAGTTTCATCCTGAAACTGTTCCTCCCTTCCCCATCTCCCTGTCTGTGGAAAAGCTGTCTTCCATGAAACAGGTTCCTTGTGCCAAAAAGGTCAGGGATCATTGTTGTAACATATGTCAAAATTTCCTTCCTTTTTCAGACTAAGATTCCGTTATATGTATACCACATTTTGCTTGTGCATTCATCTACCGACGGGCATCATGTTAAACTCTTATGCTCAGTGATGTGTCAGTAAATGAATTGGTTGCCTGGCATTAGAGGTTGTTCCAGATACCTATATAACTGGACCATATCATGGTTAAACCCAGGATCTTGAATAAATTACTGGAATACATTTATCAATAAAGGAACCAGTCTTACTTTCCTTCAGGCTGGTATAAGGAAAGTCCCATTAATAATCTTATAGTTACCTTTTTTTTTTTCTCAGAATATGTGGGCAAAATTACTTCTCTGTAAAATGGAAAATATTTTCCCTTCACTGCTGTATTGTTACAAAGATGCATGTGATATCCCTCATTACTATCAATTATTTTGCTTTAGTTTTCCTCTGTCAAAATAGAATTTTATTTTCTTCATTAATTAGCCCTATTAGGTTAAAATTGTAGTTAAAATCATAGAAAGAGAAGCAAAACAGGAAAATGGTAGTGGCTGGAGTGTTTGAACTCTGTCAAGCTCAAAAGATGAATAATAATGATATGGATAATAATGATGATAATGACTCTCAGCTCTTAAACTACTATCACAAAATTTTCACAAATAATCTCTTACTGCAAGTTTGTAGGGTGGGAGCTTCTTATCTCATTTCGTAGACCAAGAATCAGAGTGGTTGGAACACTTCTAAGGTAACACAACTTTACGAGTTGGATACCAAAGCCTGTTTTTATTGTTTTTGGTTTTGTTTGTTTTTTATCCTTTACTCTGTTAACTCACTCTAAATGATTTCTCCATGACTGCTCATATGTCACTTCTCCTGATATTTTTCTGAAAGAAGATGGTTGTGTTATGCTAGTTAAAAGAATAGATGCTGGAGCCAGACCTACCAGATTTAAATCCTAGCTTGACCACTTGGCTGTATGAGTGAAGACGACTTATTTAAACTCTCCTCAGCCTCAATTTCCTTATCTGCCATGAAAGATTAAAAACAGTATCGAACTATTTTAATTAAGATACATAAGGCATGTAGAAGAGTAGCTGGCATTGAGTAACTGTCCTGTAAGTATTCACTACTATTGTTTTGAGAGTTTGAGATAATAATACGCGTAAAGCAGTTAGGTCAGTATCTGGCCCCTAGAAAATGCTTAGTGTGGCCAGGCACAGTGGCTCATGCTTATAATCCCAGCATTTTGGGAGGCCGAAGCTGGTGGATCACCTAAGGTCAGGGGTTGAAGACCAGCCTGGCCAACATGGTAAAACCACATCTCTACTAAAAATACAAAAATCAGCCAAGCGTGATGGTGGGTGCATGTAATCTCAGCTACTTGGGAGGCTGAGGCAGCAGAATTGCTGGAACCCAGGAGGCAGAAGTGGTAGTGAGCCAAGATAGCACCATTGCACTCTAGCCCAGGTGACAACAGAAGACTCCGTCTAAAAAAAAAAAATGCTTAATGCATCCATCTTACTTTTAAATGTGTTTTATTTTTGTAATAAATAGTTTTAAAGTAGATTTTCAGGAATACAATCCGCATCTTCTTCCTTCCCTCATTCCCCTTCCCTTTATCACTCCTTCCTCCCCTTCTCCTTCCCTTTTGACTTTCCTACCTCCCCTTTTGTGACAAGTGACTATGACTTACTCAATTGTGTGTGTGTGTGTGTGTGTGTGTGTGTGTGTGTATTTTTGAGATGGAATCTTGCCTTGTCGTCCAGGCTGGAGTCGGTGGTACAATCTCAGCTCATTGCAACCTCTGCCTCCCGGTTCAAGTGATTCTTGTGCCTCAGCCTCCCAAGTAGCTGAGATTACAGGTGCACACCACCACACCTAGCTAATATTTTTATTTTTAGTAGAGATAGGATGTTGGCCACACTAATCTTGAACTTCTGATCTCAAGTAATCAACCTGCCTTGGCCTCCCAAAGTATTGGGATTACAGGCATATGCCTCTGCACCCAACCTGCAATTGTGTTTTCTATGAACTATTGTTCAGGGAAATCCATTAATTTTTCTAATGTTCCAGCCCAACAGAAAATATATTTACTTTAATGTCACATATTCAGAGAACACAGCATTTCCTCCTCTCATTAAAAGATCTTTACTAAAAACAGTGGTTGATAAAAAAGAATCTTAAGGTTTTGAAAGTAGAAATTAGTTTAAAAAAAAATCCCCAATTTGTGAGAAAGCAAGAGAGAGAGATGAATGATAATGACAGAACTCTGTATGTTTGGACTACAGATTGAGGTGAAAGTGGCCACAATTTTGATGATTCAGCTGTTTTACTTTGCATTTTGACATGTGATGGCGTCTCTGCCCAGAACAAACTTACTTTGCCTGTCCTTACTGAGAGATTTATTGCTTCATTGAAGACTTTTGATTTAGCAACCATCTTCCTTAACTAGTTTTCTTATCTTGAATCACTTGGAGTAAGACTCTTCATCTATGATGAATAGCTGTGTAATGAAAAGGAGAGGAAGCCGCCCCATCATTTTATATTTCCACTGAATGAATTATCACTCACCTCCAGCAAAACATCTTTCTCTCTTATGTATTATGAAAATTCACAGCTACCCTAGAGTAGTGACATTTTGCTGTGGAGAATTTGGCATTTGTTGTGAAGGTATTATTTTAATTCCTGTCAAATTAAACTTTCAGGTCAGGGTTGTTATTAAGGATGAAAAGAGCAAACCAGAATGAAAGTAAGAAAATAAGGCAACAAGACAATTCAGATGTCAAGATTAAACAACAGGAAAAGAAACCCATGGAAACATAGTGGCAACCGGAAATAAAACCATGGTATCTCTTGGATAGTTCTGTTCCAGTCTTTATCTCATCTAGTGATCTGTACTTTAAATTTATATGATGACTTGGTGAAAGGAATTGGGGAGGTTATTGAAGCATCTCACAGGCCACATAATAATCACCTAAGAAGTTTTTCCCAGCTGGACTAGACTTTTTAAAACCAGGCAGCTCACAACATGCCATCATCTGTGTAAGTTAAAATATAATCACACCACAACTAGCAGCTCAAAGTTTATATTAATTATCTGCTTTTTATTTTGTAAATAGTTGTCATACTCTTCTACCAGGTGTTTTAAAAACAGCATAATTCATAATTTAAAACATAATTATTGAGACAATTTATATACTGTAGAATTCACTTATTCTTAGGATACAATTTAGTGGTTTTAAGTACATTCACAGAGTTGTGCAACCATCATCATTATCTAATTCTGCAACATTTTCATGACCTCAAAAAGAAGCCCCATACTTGTTAGCAGCCACTTTCCATTTCTCTACCCCACTGCCAACCCTAGGCAGCCATTAATCTACTTTGTCTATTCTGGACATACTCTATAAATTGAATTGTACAATATGCTGCCTTTTGTGATTGTTTTCTTTTACTTAGCGTAACATTTTCAATGTTCATTCATTTTGTAACATGTATCAGTACTTCATTCCTTTTTATTGCTGAATAATATTCTATTGTGTGGCTGTCCTACATTTTGTTTATCCATTTCATCAATTGATGGACATTTGGGTTGTTTTCCCTTTGGGGTGATTATGAGTAATGTGGCTAAGGACATTTTGTGTGGACATGTTCCCATTTCTCTTAGGTATATGAGAAATGGTAGTGGAATGGTTGGATCATATAATAACTCTGTGTTTAACTTTTTGAGGCACTGCCAAGTTATTTTTCAAGGTGGTTGCACATTTTACATTCTTACCCATAATGTATAAGGTTCCAACTTCTTCACATCCTGACCAACACTTGTTATTGTTTGTGATTTTACCCATTCTGATGGGTGTGAAGTGGTACCTCATTGTGGCTTTGATTTATACTTTTCTAATTAATATTTATATTTAGTGTCTTTCCATGTGTTCATAGGTCATTTGTACATCTTTGGAGAAATGTCTATTCAAATTATTTACCCATTTTTACATTGGGTTATTTGTCTTTTTATGTTGAGTTGTAAGAGATTTTAAAATATATTCTGGATACAAGTCCCTTGTCAGATACATTATTTGGAAAGAGTTTCTCCCATCTTATGGTCCCTTTTCTCACATTTTTGATGGTGTCCTTTGAAACACATAAGTTGTTAATTTTGAAGTCTAACTTATCTCTTTTTACCTTTGGTCACTTATTAATTTGGTGTTTATGTAAAACACTATTGCCTAACCCAAAATTATAATTATTTACCTCTAGTTTCCTCCTAGGGATTTTAGGGTTTTAGCTCTTAACATTTAGATATGCGATGCATTTCCAGTTGGCTTGTGCATGGTGTCAGGTAGGTATCCAAATTCATTCTTTTGGATGTGGATATCAAATTGTTCCAACACTGTTCATTGTAAACAGTGTTCTTTCTCCGTTGAATTGTCAAAGTACCCTTACCAAAATCAATTGACCATAAATGTAGAGAATTATTTCTGGTTACTCAATTATAGTCCATTGATCTATATAGCTAGCCTTATTCTACTACCACACTGTTTTAATTTCTTTAGCTTTATTCTAATAAGTTTTGAAATTTGGAAGTGTTGGTTCTCCATTTTGTTCTTCTTTTTAAAGATTGTTTTGGCTATTCTTGATTTTTTGCATTTTCATGTAAATTTTAGGATCAGCTTGTCAATTTCTGTGAAAAAGGTAACAGGAATTTTGATAGGTATTGCTATCCTTTAATACAGATTTAATTTATAGATTAATTGGAGGATTAATCTATAAATTAGGTTATAGATTGTGTAGGTTAACACCTTAACAATATTAGGTGTTCTGATCCATGAACATGGGAGGTCTTTCCATTTATTGGGACCTTCTTTATTATCTTTTTCAACAGTATTATGTTGTTTTCATTGTACAAGTCTTACATTTCTTTTGTTAAAAGTTTTTTTAAAGTATCTGTTCATATCCTTTGCCCACTTTTGAATGGGCTTGTTAGTTTTTTTCTTGTAAATCTGTTTTAGTTCTTTGTCTGGATATCAGCCCTTTGTCAGATGGGTAAACTGCAAAAATATTTTCCCATTCTGTTGGTTGCCGATTCACTCTAATAACTATTTCTTTTGCTGTGCAGAAGCTGTGGAGTTTGATTAGGTCCCATTTGTCTATTTTGGCTTTTGTTGTCAATGCTTTTGGTGTTTTGGTCATGAAGTCTTTGCCTACACCTATGTCCTGAATGGTTTTGCCTAGATTTTCTTCTAGGGTTTTTATGGTGTTCGGTCTTATGTTTAAGTCTTTAATCCATCTGGAGTAAATTTTAGTGTAAGGTGTCAGGAAGGGGTCCAGTTTCTGCTTTCTGCACATGGCTAGCCAGTTTTCCCAACACCGTTTATTAAACGGAATCCTTTCCCCACATGAGGCCAACAAACGTATAAAAAAATGCTCATCATCACTGGCCATCAGAGAAATGCAAATCAAAACAACATTGAGATACCATCTCACGCCAGTCAGAATGGCGATCATTAAAAAATCTGGAGACAACAGATGCTGGAGAGGATGTGGGGAAATAGGAACACTTTTACACTGTTGGTGGGAGTGTAAATTAGTTCAACCATTGTGGAAGACAGTGTGGCGATTCCTCAAGGATCTAGAAATAGAAATTCCATTTGACCCAGCAATCCCATTACTGGGTATATATCCAAAGGATTATAAATCGTTCTACTATAAGGACACATGCACACGAATGTTCATTGCAGCACTGTTTACAATAGCAAAGACCTGGAACCAACCCAAATGCCCATCAATGATAGACTGGACAGGGAAAATGTGGCACATATACACCATGGAATATTATGCAGCCATCAAAAACGATGAGTTTGTGTCCTTTGTAGGGACATGGATGAACCTGGAAACCATCATTCTCAGCAAACTGACAGAAAAGCAGATCAAACACCGCATGTTCTCACTCATAGGTGGGTGTTGAACAATGAGAACACATGGACACAGGGAGAGGAGCACTACACACTGGGGTCAGTTGAGGGGAAATAGGGGAGGGATGGTGGGGGTGGGGAGCTGGGGAGAGATAGCAAGGGGAGAGGTGCCAGATGTAGGTGATGGGGGGAAGGCAGCAAATCACATTGCCGTGTGTGTACCTATGCAACAATCTTGCATGTTCTTCACATGTACCCCAAAACCTAAAATGCAATAAAATAAATAAATGGGGAAAAAAGTTTTTTTAAACCCAAAATGTAAATGAAGCTTAGTGATGTCCAGGAACTACGTCTTGGTCAACCCTGCCTCCCTCCTACCTAGCTTAGTTTCTGGATAGTGTCTTGAATTGTGGTTGGCAATTTTTGTACTTATCAAAATGAGTTCAAAAAATATCTTTCATATCTACAGAAAGTTGAAAGTATCATTTTCTCTTTATTACAGCATTCCATTAAGAAAACAGAGCATGTGTTAACACCATTTAATGAGAATGGTAACTTATGGATAATATATTAAGGCCAAGAAGGTTAACAGACACAGCCAAAGATATGCAGTCAATGTCAAATATAAAATTAGAGCACAATTCAACATTTCCCCCAGTGATGCACTAATTCTAAAAGCCTTTATGCCAAGAAAGACTTGAGAAAGAAGAGAAAAAAAAGGGGGGGGGTGGAACTAAGCGATTTTTATTGGCTCATATAAAAATGTATATTGTCATATCATCCATCGTTTTTAGGGCTAAAAAGGGGTTTCAGTTAGGAAATGTATTTTTTTTCTTGAACTTCTAAATTAGCTAACTGTTTGAAAAGGAGACTGAAGAATAATCTCCATGCCACATATCAATGATATTGACATGAAAATACCAGAACCTTGACTTAATGAAAATTACGGTCAGACTCCCAAAGATGAAGCTAATGATGTAGCAAACTTTCTTAACTCACTTTTCCACTTGTGCTTCAAAGGTAGGAATCTCTTTAATGAGTTAACACTCCTAGGTTGTGGTCTGTGCTTCAGGATTTAGATGGAGCATCCAGTTAAGCATCTGGCAGGGTGCTTCATAGAGAAACTCCGGAGGGGATGAAACAGGTGTTAAATTACCATCATTGAAAGAAGGGCAGCATATGGGTATCTAGCATTTACTGAGAACACTTGCCAACAAGAAAGACATTGTCAAAATGAGGCAATGAAGAGGAGGGTGCTATACTGGCTAGATATTACTGATTATGCTACTTTCATTAACAGGGAGAAATGAGGCCTATTGAGAATTTCTTGATGATGACAACAGGAGTTATAAGAATAGAGATGCTTATTATCAAGGGTATCAGACATTGTGCCTACAGGAACTGCTGTGGTTGACTGATACCTTTCAGTTCTGAACTGGGTGAATGATGATGACTGCCTGGACTCAAGATGAAGAAATTTTCAATTATAAATGGTTAAAAAGGAAATAACTGAATGCTCCCAGTAGTGTTCCTTAAGGGAGCCAGGTTAAAACCTGTGGGAAATGTAGGTAGAGGGGCAGAGGACTTTTAAAATGGGAGCAAAACAAAAAAATCTTTCAGATGAGGTGTGAGTTGAACTGATGTTAACTACATACTTATTTTCTTATAAGTTGTCTGAGAGTCAAACCAACGACTTCATCATTAAATGATGAAGGCCTTGAAATAAATTCTTGGCACATGTGGATGTAACATTTGTGGTTCTACTATACTGAAAGCATTCTAGAGGTCCTTTAAATTTAAATTTGTAATTTTGCTAAGACACAAGTTTGATTTCTGAATTTGATGTGAGAATAAGCAAGTTGATTAGTTAGGAATTCACCTACCTAGTGAGTAGGAAGTAAACTGAAACTAATTTTTCTTTTTCTTTCTTTTTTTTTTTTTTTACAGTGTCTTGCTCTGTCGCCAAGCTGGAGTGCAGTGGAGCGATCTCGCCTCAGTGCAACCTCCGCTTCCAGGGTTCAAGCGATTTCCCTGCCTCAGCCTCCCGAGTAACTGGGACTACAGGCATGCACCACCATACCCGGCTGATTTTTTGTATTTTAGTAGAGGCAGGGTTTCACCATGTTGGCCAGGGTGGTCTCAATCTCCAGACCTTGTGATCCATCCTCCCTCGGCCTCCCAAAGTGCTGGGATTACTGGCGTGAGCCACCATGCCAGGCCTTTCCATTTATTTTGAATTTGCCAGCAGCTCTAGTAAAACTTAGCTAGAAGGTAACATGAATATTTACAGTAAAACAGTTCAATTTCTTGAGCTTTATTTCACCTTAACGCTGTCTCCCGTTAACATTGATAATTCAGTTTATCTGAAGGAAATAGAGTGATTTCACAATTTTATTTAGAAATTTCTGAGAGGTGGCAAATGGTAGAAAGCAAGGCTTTTCCCATAAAGCTGCATTTCCATAGTAGGTATCCAAATTTAATTCAGGAGAAAATAAAACGTAAATTGGAAGGGCTTAATTTTTTATCTTAGTTTCAAGTAGGCACATAGCTTCTTGAAAGGAATTAGATCATGTTGTTAAGAAAATTGAGATACAATTTTGAGGAATCAATTACCTAGGTATTTTTCTCAAATAATTAGTGAATAATGTTTGATCAATTCCAAGGTTGTGGCTTTCAGTTTTCAAGGTGGAAGCTATCTTTCTGCAGTGGCTGTTTGGATGCAACACAATTTAGTGGAGAGCATGCTGAGAAGTCTCTTTGAGAGGTCTTTGGAGGCTGTAAGAGTGACAAGACAAATTTAAGTCCTTCTGAGGACTAAGAATATTTCAAGTTTCAGGAGAACAGAGCCATAATTGTTCTCATGGGATTTGACAATAAAGGACTTGATTTTGAGGATCAGTTAACAAAGGTTGTGAATTTGGACCCATGGCAGGATCTGATGGTGACCCTGAAGCTGGAAGGAACCTTGGAGTACAGCTTCTGTTCTTTGATGGTTATAAGCAGAGCAAGTACAGTACATCAACATTTAGGTCCTCCCTTTTGAGGCATTTCGCTGTCTTTCAGTTTAGAAGCTGGAGAGACAAGCAGATACTATACTTTCCTTCTCCCCCATCAGTCCCTACTCCCCACAGAAAATTAAAAAAAATAAATTTGCATTTTATTTATTTATTTATTTTAAAATTTCTATTTGTTTTTAGATTCCAGGGTACACGTGCAGATTTGCTACAAGGGTATATTGCGTGGGGCTCAGACTTGGGCTTCTATTGGGTACCATGTTCACCCAGATAGTGAACATGGTATGCAGTAGGCAGTTTTTCAGCCCTTGTCCCCCTCCTTCTCTCCTGTTGAAGTCTCCAGTGCTTGTTTCCCATTTTTATGTCCATGTGAACCCAAGATTTTGTTCCCAATTATAAGTGAGAACATGTGATATTTGGTTTTCTGTTTTCCCACAAACATTTGAGGGATAAACTAAGAAATGGTAAGCCTTCCCTCTGATTTTGAAATCAATAACAAAGGAAGGAGTAATTAAGAGATGGATCAATAGCTGAAACAAAATGAGCACTTAGGGTGGAATTTCTGTTTACCTTCGAAAAATGTTCTGTATGAAGACAAACTTTTTTTAAAAATTTAAACATTTTTTTCCTCTTTAGGTTTTTGTTCTTTATGCTGATACAAGGTAACAGCCTAAGGAAAGAGTCATGTTATATTTCAATGGTAGTATACTTTATTTGCACCATTTTTTTCTGGAGATTTTTCCTTTATACTGTCTTTTTAAAAATTCAGTTAATGGTGGCCACCCATTCCTGGATATATCCCTCTTGCAGTGTGTGCTCCTTCTACAGGTCTGTGAAAAGCATGCTTTTCATGATTCTATCTTACTGCTATCTTTCAGGAAGGGGTAGAACAAGACTTATTGGACATAGCAGATTTCAAGACAATTTTATTTATTATAACATTTTGAAGTTTTATACTAGACTGAAGCATATAAAAAAGCTGAGGCAATCTGAGAGAGAACTATTAAATTTTCTAATCAACAACTAAATAAAAACGAGAATGTGAATTCTTCATTATGGTCACTAAGAGGGAGAGGGAGGAAGGAAAAGGAAGGAGAAAAAAGAATATGGGACATCAAAAGACCAGAGGAGATGAAAACAGACCTTTCTTTTTCAGAATGAAAAGAGGATAAGAATTTGCTTAGCTACGGAGAGAGACAAGCTAGAGAATAAGAGATGGGGGTGAGTATTTAGTGGCAAATGAGCTCGCGTGATGCTCTGCTTTTCAACCATGATGGTAAACATTACATTCTTATTTGAGCCCTCTTTATGCTTTGGGGTAGGGTTTAGACTTCCTGACCTTCTGCAAAGAGTGGCATGACTATCCATATTCTCCCTGTAACCTACTAAAGTCACTTGCAGTCCTTTTGGTTGACTTGTGTCCATGAGGAAATACTCATTGTCCTTTGAAATGTCAGTCTTCAGTTATATCAAACTGTATTCCTGACTAGGTGTGGAAATGCCCTTCCCACTCCTATCTACGAAAGTCAGTGTTTATATTCTCCAATTTTAGTATTTAACACAGGTGTGAAGGCTTGTGCTAGGTGTTAGAGATTCACTTTTAACTTTATAGCTATTACATTATTTAATTTAAATTTAATACACAGATTACCAGATTGACTTACTTTTGGTTTCAATAGATATATAGATTATCTGGATATAGCAACTCTTCAATGTGATGAATAAGGTTGATGCTTGCAAAGGAACCTTCTCACTTGCCTTGCACATCACAGGTGCTCAGTTGTTATTAGTTTTCTTCTTTAATAGTGAAGTTGATATTGAAAAACTTTAAGTAGTAAAATTGCAATCCAAGATTAAATGATTTAGCTAAAATTCCAATTTGCTTTCTGAGTGCATTTCATGTTTGTATATAGAGGGAGCTTTGTTAGGATTCAACTAAAAGTAAAAAAATTAAAGAATTTCACAATACCAATAATTAATGTATCATATTTGCATCTGTGGCTTAACATACTTTTAGTTTCTCCTGCTATTTTTGAAGTGTTCCCTTGGTATCGCTATCAAGTATTTTAGGTGCAACACACAACAGTTGCTTATGATCTGAAGCCAAAACTTGCATCTTTGCAGCCTCATGGGACGCTCAGCAGTAGAACATATTATTTAGGGTAATTCTGGAAAGTTTCAAAAATGCTATTATAGGTACAAATTGGTCTCATTCACTGACTAATTTATCCAGGCGCATTTATTGAGCACTTATATCCAGCTGTGCTGGCTGTGGCAAACACAGGCCGACTTCCTCCCTTCATGGACCTTTTATTTTTGTGGTGGTAAATTAATTAGTTACGAAATCTTGGCTCCCTTCAAAGCTGTTTTAGATCCCATCATTTTAAGGGATTCATTTGAAACAACGGTCATGTCACATGAAGAATAGCCAGGTAATGTTACCCTGACAGAGAGAGGTCTTGAAAGTTTGTCTTCATCTCTGTCTAGAAGATTGTCATATTTACATCTCCTAAGAACTCTGTGGGAAAAGTTTTTGTAACATATGCTGACAAGAGGTTAAGCCAAGAGATTTCAAAGGACTCTTTCATACTAAGGAGTTGTTAACAAACCAAGGGAGGAAAAAAATCTCTCTTAAAACAACTTCAGAAAAACAGAAACCCCCTAAAAAATTGCTGCCTGACTTGGTAACCGTAGTGAGCTCTAATGAGCAGACAGGCATGGGTTGTGTCTATCACACTATTGACCCTTGTTCATCCTTTATCATTTTGTACAAAGAAAGCCTGGAGACTAATGGAAAAACATTATGGAGCTTTTATTGATCTCTGCTTCTGACTGTGAACTGTAGCTAGAGACTTGTTAAGCTAAATGAGCTCAACTGAGACTCAGGCTGTCAACATTTGTGCAGAACCTGTACATTAGCTTCTGGGTCTGCAGGGGTTGTCTTCTGATGAGACATAAACATTGTGCATGCACAGTTTTGAATTGAGCTTTCTGGCAGTTATATGAAAAGAGCCTGCTTTTAATTTTTAAAAAAATATTTGTAGCACTTTTGTTGTTTTTATTTCAAAAGTAAACATGTTTAGAATGTATTATTAAAAACTGCGTGTGTGTGTATGTGTCTGTGTGTGTGTTTACTTAACATTTGGCAGCATTCTTCATTGTCAGTGAATGAAATGGTAGTTTGCTGTTTTGTTAAGTGGGCAGTGTTAATTTCACTTCAGTGTCCCTTGTGGTTGGAGATACTGGAGCAGAGTCTTGGTAGAGATTAATATTATGGAGCAGTGGTTCCTAACATGTGGGCTCCAGGCTAGCAGGAATAGCCTCACTTGGGAACTTGATTGAACTCCTCCTGTTCCAGGTGGTTCTGATGCATGCTGAGGTTTGAGACCCCTGTGATAGGAACATGAGCCTAAAATCAGTAATTCTCTAGGAGATAAGAAGAAGATGGGGAGTGTCAGCAGCACCTGGGTTTCTTCTTTTCCCAAACTCACAGCCTCTTTCCTCCACTCTGCTCCTCCTTCTACTCCCATCACTGCACAGTAGCCATTCCTCTGGGACTCCCACACAGCCTTTGGGGGTGTTGGGGTAAACACCCCAAAGTTTACCCCAAAGTTTACTCATTTACTGGACTAAATGAGTAACATTTTAGAGCCGATCCATCATCATGGAATTATGTCTTGACCTTGTGACATTCTTAGGATACTTGTTAATAAAGATTTGTACATTTTGCTGGTCTTTTTGTTTGTTTGTTTGGTTTTGGGTTTTTTTGTTCTTTTTTTTGAGACGGAGTTTCACTCTTGCTACCCAGGCTGGAGTGCAATGGCGCGATCTCGGCTCACCACAACCTCCGCCTCCTGGGTTCAGGCAATTCTCCTGCCTCAACCTCCTGAGTAGCTGGGATTACAGGCATGTGCCACCATGCCCAGCTAATGTTTTTTGTATTTTTAGTAGAGACGGGATTTCACCATGTTGACCATGACGGTCTCGATCTCTTGACCTCGTGATCCACCCGCCTCGGCCTCCCCAAGTGCTGGGATTACAGGCTTGAGCCACCGTGCCCGGCTTTGCTGGTCTTTTCATCTATTCTGGGTATACTGATGATCTCTTAGGAGTTAGACAGAAGTAAGAGAAGTGTATTGTTTTATAATCTAGTAATAGCCTCTGGTTGCAGATCTTTCCTAGGAAATTTGAAAATGTTTTTACTCCTTTATGAAATAAAAATTTTAGTTTTATTATATAAGGCTTTGTAGTTTGGGTTTATCTGAAGTAAGCCACCCATTCACTGGCATTGAGAAAGACTGTGGAATGGTTTTTGTGGTCACATGTCTTTTGAATCCAGGTTCGCTGGGCATATATCCTGGCTCTGCTAAACTGTATACATGACCTTGGGAACTTCCTTTACATTTCTTGGTCAGTTTCTTCATTTGTAAAATCAGTCTGGCAATAATGACTACTTCTTAGCTGTTTAAAGCATTTAGTGAGTTATTGAATGTTAAGTGCCTGACTCTTGCTTAGGACTCAATAAATGTTAGATATTACTATTAGTGACTACTGTACAATGAAATAAGATTACCTACAACTGTGAAGATAACTAATTAAAACAATAATCAAGACTGGAAAACATATATTTATTGTGTACTATATAAAAACATTCCATCAAGATAGAATAAAGCTATGAAGTCAGACAGATACAGGCTTGAAAATTTGGTATGTGTCATACTGCAGGTAACTTAGCTGTTCCTGAGCCTTGGTTTTATCTTCAAAATGGAGACAATTCTGCTTTGGAGGACTGTTGTGAGCAGAAACAAGAACATTTGGAAGAGGCTGGTGTACTCAATACAAATGGCTATTATACTTTTTATTGCTACTTGCTTTTCTTGAACTAAATTTTAAATAGCAACTCCTCTTTTTTATGGAAATCTAGGGAGTCTGATTTAGAGGAAGTGAGTACATGCTGTAGAATGGCCCATATGCCATTTTGCTATTAGAATATGAGTCATTATTTCTAAACTTAGTATTGCTTTATTTGTATGTTCCTTGCTTTTCTCAGAATCCCTAAGTCAGATCCAACCATAAACTTTGGATCATAAAAGAAAGCAACTTCAATTAAGTGGATTTTTGGAGTCACTGCAAGTCACTCATATGAGGCTGTCTGACCAAGCAGTGATGTAAAGAGGGCTAATAGTATTTCAGTGAGCAGCTCTGGCATTTTATGTTTGTACAGAGTGCTTCTACTTAACGAAAGTTTTAAATTTGTATTATCTTTTGTATTGAGGTACAATTTACATATGTTGAAATGTGTAGATCTTAATTGTGCATTCCCTCAGTCCTGACAGATACATACACTTCTATTAAGATACAGAATATTTCCAGAAAGTGTCCTCGTGTCCCTTCTCAGTCAATCCTTTCTCTTTTCCCATGCAACCACTATTCTGATTCCTATTGCCTTTGGTCAGCTTTTCTTGCTGTGGAACTTCACATAAATGGAATCCTGCAGCCTTTTGTGTCTGTACTTTTTTCCTTACCATAATGCTTTTGAGATTCAGCTGTATTATTATATGCATCAGTATAGTTTATTGTTGTTGGTGAGTAGTATTCCATTGTATGGATATACCAAAGTTTGTTTATCCATTTTCCGATTAAGAGACATTTGGGAAATTTCTGTTACTTCTTTTGATCATTATTGTAATGTTGTTGGAAGGTCAGAAGATTCTACTATCTTATTCTCTAGATTAGGAAGCTGGGATTCAGAGAAGTGAGACAACTCAAGGTAAATGGGGAACTCGAGAAGAGAACCTGATTATCTGGGCCCAGATCCTCTGCTTCCTTTACTTTCTATTTTCTGAGCCCAGGTTATTTTTGGCCCTGACTAGGAGTTCTGCCCTGTCTGACACCAGGATTTGACCTGACCTGTCTTATCTTTGATGGAGAAAGACCTAGAATATCAAAATTTAGGAATGTAGCCCTAATCTGGGCTAACCCTTGCCTAAGCCTTAGTTTCTTTCAGGTGCAGTGAATAGACTTCTTAGGCTGGCTCAAAAGTTGAGCAAGTAGAGGATCTGGATTACACCGGTTTAGATTACAGAATGCCTGAAGATATTCTAGGAGAGCTTTGTCTTTCATAGTGGCAAAGGGGAAATAGGATGAACATGGAATAAGATAAGCGTCTCTTAAATCCTAGCTCTGCCACCTATTAGTTGTGTGAGGTTGGGTAACTCAACTCTCTGGGTCTCTTTCTCCGTCTGTAGAAGAGGTAGTACAATGCTTCCCTCTCAAGTCTCGGCAAGGAAGTTCCTGACACAACCTGTCCTTTCTGTGCTCGATCAAGGTTGGAATTAAGAGAGCATTATAATATGATATTGATATTGCTGTGGGATTTTCATTGTATGGAAGAATGAATTCTTCCCTTTATCTCAGAAGACAATTCATTATTTATAGAATCTGAATAAAAATAGAAAAGTTAATTTGTCAGTAAAGTCCTCATAAAAATAAAGCAAGAGAGGGGCAAAGAGGAATGTGTTTACTTTAAGACAGCTGGAAAAATGAATATAGGTAAATAGGTCCTTTGAAGACACTCTCTTCCTTCTCAGGAAAAAGGCAAACATATTTAGAAGGTTAATCCTTGTTCAGGATGCTGATTAGGCTGTGTGGTTAAATAAGGTCTGTAGGAGAACCAAAAGGAAAAAGGATCTTAAGGGAACCCCATTCCTGCCCTATTATGGATTTAATGAGGTCTCTGGGTCACAGTTTCTCCATCTGTAATCCCTAAATAGCACTTTTTAATCACATATCTCAGGATTTGATGTGAAATTTGATGTGTTCAATTTTCTCATAATTTATATAGTTGCAAAAATTTTGCATAAAAAGAATAGTATTTATGTGTATTTTATGTAATTTAAGGCAAAGTATGCTGTCCAAGAAAATCTTACAGTTTATGAGAAGATTGACATGTGAATGACTTAACAGCAGAATACATTAAATGCTTGTCATAACAAAAATTGGCAGGAGTCTTAGAAGAACCTAGAGTTAGATGATTAGCTTGGTTCATAAAAGCTTCTAAAGGAAATTTCAAAGACTTAATGACATCACTGAACTTTTCCAACCAATATTGAGAGAAGCTGGTATGAAATGATTCAAGGAGTATTTACTGCTCTGCAAAACAGCTTTGCCTTTAATGTTTCCCAAGAAAAGGACATACTTGTAAAGACTTAATGCTTGTCCTAGAGAGGAAAAACAATTTCAACAGTCAGGACATCAGAGTGGTGGAAAGTATTCATGCAGGAAACTGAATGATGTACTTTATTTGTGAATTTTCATAATTAGCATTGAAACACCGCTACTTTGCTGGCTCAGCTTTTTAATGTATCAGATCCTTTGTGTGTAGGAAGAAAGAAGAATAAATGTGTCTCTGAATGTGGGGTGCTCTCTTTTAATAAAGAAACTTGAGAGAAAAGAGACGACAATAGGCAAATATGAAATAAGTTAAAAGAAGTAGGCAGAAAATAGAGAAAACTGCATCTCATGCAGTTGACGTTTATGTGGCAATTGCTTGGTTTGGACTTTTTGTCGGAGAACTTTTTTTTCAGAATTTATTTTGTGTATCACTAGTAAGTGTTGCATAATTTCCATATTTATTTATACTATGGGTCTGTCTCTCCTTCCAGACATAAAGGACACTTTGAATTTCAGGTGATAATGGAGCATACAATCACAGCAATCATATGATGAAAGTATGATTATTATTTTTATTGTCCCTGTGTTACAGGTGAGGAAACCGAAGGCAAGAAGTTGCCAAGTTTAGACAATTAGTAAGTAACACATGTCAAAGCTGTGGTTATACGCTATATACTATATTGAGCTTCTTGATGGTAAAGGTTCCATCTCATATTTTTTTGATACTCACTCAATGTCTGTAATAGAATGGTTGTTGAATAATCTACAGAATCTAAACATTTTTAAAGGGCCTTTTGTAAAACTACTAGTATCCTTAGATCCTTCCCCCTCCTCCACCCCCATAAACATCATCAAGAGATGGAGATTACTAAGGAAAAATTTGGACTTCCTTTTTGGACATATTAACTTTGACATTCAGATGTGGATGTTAGTTCAATAATTATATTTATGAAGCCAGAGCTCAGGAGATAAATCAGAACTGGAGAAATAAATCATGGTTGTCATCAATGAATAGAAGCATTTAAAATCATGACTGAGATGAGCACTGTGACTGGGTGGCATATGAGTGGGAGAGGGGAAGCTGGAAATGTGAAGAGGGCTGAAGACTTAGCCCTGGGCTGCTATCATTAGCAGCTGAGCAGAGAAGAAAAAAAGTGAGTTGGAAATGGAAAACTAGAGTGTAAAGTCATTGGTGCTAAGAGAATAAGGTGATTTGGGCAGATGAGTGTGGGCAGCTGGGTCAAAATGGTGTCAGAGGTCAGGTTAGATGAGGGCAAAGTATTGACTGCTTGGTTTGGTAAGAGTTGATTCATGCGGTGGGGAGGATGAGCAGAGTGGGTTGGAGAGGGTACAGAAGGTGAAGATTAGTCAATTCCTTAGAGTTTTGCTGTAAAGGGGAGATGATGGGTGGGCTAAAAGCTGAATGGGGACATAGGGTAAAGAAAGAGTTGTCTTCTTTAAAAATAGATGACATTAAGGCATATTTATGCTTAAGGGAATAATCTGGTGGTGCAGAAGAAACTGAAGATGCAGGAAAGGGAGGGGAGAATTGTTGGAATGTTGTCTTTTCGGAGGCAAAGAGGCGAGCAGAGCAGGACTTCAGTGCCAGAGGAGAGGGTCCATTGGGGAAGGGACACTCTTCCCTTGGTCCAGGAGAGAAGGCAAGGTATGTGATGCTGATGAGAACTATTCCTCCCTTACATTCATGTTACTAAATTTGCAAGAGTTGATGGATTTTTGCATATGACAACTGATACACATTTCTTCCTCTGAATAAATACATATGTACAGTGAAAATATTCAGTCTGAAAGTGCATATAATAATTAGGTAAAATTTAATAGTTTTATGATCAGACCAACATTTTAGGTTGACCTTTAAACAGCTTACTCTTTCTATGGCTGCTATCTGAGGTTAAAGGAAGAAATTTGCCATAAAAATTAATGTAACAAAATCTTTAATAAAATGACAAAATGTGAAAAATTTTAAATCAGGCATTATGTCTGTTTTTACTTAAAGAAATTAAATCTTTATAGGTATTATAGAAATAATGGTGGCTATAATCAATTGTAACTTCTGGGAACTGAAACCCTATCATGTTCCCAGTACTTTTCAAACATTCGTGCTGATCTTCATAGCAAAACAAACAAAGTAGTTTTATTACAGTTTGACAAGTGAGAAAACCGGCAGTGAGGTTCTGCAAGGTTTAATGATTTGCTCAAAGTCACCCAGCTGGTAAGATGATGTTTAAATTAAAACTTATTCTAGATCCAGAACTGCTTTTCCAAATGCAATATCCTGATATATAAATGTTGTGATGTAAATAATGTCCCTATTTAATGTGTGAAAAATTTTTTGCTCAAAAAGATGAAGTTGCTCAAATATGTATAGAATTGTATTTATTTGCACAAAATACTCATTTTTTTCTAGTCTAGTATAAATTCAGCTAGAAGGAAAGAAGGAAGGAAAGAGAGAAGAAAGGAGGGAAGGAGGAGAGGGAGGCTAAGGCAGTGTCATTTGTCTGATTTATAGGGATAGCAAAGTCAGTGACTACTGGTGTGTCTTTTCACCCTATTATATACGCAAAGGATTACCATGTATTTTCTATTTCGAGTCTGATGTGATTTTTAAGTTATTTTGATCATCGTGATTTCACAACATTTGTAGGGTCTTTATATTTTAAAATGTGGTCAAAACATGTATGTTTTCTCTGTTCTGTCAACTAGTGAGATGAGTATTTGTTGAGCTGTGTTTCTGCTTCTCTGCCTCAGGGCCTGTGTATCAGTTCATTCTCATGTTCTATAAAGAACTGCCTGAGACTGGGTAATTTATTTAAAAAAAAAAAAAAGGAGGTTTAAATGACTCACAGTTCTGCATGGCTGTGGAGTCCTCAGGAAACTTACTTACAATCATGGTGGAAGAGGAAGCAAACGCATCCTTCTTCACATGGTAGCAGGACAGAGATGTGCAGAACAGAGCCAGTAAAGCCTGTTATAAAACTATCAGATCTTGTGGAAACTCACTCACTATCATGAGAACAGCATGGGAAACCCCCCTATCCTGCAATCTAATCTCCTCCCATGAGGTCTCTCCCCCAGTATGTGGGGATTACAACTTGTATTACAATTCAAGATGAGATTTGGGGTGGGAACACAGCCTAAGCATATCAGCCTGAGTGCTTCCCACCCCACTACCTTGGTTATAAAAGGTCAACCTCCTCACCTGGTCATTGGCAGCTAAGAGCTCAGTCACATTTCACACCAGAAGCCTCCTTCTGGGCTTCCTCTTTCACAGCTTTTTTCTGCTAGGTGTCCACCATATTTCCTGGCTATATAGCACTCACCGACCTTCCTGGCTATGTTTGGAGACTTTCCAGTTTATGGGTCCCACATTTGCAAGGCAGAATTCAGAAAACTTTCTTCAGCTTTCTTTACAGCTACTCACTCTGTCTCATGACAGCTGGATCAGAAGTGGGCAACTGATGGAGTCTGGATCCATGAGGAGTTCACGTTGCTAGAAAGGGTGGTGACCATGACTCCCTATTCTTAGGGGTGGCAGTGATTGCAATGTAAGGCTCCTGGCACAGAAATGGCTTTGATGGTGTGGTGGTGGCAGTGGGGGTAATTTCCTTATCAGGCCAGTTCTGTGGCGTAGTTTTGAGTGTTTTTCCTAGCAGTTCAGTCTTGAACCTGCTGTTCCCACTCCTCTAATGATTTTGTGAGTGATCTAATGTCCTTCTGAAAAACTGTTGTTTCCAAAGAAGATCATCACCAAAGGTACCCCTCCAATCTTCCTTCTACAATGAAGCCGGAACAGCTTCTTAGGAACATAAATCTGACCCTGTGCCACCTAACAACCACAATTTATTGTCTTAATGTTGTTCTCAGAATATCGCATTTTATAGAACAGAGCATTCTATCTTTTGAAAGGCAGTTATTTTGTGAACTACCAGGAAAGAAAATGCTGCTATGTCACATCTTTGATTGTAGCAGGTACCCTGATTTCAGAGCTGTTGAAATGAGGTGGCGGGGGGCAGTGTCATAGAGTGAGGAAATGTAGTAACATCTCAAATCTTCGATGTGGCCTCCTAAGGCTGGTAATTGATGTGAGTGGCTCCTCCCTCTTCTCTTGTGCCCTTTTACTCTTTGCCCTCTCACTAACTCTCACAAGGGTCTTTTCTCCCTCCCTGAAAAGGTTATGCTTTCTTACATGTGCTCTCTGTTTCTCTTGCCCACTTCTTAAGATAATTACTATTCATTTGTAATGCCTTAGCTTAAATGTCATTTTTTCAGAGAAGTCCTCCCCAAACCCTCGCTTTCTTCATTCCTCTAATATTAGTATAGTACTTAGTGTTTGTTGAGCATTTACTATGTGCTACACTCAGTGCTAAGCACATTACGTATATTGCCTCATTTAATCCTCACTACAAACTTGCGAGATAGATGCTTCATAAGAGAAAACTGAAGCTTAGAACTGTGCAGTTACCTGCCCAACATTTCACAACCAGAAAACAAGGGGCACAAGCCAGGATTCACCCATGCTGGGCTTGTCATGCTGCTGGGCTACCTCTTTATTTACTTACATGTGATCAGCAAGTCTGTGATGTAATCTCAGATTGTACAATTGAAATTATTTATCTATTTGTATAAAACAATTATCTGTTAAGGATGTTAAATTCCATGAAGACAGAGACAGTAGATCTTGACCACTCTGGCACATATTAAGTGCTCAAGTTAATCTTTATTTTTTAAAGTTTAATTGTGGAAATTTAAAAATGCATGTAAAACTAAAAATAATAGTATCACAAGCCCTCATATCTCATGTTCCAGCGTCACCAAATATCAATTCCTGGCCAATCTTGTTTCATCTCTGTCCCCACCTCCTCTCCCTTGCTACTAGATTTTTTTGAAGCAAATCCCAAAGATCATATTATGTCACCCATTAGTATTTCTAAAAGGTAAAAATCATTTTTAGGGATATAACTTTAATACAATTACCACATATTTAAAAATTAACAATAATTCTTTAGTCAGTATTCAAATCATCCCAAATATTTCATGAATAATTTTTTCAATCAGCTCACTCCAATCCAAGCAAAGGCTGCACAGTGTAGCTGGTTGAATAGTTTCTGAAATCTCTCTTAATTTATAGTTTCTGCAGCCTTGTTTTTCCACCGTCTTGCAATTCATTTGTTATTTGTCCTTTAGACTTTTCATATTCTGGATTTTGCTGATTATATCATGGTGCTTTTGGTTTAAAATGTTTCTTTGACATGGTGTTTCTTGAAAATTGTTGATGCTTTATCAGATTCAGCAGTATGAAAGCAGACCCATGTACCATACAGCTCAATATTTTAAAGTTATAAAGCTCTGTTCAGACACATGACCATTCCCAGAGCTGAAAGAGTCATGTGCTCCTGGGGAAGAATTAATGCCCCAGTGGTCACCAAGATCTGCTGGGCACAACAGGGTGAAGTCAGGGACTAGTTTCTGACAAAACAGACTTTAAACCAACAAAGATAAAAAAAGACAAGGGCATTACATAATGGTAAAGGGAACAATTCAACAAGAAGAGCTAACTGTCTTAAACATAGATGCACCCAATACAGGAGAACCCAGATTCATGAAAAAAGTTCCTAGAGGCCTATAAAGAGACTTAGACTCCCACACAGTAATAGTGGGGGAATTTAACACTCCACTCTCAATATTAGACCATTGAGACAGAAAATTAACAAGGATATTCAGGACTTGAACTCAGCTTTTGATCAAGTGGATCTGATAGATATCTATCTACAGAACTCTCCACCCAAAAACAACAGAATGTACATTCTCCTCAGTGCCACATGGCATTTCCTCTAAAATCAATCATACAATTGGAAGTAAAACACTCCTCAGCAAAGGCAAAATAACTGAAATCATAATTAACAGTCTCTCAGACCACAGCACAATCAAATTAGAACTCAAGATTAAGAAACTCACTCAACAGCACACAACTACAAGGGAATTGAACAACTTTCTCCTGAATGACTCTTTCGGGAAATAATGAAATTAAGGAAGAAATCAAAGAATTATTTGAAATCAATGAAAACAAAGAGACAATGTACCAGAATTTCTGGTATGCAGCTAACGCAGTGTTAAGAAAGAAAGTCATAGCACAAATCTCCTCATGAAAAAGCTAGAAAGATCTCAAATCAGCTAAACACATCCAAACACAACTAAACACTAACATCATGACTAAAAGAACTGGAAAATCAAGAGCAAACAAACCCCAAAGCTAGCAAAAGACAAAACATAACCAAAATCAGAATGAAACTGAAGGAGATAAAAACAAAGTCTTCAAAAAAATAAACCCAGGAGCTGTCTTTTTGAAAAAAATTAATAGACCACTAGCTAGAATAATAAAGAAGAAAAGAAAGAAGAATCAAATAGACATAATAGAAAATGATAAAGGGCGGGGAGAAGGATCCAAGATGGCCGAATGGGAACAGCTCCGGAGTGCAGTTCCCAGTAAGAACAACACAGAGGGTGAGTGCCCACCACATTTCAAAACAAATTTTCACTGCCCACAGACCAGGAGATTCCCACGCCGAAAAGCACCAGGAGTTTTCAGCATGGCGGTTTCAGCCAGTGCTGGGTTGGCATACAGAAACTCATACAAATCTGAGAGGCCATTTCAACTGGTGCCTGGAACACCTGGGAGACGGAGATGCTCATTCAACTGAAAGGGAGGGGGCAGAGACAGGGAGCCAGGCGACCTGGCTGAGTGGGTAACACCCCCACAAAACAAGCAATCTGAACTGCTCTGGATTGAGAGTTTTGCAGTAAGCACAGCTAGACTCAGGAAGGTTCAGCCCAGTGGGGGGAAGGGCAACCACCACTACTGAGGCAGTCTGCCACTACCAAGGCAGTTCACACAGCAGCTGGGCAGAGCCTGCAGCAGCTCAGCAATGCCCCTCCTGGCAGACTGTGACTAATGAGTGTGGGGCAGGGCATCTGTGCAAAAAGGCAGCAGCACAACAGGAACTTACAAATAACGCTGACCTTTCTAGGACAGAGCCCCTGGGAAAAGAGGCGGTTATGAGTTCCACTGCAGCAGACTTAAAAGTACCTGCCCCACAGCTCTGCACGTAACAGCGGAGCCCCCAGCACAGCACTCGAGCTCCTACAGGGGACAGATTGTCAAGCAGCTCCCAACCCCTATATATCCAGGGAGACACCTCATAAAGGAGAGCTCAGGCCAACATCTGGCAGGTACCCTTCTGGGATGAAGATAACAGAAGAAGAAACCGGCAGCACCACTTACTGTTCTGCAGCCCCCACAGATGATCCCCAGGCAAGCAGGGTCTGGAGTGGACCTCCAGCAGTCTTGCAGCAGAGGGGCCTGTTAGAAAGAAAACTAAGAAACAGAAAGAAATGACTTCATCAACAAAAAGGACGTCCACTCAGAGACCCCAACCAAAGGTCACCAACTACAAAGACCACAGATAGATAAAAGCCATTAAGATGGGAAGAAACCAGCGCATAAAGGATGAAAATGCCAAAAACCAGAATGCCTCTCCTACTCCAAAGGATCACAACTGCTCACCAGCTAGGGATCAAAGATAGATGGAGAATGAATCTGATGAATTGACAGAAACAGGCTTCAGAAGGTGGGTAGTAAACTTCTCAGAGCTAAAAGAACATATGCTAATCCAATGCAAAGAAACTAAGAACCTAGAAACAAGGTTAGATGAGATGCAAACTGGAATAAACAGCTTAGAGAAGAATATAAATGACTTGATGGAACTGAAAAACACAGCACGAGAACTTCAAGAAACATACACAAGTTTCAATAGCTGAATTGACCAAACAGAAGAAAGGATATCAGAGATTGAAGATGAACTCAGTGAAATAAAATGAGATGGCAAGAATAGAGAAAAAAGAGTGAAAAGAAATGAACAAAGCCTCCAAGAAGTATGGGATTATGTGAAAAGACCTAGTCTACGTTTGATAGGTGTACCTGAATGTGACGGAGAGAATGAATCCAAGCTGGAAAAACACTCTTCAGGATATTATCCAGGAGAACTTCACCAACCTAGCAAGCCAGGCCACCATTTAAGTCCAGGAAATACAGAGAACACCACAAAGATATTCCTCAAGAAGAGGAACCCCAAGGCGCATAATTGTCAGATTCACCAGGGTTGAAATGAAGGAAAAAATGCTAAGGGCAGGAGAGGTTGCAGTGAGCTGAGATCATGCCACTGCACTCCAGCCTAGGTGACAGAGTGAGAATCCATCTCAACAACAACAACAAAAAATAGCATGAAATACAAAATTAAACACAATTTAATTTCTGTGAATATGAAAAACATATGTACACAAAATAAAAATGTCCATTTGTGAGAACATGAACAGATAACATAATAAATATGTTAGAATGACTGCCTGTGACCAGAGAAAGGGATGAAAGTGGAGTATGAGAATAAAAGATATACCAGTCAATCAACTAAGAAAGGGAGCTGGGTCAGCTCCCTTAGGCTTTTGAAGAGATAGCAAGAGATGCCAAGGCAGCAGAAAAAGATGTGGAAAATCTTGCGTTGCCTCCATTTCTCAGTATTTCCTTATCATCACAACTTATAATGCCTAACTCATCTATTCTCCATGAAAGGTGGCCCACAAAAATGTAATTAGTTAGAAGCAATCTCCTGATAGTACTTCATTTCCTGCCCAATTTCATGTGAAAATGTCTTTTCCCCTGCATCTGGAGCTTTGATGCTTTCCCGATATTCTGGCCAAACCTGACAATTCTTTGGTGATCTAAATGCTGGTATAGAGTTGATAACGTTATTTCTTATTACAAAGAAATTATGGAAAGCAAGCTCACATTTATATTGACAGTGAAGAAATCCCTTGTTTTGTACAGGGTCTATCTTAAAGCTTGTATATGCAGCTGCTTTCTGGAAGTGAAGATGCAATGTCTGTCCTTAACGTTCATTCTGGAATTGGAGTTCCAGAGCTACTGAAGTTATAGGAAGTAGAGCTAAATTACACTAAATGGAAAAATGGCACACATAAAGAGAAGAAGGAGCATAAGAGATTTAGTCAGGAGGTGAATTGTTTAATGAAAATCCCCCTTTCCATAATTTATAATAATGGGAATTCAACAGACTATTTCTGTCTCAAGACAATAATTAGAATATTTTATTTTACAGGCTTCAAAATTCAAAGGAGGTGTCAAAATGGAGGGTAGGGAAAAGGTAAGCTATGTTAACAATATTTAGTGTGATTTATAGGTGTTTTAAAATATTTTCTGTTATAGTAACTAATTAGATATCTTGGGTATAAGAGTTTCAGATACTTTCCTTGACTTCTCTTGATTTATATGACTAATTCATCAAATTCACTAGCATTGCAGTTTCTTTACCAGTAAAGGAAGAAACTAAAGTATAAAAACTTTTCATTCATATTTCAAGATCTTTGAAGAGTAATAGTTATTCTCTTCAAGTATTACCCTCAGGGTCGTCATGACCTCCTTGGGAGAAGACTTCATGTGGATATTGTAAGCTTTGATTATCATCAGCTTCTATGCTAAAATATCTTGAAAAGTCTTTAGATCTTAGAAAGATCTTTTTTCATTCAAGTTTAAATAAGTTGATTTATAAATTTGAAATTTGAGAAGTTGGAATGAGAATGGGAAAAGTAGAAGCTCATGGTATAATAATAAGAAAATATCAACACTACCTGAAAAATGTCTTGCCCTCTCCCTGTGGTTCACTGTAAATCATTTTTAAGTCTTTATCCAAAATAAGAATGTTCAACAACATGATAAGCTCTCAGGAAGATTGTGAAAATACCAAAACTAAATCTCTAGATTAAAGTAAAATGACTATTGATTTGAATAATGTTATGTTTACTCTTTTGAACCTATCATCTTTATTATTTAAAAGTTGTATAGTGTGAGCCAGATTTTCTCATTTCAGTTTAAAAGATCCAAGCCATTCTTATGTCCAGATTCATCTATGGTTACTATGGAGATGCCTCACTTTGTGTGAGGATTTACATTGTCATCCCAAAAGCAAACGAATTTGGGCTACTGAGTGCTTTGAAGACTTTCTGAGGTGGGGGTTGGGCAAATATCAAAAGTTGCTGACATTTTAGTTGAGACTCAGTGATTCATGGACAGTGGGTCAGGGAGTGGGTGTTGGTTATGTTCTGCATATGACGGTGCCCATCTTCACAATTGTATTAACCTTGTACACACCACTGTTAGCTACTCCATAGCCATTCTAGCCATGTCCCTTTCTTTGATTTCAGAGAGCTGTTGAGTTTATAATCTGTGGCCAGTAGGCTTAGAATTATAAAACCCATGTCAGTCTACTTAAAGTAAATGTATGGGAAATGAATATGAATTTAAAAATGTATTGGTGGCCAGAAAATCTGAGTTTTTGGTCTCACTGAGTGGTCCTGAACTGTTCCTTTCATCCTAAGGCATATGAGGCATTAGATTAGGCTGGATACATCAGGGTTCCCAAACATTTCTCTGAAGTGCATCCAAGAGTTGGTATATTTATCTTCTTCTCTCTTCTCCCCAAGTCCCTTTCATAAGCTCCCAAACACCCCAGAACGAAATTAATTTTTATTCCTGTATTTAAAATGAAAAATCAGAGTAAAATTTACATTCTACTGCATGATATATTGGTATGTTTTGATATAAACTACTTCAAATGAATAAGTTATCTTAAACTTTCCAGTAAAATAGATGCACAAGAACAACATGTCCTGTTACCTGTGGCTCTGAGTATGGTACAACAATACTGCCTTATATGCCTAGTGGTGCACAAAATTCCACCTGAGGAACAGCTGAAAATTATACTTTAGCAGAGCTGTGAAAGACGATTGCCTCTGGTCCTATGTGATGTCTGAAATCCCACCATATGAAATGATATTCTTTAATCTCTGTGTTCTCCTTGACAGTGCAGCTAGAAGAGGGTGTGTGATAAATTATTAATGCCTTAGCAGTGGCTAGTGATAGCTCAAAGACAACATACATTTATAGTAATAATAGTTACTGGTATGGTTTGAATGTTTTTCCTTCCAAAATTCATGTTGAAATTTAACCTCCAATTTGTCACTATTGAGAGAAAGAAAACAATTAAAGGCCCTTTATTAGAGGGACTTTAAGAAGTGATTGGGCCATGAGGGCTCTGGATTAATTCACTCATGGATTAATGGGTTAATGGATTAATGAATTAATGGGCTATCCTGGGAATAATGGGCTATCAAGGGGGGGGCAGAGAGAGAGAGAGAAAGAGAGAGAGAAAGAGAGAATCCTTATAGGGAGGGAGCAGCGGGATTTTAACCCTTGAGTTATTCCCCTCCCCTTTCATGTTCTTTCCCAATGAGAGTAGTTCTTTCAAACTTCCTCTGGAGTGATTGATCTTTGACTCCAATACTGGGTTGGCAACTTGGTCCACAAGTCTTGAGTTACAGAGCCCCCTCCTCCCAGAGTCTTCAGGAACTTTTTGGACAAAGGAACCCACGTGGATTTCTCTACCTAGCCCATGAGGGAAACCCAGACAAAGAACTTTACATTTCAAACCCTTCTGGTTTCCAGATGGACGGGTGAAGCCGGGAAACTTCTGCCTTTGAAAGTATGCCCCTCGCTGAGCTGGGAAGAGAAGTTTTTTCTTTAACACAGTCCCTCAATACCACTGCCAAACCTGGAACTAGGATTTGAAGTATCATCTTGAACTGCATTTATCCATTATGTGTCCTGTTCCTGTGGCTTTTTCTGTTGTGAGGTCTTTCATATGTCTGAATTTCTTCTGCTTCTCTGGCTCAGGCCCTTTCTGGAGAAGTATACTAGCCTTCCAGCTTTAAATAAAATTTATGGAGGTAATTGTTTTGGACTGAGCTTCTGCACTAGGTGTCAGCAGACCAGACCAAATAAGAATGGGGTCACTCATGGTAAATGCCATGTAATGAAACTTAGAAATAGGCCAATTTTCCAAAAAGCCGGAGATTCAGCAATACCCATTGTAAAGGGGGTTAGTCAACCTGAGCCAGCATTACAGAGAAACCACGCTTTAACCCTATGAGGAAAGTAACTTTGAAAAGACAAATTCTCTTCTTCTTTGTTTCTGCTTTTATTTTTTTTTTTTTCAGGCTTTTCTGCCTATAAAACCCATGCCTTCTGCTCAGTCCATTGGAGCACCTTTCTATTTTGTAAATGAAATGCTGCCCAATAAAGGCCAATTAGATCTTTAAACTTAATGTGTTTAAATTTTGTTCTTGACACAGTTGATCTTTCTGCTTTTAAATACTTCCCCCTCCAAATATTCTGGCAGGTTGTCTATAGGACAGTATTACTAATTCATTAATCAATTGTACTATCCTCGCACAAAAGCCTTTACCAACCGTCTGTGACCCATTGAATCCAGTTAAACTTTTCCCCTTGGCATTGAAAACCTTCTTGATCTTGCCTGACCTACATGTCTGGGCTTATCTACATAGCCACTGACATAAAACCTACATACCTGACAATCTAGTTGTTTTACATTTCTTCAGGCATGAGGAAATGTAATGAAAGAATTTTCTTAAATTGTGAAGTTACCTTTGCCGTTTGATAGTAATCAGCTCAAGGACAGATAATGTATCTTGTACATTCTTGAATTTATTCCCCAACACAGCAAACAGCCCTGTGGAGATGCCAACTAGAGATGCCAATTTTAGCTCTTCCATGAACTCCTGTGGCAAGAGGGAGGCAGCATGCAGGGCTTAGATGTAAAAGTCGGTCCCTGATGGCATGGGACAAGGAGATGTGAAAGAATGAGCAAGGGATTAAAAGTTATGGGCAAAATTGGGAGAGCTGGTGCTGAAGACACATTTGATCTGTTTAAACTTCCTGGAAGGGTCAGGTCACTGTGAGCACTCCTGATGTTTGCTGGGTTGGGGAAACAGCAGGCTTGCAGACTAACATGTGATGGGAAAGAAATACTGACCAGAGTTTAAACCAATGTCAAGGAGAGGGCTCAGGTGGGTGGAACCCAGTGAAAACCAGTACACTGTCACTAGGTTGAGAGCTGGGAGGGATGAACCAGGCTGATAACCAGCTTTTCGGGGTTGGGAACAAGGGTGCTGCTGTGTTCTGAATGCTCCCCAAAATTCATGAGTTGAAAGTTAATTCTTATTGTGGTTGGACTAGAGGTGGGGCCCTTTGTGAAGTGATTAAGTCATAAAGGTTCCACCCCACCACAATGGATTAGGGAACTAAGAGCTGGAGGAAACTAGCTTGGGCCCCTTTTGTTCTTCTGCTCCTCTGCCATGTGAGAACACAGGGTTCACCTTCTTTTTGTCCTTCCATCTTTCCTAACATGTTGAGGACATCTAGAGTGCCGTCTATGAGGAACAGGCCCTCACCTGAAACTGAACCCACCAGCACTTTGATCTTGGACTTCCTAGCCTTCAGACTGTGGGACAATAAAATTTTATTCTTTATAAACTATCCAGTTTCAGGTATTTAAAAATAGCAGCACAAATAGACTAAGAAAGATGCCTAACAAACCGCAAAGATAGCCTTGGCAGGAGGGATTGCCTAAGATTAAGGCCTCATTTTCTTGCAAAATTTTGTTATGCATTAAGTTACTATTTCCCAGTGTCTGAGGAATTTTGGCCATTGTTTCCATGTGTGTATGTGTGTGTTTAGCTGGAGCCTAACAAAAGAAGGCTGTGGATGATGTCACCACTTCCTCACTTCCTGTAGCTACACACCAAAGTGCGCTGGGAGAGGGGCTGTTAACTCCAGAGCCACAACCTGGGTCTGGGAAAGCTCTGATTTCAAACATGCTGTCGATTCTTCCCCAATTAGCATTAATTCTTTATCATAATCTATGTCTTTATTTTTGCTGCCTACATGTCCCTTTTCTATTACACCATCATTCTCATGGAATGTTCTTTAAATACAAACAGAGCCTTTGCTTCCTAAGAACTTTCTTTTGCACTTTGCCAGAGGATCAACCTTCTGAATGAAATCAAAAGTGAAACTTTGTGGAGGAGTGTGGGATCCAGAAGTGTAAGAATTCTTTTGTTCCTAGCTGTGGGTTCTCAGCACAATAGTAAGAACCCTTAAAATGATAATACTTCAAATTTCTCTTGAAAAATTTTCATTTATAGTAGAATAAATGTCAGGAGATGTTAAGTGTTTGTTACTAAGAATAGAATATTTCCCAGCTCCAAAATTTATTTTCAAAGCAAATATGTACATTTGATACCTGCAAGTTTTGAATGTGCAAATATTGACTCAGCAGATGGATGAACCAGGTCTAACATACTTTTTGTTTTCCTCAAGGGTTGGGCCTGTCATGACTCTGACTAAGTGTTACTGATAACTGATGAATTTTTAGAATGGAATGGTTTCCCACCCTTTTCTCTAGAATGTGTAACATCTGTGTGAAATGCTAATGAGATTTTTATCATTTTTATGGTTTAGGCTAAATCCCTGTTTATACCCCTAAGATTTCTCTAGTGACCTTTGCTGATGACTTACATCAAGTCACTAGGGGATTTGCTAGGAATCTCCAAGTTGTTTGATTCATTTGATTTTCAGTATTTTTTATTTTGGGACTGGTTAATAAAAAGCTACCTTCATAGATGGCAAAGAGCCTTGAATAATGGAATTTCAAAATGCTTCCAGAATTAGTTCTGAAGATAAACAAATGAGAAAATGTACATAGAATTCCAAACTCTAAAACAGTTTTATGCAAGCATACCTGCATAAAATCATAAATTTGAAGGGGGTATTAGAAGTTAGTTGTTCTAGAATATGATGTACAAAGCAAGTGACTCACGGTTGAATCATTTACATCAACATGTGTTGTCACAAAGTGCTACAATTTAACAGCACCTAAAGCTTCTACCTTTAAAGTGAACAGCAGGCACATTATTCAGTAACTTAACTTGGCACAACATGATTGTCACAAAAACTGATAATATCATCTTAGAAAAGTTAACTACATCGTGAGGTATTTTTTAGGTACATAATTTTAATCTATAATGTATCTATAGTTATTGGCACCAGGTATGTATGTATACAGACTCTCAGTTGCTGGAGACCCACAGGAAAATCCAACACTCCAACAATGAAGGAGCTTGCCCATCCAGGCCCCACTGGTTTTGAGTGATGTTTCAAAACATCACACATTCCAACATGTGGCCCCTAATCTCTGCTGGGGGAAGCCGCAGTTGAGCAAGGGTTTTATCAGAAGCCTTGATTTTCTTATACATATCCGTCTTAGGGTCTCAAGCTGGAGGCTGTTGATTACCTCACCCTTTATGTTTCTAAGCGTATGTCGCCTTGAGAATGTGGATCCAAACAAGTAACCCAACAATCTATTTGAATTAATTTTATGTTTAATCAAATCTTAAAATCTTACATGTGCAAGACAGGTGTCGTGGTTCACGCCTGTAATCCCAGCACTTTGGGAGGCCGAAGCAGGTAAATCATCTGAGGTCAGGAGTTAGAGACCAGGCTGGCCAACATGGCGAAACCGTGTCTCTACAAAAAATACAAAAATTAGCTGGGCCATGATGTTGTGCATCTGTGCTATGTGAGGTGCCCAGGTGGGAGGATTGCTTCAGTCTGGAAAATGGAGGTTGTAGTGAGCCAAGATCATGCCACTACACCCCAGCCTGAGTGACAGAATGAGACCCTGTCTCAAAACAAAACAAAACAAAACAAACAAACAAACAAAACCAACCTTACATCCGTAGACATTACACTGGGAATTAGCACCTTCCCTCCATGGTAAATGGTGCAGGTGGGATTAATGCTGTTTTACAGATGTAAGTGGGCTAGTGTCCTTTTACAAATGTGACCCAAAAAGGCTAAAAGACTTGCCCAAGGTCAAATTTCAGTTATTACATTTCTCATTTATTATGCTATTTAGCTATGATTGCCATGAAAAGGTTTCACACAGCTTGAAATTCCTGGAAGTAATTCTTAAAATCAATTCCTGGAATATTATTTTGGGAGTAAACAACTCAATCTCTGGAAAATTTGGAGGTTAAAGAGGAATTACAGTTTTTTGAAGGGATGTCTTGCCTATGTAATGGCCCCATGTTGCCCCCTTATGGAAATTTGTATATTTGCAAAATTCTTTGCTGAATCAGTCTTTCACTGAAGTGTGACAAATAAAACAGGATTTACAGCATTAGCCTTTCTCAGGATAACATGTTAGCTTACCATTTTCATATATTAAATCAACTGTTACTGAAATTTAGCCAAATTGAAGGAAAATGTGGTTATGAGAAGTCTCCAGAAAACTTGTTTATACTAATTTTTAACTATACTCACAGCTTCTTTGCCCATATCCTCAGGGTTGATCATTTTGGGAGGCCAAGGTAGGCGGAACACCTGAGGTCAGGAGTTTGAGACTGCCCTGGCCAACATGGTGAAATCCCGTCTCTGCTAAAAATACAGGAAATTAGCCGGGCATGGTGGTGCATGCTTGTAATCCCAGTTACTCAGGAGGCTGAGGCAGGAGAATTGCTTGAACCTGGGAGGTGGAGTTTGCAATGAGCCGAAATTGCGCCATTGCACTCCAGCTTGGGCAAAAAGAGCGAAACTTTATCTCAAAAAAAAAAAAAAAGTATCGAATGAAATGGGATGATGTTCTTAATATTTTACTAAATATTGTGGGTCATTTTAAGTTTCATGCTTGTGAGGCATTTGGGGATTTGGTTAAGTTTTCCTTGTTCAATGGTTTGAATTTCAGCTCTGCTACTTATCGACATCACCTCTGGTATACTCCATTTCTTAGTCTCAGCATCTTCCTCTGTAAAATGGGGAGAATGGCGCTGTTTGTGAAGCATTTGAAACAACTCCTGGCGCAGAGTACACATGCAAAAGTGAAAGCGGTGGTGGTGGTTGTAGCAGTAGTAATCCCTGGATCTTATCTCCTCATTATCACATGAGGAGATTGTACTAAATGAGCTCTGAGGTCCTCTCAAGTTCTTACATCTCTGATCCACTGGATGCATGAAAAGCAGAGGAAGAAGGAGGCACCATGAGCAGTGTTTCCATCCCTGCTCTCCTGGGAAGCTCTTTCCCGCCTCTCCACAGCAACTGGAAGGAGCAGGTAGTTAGTACTGAGTAATTTGCTAGCAGGGCCTGCTGGTTTCGGCCACAATTTCCGAGTCCTTTGGGGAGTCAGATGCAATAGGGGATACGTCAGACGCCAGAACCTCTCCAGGGGTGTGAAAGCATTCTGCCTTTAGGAACGCACCCACCCACCCCTGATGGGGCCACTGATCATAGAAAGTCTCAATAGAAAAATGGAAATGGTACCTAAGGTAGAAGACGAGGCAGTGGATGCAGCAAACCACCACCATGGCATGTATATACCTATGTAATGAACCTGCACAATCTGCACATGTACCCCAGAATTTAAAGCATAATAAATAAATTTAAAAATAAAATTAAAATTTAAAAAGTGGAAGCAGCTAGTGTGCAATGAAAGTGGATGTAGGGAGGCTGGAAAGTGGGACACGTCGAAGCCTAAGAACTGGACTGGAAGGAGTCCCAAAGAAGGGACTGCTGGCAGGGAAATTCCTCCCATTGGCCCAGGGTCTCAATTTCACCCTTGTCCGAGATAAACACCACAGACATTAAAGTGATGAAAGCACTTTATTCAGTAACTACTGATAGTCAGGGAAAGAGCTGAGCTCCATTCTAATTTATACGGAGGTAGCAGTGTGTTTTATTGTAATTTTTATTATTCCAATAAGACTTTATTATGTCTGGAAATTAGCTATAAAACTTATAATATACATTGTTTCATCAATTCTTTCTCTAGTTTTAGCTCTATTGAGGTACAAGTGATATACAAAAAGTTGCACACATTTAATATACGCATCTTGAATCTGGACATATATGTACGCCCATGATGCCATCACCACATAAAACACATTCATCACCTCAGAGGGGGAGCTTAGGAGGAAAGAGAACTGGGGTTCAAATAAAGTTACAAAGGGTTGGTCAGCGTAAATGTGACTAGGTCAGCTGTGTCTGCTAACTGGCAATGATGGCCCAAAATTAAGATTCTATCCTGACAGTTACATTTCTAAGAATGGTCTTCAGGTCCTTGAGAAAGACAATCCTAAACTGTAGGAGATATGTATACATCTTAAAAGGACAGGGGAAGGATTCATGATTGTAAGACCTTTTTAGTAAATGCTCTAATAAGAGGAGACATAGGGGCCCAGGGGAAACAACCTCTTTGTCCTCTGAAGAGTCACTGAAAGTCGATTGACAAAAGGCAGATTTAATAAGAGGAATAACATCCACAGGCCAGGTGCAGTGGCTTATACCTGCAGTCTCAACATTCTGTGAGGCTGAGGCAGGAGTATAGCTTGAGCCCAGAAGTTCAAGACCAGACTGGGCAATACAGTGAAATCCTATCTCTATAAAAATTTAAAAATTATCTGGATGTAGTGGTACATACCTGTAGTCCTAACTACTTGAGAGACTGTGGTGAGAGGATCATTTACTCTGGAGAGGCGGAGGCTGCAGTGAGCTGAGATCATAACATTCCCCTCCAGCCTGGATGGCAAAGTGAGACCCTGTCTCAGAACTACTACTACTTCTAGAAATGATGTACAAATTTGTGTGCATGGGGGAGAATCAAAGTGATTACCCCAGTATGCAAAGATGGTTATATACCCCTTCTTCCTCTTCTTAGCGGAAGGGGAGTTGGGGAAGTGCAATGATTTTAGGAAGATAGCAAATGATTTTCAGGGGAACTCATTGGGCTTGAAGAACATACAATGGCTTAGAACAAAGTCTGTTGTGCCTGCAGAGCAGACAATGGTTTGTGAGAAAAGTCTGTAAACGTGTGTTGACATACTTTGGTCTTTCTTTCTGCAATGTGAGTTCAGTTAATAAAAAGTTAGGGAAAGAACTAGAGGTAAGAGAAAATTGTTTTCTTCTCTGGTGGGTCTGGCATTTAGGCAGATATGGGAACTTCAGAGAACAACTTCATCCTGTGCTTTAGGAGAGACAGGATTGAGAAACAGTAACAAGGGAAGGTCAGAGAGACATTGAGGCTGGTTTCTTGGTTCAGCATGTCAAAGCGTTGTACTCTGGGGTGTTGGTTTTTGAGCCCCAACAGAGGTCTGGGACCTATCTTTAGGACAAACAGAAAATTGTCCCGGCAGCTCTGGTCTTTCTCAGGCAGGCATGTTAATACAGGGCTGGCGCCATCCTACAGACATGGTCTTATGCTGCTAGAAGCCGGGCTAGAGTTTGGGACACTTCTCTTTAGTACAGGGGTTTGGGTGAAGTCATTACATGCTGAAAGTTCTGCAGTTCTTACCACAAGGTCTTCTATGGCGAATCTAACTTCTCACAGGGCCAACTTGTATGTAGAAAGTGAGTAGTTTATCCACTCATTCCACAAATATTAGTGGGGAGCTTTCTACATGCTGGGCACAATTTGAGAGCCAGAGAGTCTTAGAATTGTTTGCACTGTTCACTAGTTATTTTACTTGTATTAGTCTCACCGTAACTAAATAGTGAAATTCCTTGAGGTCAGAGACACTCTTATTCTTCTGTTTTCCATACCGTATGGAATTTAAAAGAGCCTATTAGTCACTTGAATTTATTAAACATAGTTGAGCAATACAACAAATAAAGAAAAACACGTTGAAACAGAATTTAAGTAACTTGAGAGTTGAGTAGAGAAGAAAAAGAAAAAAGAAAATACTGAAGTAATGAAAGAGATTATTTAACTGCCCCTTCACAACTTTTATATCTTTTTTTGTGGTCTCCAGAATATTTGGTTTGAAAAAAAATCACTTATTAAAAAGTCTGAAGACCACTGATGAATTTCATAGGTCAAGAGAGGTGAAGTCAAACAACGAGCTTCTCCTAGAAATGATTACACAGGATGATTAAGCCAAAGGGGACATGTTGCCCCAGGCAGCACCTAATCAGAACACATGTGTTCCCTATCTTAGGCCCCAAATCCTTTGAACTCAGAGGAGCAAGTCAAGAGGTCTCCAAAACTGTGAGCTTGGAAGAGTTACAGTTAGAAGATGAGGTTTGAGGAGAAAGTATTGAAGTTGATTCAACTCAAATTTCAGAACTGCTCTCTGAACTTCAGAGACTGGGAATTTGATGCCTAAAGAAGTTGTATCCTCACTGGCCTTTTTGACAAGAAGAAGAAACTAAAATTTACCCTAAAAGTTATGCTATCTCCTGTATTTTTGAAATATTCTGAAAAATATTTGCTATTTGCTTTCTTAAATGTAAGGAAGGAATGAATCTCTGAGGTACATCATGTAGGTGATATTAAAACTACACTTTTTGGTGTGTCTGATTTAACATTGCTAAAAATAGTCAAAATTTCTACTGGTTTAACATGTACCCAAAGGCTAAGAATAGATGCAAAGAATTTTATTCTTTCTAGATGCAAGGAATATTCTCAGATCTTGCCAGCTCTGCAGCAAATGGATGAGGTGGTTCTTGGATGTCAGACTTTGCTGGAGGGAGACCAGGCTGCGGTAGCCCAGTTGTAATGCTTTCCTCTGAGGTGTTGGCATCAGGGCTTGCTTCCACTGCTGTTTTCCCACAGTGATTTCTAAAGGCAGGCCAAGGTTGGGTAAGGGTCAGGGTTGGCACAGAACTGATGTCAGAAGCTGTAAGCATTTTTATCTAACAGCCTTTTCCCCTAAAATATCCTCAACATATATTCTATTTCTGTAGTTCTCAGCAGGGTGAGTTTTGTCTCCCAGGAGGAATTTAGCAGTATCTGGAGACATTTTTCATTGTCATAATTGGGGGAGGTTTTCTACTGGCATCTAGTGGGTAAGAGACAGATATGCTACTAAACATCCTACAATGCACAGGGCAGCAGCCACAACAAAGAAGAATCCAATCCAATATGTCAATTGTGCCAAGGTTGGGAAACCTCATTATGTATTTCAAGACAGGAAAACCAGCTCCTGGCTTAGTGTGCTGACTAACGCCTTACTGATCAGTGTGGTCTCTAGACACCAGCATCACTTGGGAGTTCCTGAGAAATACAGACTCTCAGTTTCCCCACTTGGGATACTGGATCAGAATCTGCATTTTAACAAGGTCCCCAGATGACTTATATACACCTTTAATATTGAGAAGCATTGATAGCCTTCTATGAGAACTACAAGGGCAAGGCAGTGAGACAAGTTCTTCAGCATGGCCAAGTCAAGAGGAGACAGTGCTGGCCCTACTTAGGCAGCATCTTTAAATTAAAAAAAAAAAAAAAAAAATCCAACTTTTTTCTTGTTTTGTTTTGTGTTTTTAAATTTTCATTGAAGTTTCCTCTATTTTTTTTTCTATTTTGTCCTTTCCTTCCTTTCTTTTTTTCTGTTTTCTTTCCTTTCTCTTCTAGTTACTCTGCTTCATTATTTATCTTTATCTCACGTGTATGTATGCAGTGCTCTTCCAGGTCCTTAATTTTGAGTTACTCGTGATACCAAAAAGGAAAAAAAAAAAAAAGGCAGATACTTATCTCTTTAATTAAAGGAAACGGTCCTAGTGGGTAGAATCTGGAAGGACAGTCATACTTTCTGAAATGTAATAACACAATTAAATTCTACCCTCCCTTCGGTTGTAAGATATTAAACAGGAAGGCAATAAAGCTCATCTGATACTAATTTGATCAGAAGCCTGTGCAATCAGTGTCTTTGATATACCTTTTGTCAACACAGCTTTAGGTTTTGAATAGGCAATCTAAAATCCTGGAAATCTACCATATTGACTTATCAGCAACATTTCTGCTGAACCTAGGTATAATAATGGGACTGATTAAAAATAAAATTTAGACTGTATACCATGCAATGTAACATAAATTTTAGTTCCATGTTTCTCTATAAAAATACAAGCTAAAATTTTAAATTATTAAAACAACCTTCAGTTTAACTGGCTAAACATTTACTTAGCACCTATTGTTTACAAAATGCTGGAATAAAAGTTGTGGAAAATTAGAAAAGATTAAGATATAATTTTGCCCTGGTTCATAAGCTGGTGTGTTTGTGTGTGTGTGTTGGAATGGACAGAATATGCAGTGGTCTATTCATGTTAAGTATAGTAATCCACATACCAACAAAGAGCTATGGGCGTTTACAGAAAAATATTCATACTTAGTGTTACTTTGTTATAAAAAAAATAGATTTTGAAGTAAAAAGGAAATGACTGAAGAGGTTCCAGCTCCTAAAAAGCTGTGGTTTTCTCAGCAACATTTTACAACCTGGTTAACAATTACATTAAGTTTTAGGGAAGTTTAAATAAGGAGCACAAATAGGCCCGATACTCTCAGTAAAGTACCACTGCTATTTATGCCTGTTTTCCCCAAAATTTCTTTAGACTTATATTTTAAAACACATCTTATCACATCTTCATAGCTTTTTCTTTTTCTCATTTAAAACTACAGTGGTACCAAAGCAGAGAGATTTATTTTTTTTGATTGTGGATTAAAGCCATACACGGAAGACAATGAAACCATTATGTAAGCATTGAAAAGACTTACCAAAAACCATATGTAATGGGTATTTTTATCAATGTAACTGAATAAAATTTATCTTGCTTAGAAATGACTTTTTAAATGTAATGCCTAGAATAGTTATTATGCAAATTTCTTCACCTGGCATCTATTAGAGACTTTAATAATACTCTAAAAATGAACTGCAACTTTTCCGTGGGATCTAATCAGTATGCAAAAGGACATATGCTATCTGAAAATGACAAGTAATGGGAAGGTTAGTCCTTTTGCTCATACCCTATGACCTTGTAAATGACTATTTGTGCCAAAAATTACATCAGTATTTGGATGAATTCCTAAATAAATTCAAATTAAATTGAGTCATACTGAAGCTTTATTCAATTAGAAAATAGCATTGAAAGTTTCATTAAAAAAAGCTAGATAGAACTGGTTTTATGTGAAAAGTTTGATAGGGCAGGGCTCACCTGTTGAAATTGTAAGGTGTGTCTTCACTGTGTGATACTGAAGATCATTAAAGTAATTATGAATCTGTGTTCACTACTATATAAAACAAGTCTACTTCATTAATAATGGTGGCCTCAAATTTTACAAACATACTTTTATTTTCCCCAAGTTCTAGGAGTTATGTACTCCTCTCTGGTTTCAACCCTGTGCTCACTTCCTCATCCATGGCTTTTCTTTCACTTTTTCTTTTTCTTTTTTGACAGAGTCTCACTCTGTCACCTAGGCTAGAGAGCAATGGCGCGATCTCGGCTCATTGCAACTTCTGGCTCCTCTGTTCAAGCAATTCTTCTGTCTCAGCCTCCCAAGTAGCTGGGATTATAGGTGCCCACCACCACGCCCAGTTAATTTTGTGTGTGTGTGTGTGTGTGTGTGTGTGTGTGTGTGTGTGTGTTAGTAGAGACAGGGTTTTGCCATGTTGGCCAGTGTGGTCTCAAACTCCTGACCTCAGGTGATCCACCCACCTCAGCCTCCCAAAGTGCTGGGATTACAGGCATGAGCAACCACGCTTGGTCCTCATCCATGGCTTTTCTACAGCCTCTAGTCACTTACTGCTGGGTTGCTTTTGGGTCCACATCAACACTTCGAGAAGCTAGTTTACATTTTTGTTGTTGGTGGTGGTGTGTTTGCTTTTTAAATGAGATAATGAAAAGGACTGGTTGGAACGCTGAAGATGTGCTGGCAACTTAGGGAATTAAAAACTGGTAAAGAAATTCTTGAAAAGAGTTCAAAAATTCTGCTTCTGAGAAAATAGATGTAAGGGAATTACAATTTAGAAAATACTAAACAGATGCATTTTGTTTTACTCTAATTTTATTTTTTTCTTCTAGTCTTTCACCTTTGAGCATAAACCATGAAGTCAAAAGCTTCAGAGAAAAGGAAGGTGGGTTCCATCTGGGTGCAGAGGTCAGTTGTATCCTACCTGACTGAGGATATCACCAATATTTCTCCAGGCAAGTCCTGGACAAGAAGGAAGGTAAAGAGGAGAGCCGTTCTTGTGGCAGGAAGGAGGTAACAGAGGCAGCAGGAGCGGTGAGAAAGCCTGTCTGTGGGATCCTCTCTGGGCCACAGTGCTGAATATAGAGCCATTTTAGGAAGGATGAGAACAGAGGAAGGAATAGAGTATTATTCTTTTCCAGAAAAGTGTTTTTCTGCCTGGTTTCCTTCTGGAAAAAAGGGAAATCTCACAGAGATTCTTCTCATAGCAACATGGGCAACTGCGTGGTAAGGCAGGCCTGATTCCCCAGAATGCCCCCTGTTTCTAGAAGCTTCCATGATGTTGTAGAGAACTATCCAGATAGCTGATGATACTGGTGGGTGAACTTAATGGAAGGGGTAATGTGGGAGTATGTGTGTGTTGGAGGGGAAGTGACACCTGAAACAAGGGTAGGGTGGTTTGGGCATAGAATAGTAATGGAAGGTCGGGCACCATCAGGGTTGCCCATCTCCTGAACCAGCTGAGAAAGACCTAACAGTTCCTCAGGCCCAGGCCTGAACACTAGTTGCCAGCCAGGTGCTCCAGGGATGAGGCAGGGGAGACAGAGAGTGAAGAATGGTGTGTGTGTTTGTGTCCGAGGCCCACTGCCATTCACTCAACTGCTGTTTTGGAGAGGAGCAGAGGAAGTGAAGGAAATTTAACATGCTCAGCTTTCTCTGGATCCAGAGCTAACCAATGATGCTATTTACTTAATGGAGTTTATCAATTGGAATACATTTGTATTTTTTCCTCTCTTGGTGGGGTTGGTGTCCACAAAGAATATCAAGTATTACAGAAAATAAATCAGCAAAGGGCTTTCTGTGCACAGTAAGTGTAGGATGATAAAATTGGCAAGGCTGCTGTATAGGTGTGGTCCACATTCCCCGGGGCCTATGGATGTCATTCACATAACTGAGTTTTACAGAGCTACAAGAATTTCTAAGTTGTAAAACCATATAGTAAATATAGAATGGTAGACAAGACCACCATCATTTAACATGGTAGAGAAGGCAATAGATCACAATTGTATTATTGCTGTGTTAAAGATTTTTGTAGTAAGAAGCTCTGCTCTGTAATTTTGGGGAATGTAACTTCCTGTGGGGAGATGTCGGGTGCTGCTGGGGTTTGGAACTCTCTAAATGGAAGCTGAGGAGAGCTGGAGAAGGCTGTGGGGGCTCCTCCTCATTCTTCCACAGTGGACTTGCTGTTTGTCTTCCTCTTTTCACCTCCAAGTTGATTCTTCCCATCTTTTCTGTGCTCTGTGAGCCTTTTGTCCTTGTCAGAAGTGCTAAGTGGGTAGACTGAGTGTGGGGACCCCAGAACACGGAGCTCTCAGAGGCATCTTCTAAATCACAGATAACCACAGCTGTCACTGAAGAGAGCTCAAAGCCACTTCCTGTGAGAAGAGGACATTTCTTCTATAACACCTGTTCTGAGTCCAAATAAGGATAATCAAAATCTGAACAAGAAATTTTAGTTTGTTCATTTCAGTTTGTTCTTCAATGCTGCATTGCAAAGCAATGTTCTCCATGTTTTGTTTTTGTTTTGGGAAACTACCATTTCTTTCTTTTAAATGATTTTCGTTTCTTAAGGAGACTTGTTTAGCCCAAGATAGTTTTCTCCATCTTTGCCCCCGGCCCATTGGTGTCACTTCCCACAAGAGGGGAGCACTCATCCATTCTCTGGACATGAAAATCCCTTTGAAGTTCTGTTTATGCATCTATCATTCTCACTGTCAAGTTTCAGAATGCAAGTACAGTATTTATTCTGGCCCTCGTTGATTGAGTGGGCCATGGTCTGCAGCATGGAGGGTGCCCCTTGATCAGTCACCCTTCCCAGCTAAGTTCCCCAAGCCCTATGCCATGGGCTCCCAGGAATTGGTTGGAAGGCAGGGAGGTGATGGGGATCTGGAGTGGTGAAGAGCATGGAGTTTCTATGTATTCCCAGCTTGGCTTACTCCAGTATACCAGTCTTGAAACTGTGAACATTTAGGGCCAGATCATTGTCTGTGGTGGGGCCTGTTCTGTGCACTATAGAATGCTGAGCAGCAACCCTAGCTTCCACTCTCCCAATGTCGGTAGCACCTCCCTCGTTGTGATAACCAAAAATATGTCCAGACAGGGCCGAGTGTTGTCCTCACATGAGACACTCTGCCATAGGTGAGCAACTGCTTACCTTGTGTTGTTCTCACATCTGGAGAAAGGATAATTGCCCGCCAATGTGGGGATCAAGGCAGATGGATAAGGGTCAAAGATGGAGGAAACCCTTGGGCTAAACAAAGCTTTCTAAGAAACTATTGTTAACTCTTTTTCAGTGTCACGGTTATGTTTTGAAGGATCTTGTTGGTTGTGTTTAGATCCTTCATTGCAACAAATGTACTGTGTCTATGTAAGACATTTACAATGGGGGCAACTGGGTGTGGGATGTTGGGAACTCTACTGTCTTTACTGCATTTCTATAAACTAGAATTATTCTAAAATAAAATGTTTATGTAGAAAAAGAAAGTTCTGACTTCCATGGAAGAATTTCAAACAGCATTGAATCTTATGAGAGACTGTTGATGAATTTATGCCACTTAAACTTCACACACTGTCCTTCCACCCCATGAAATACGAGGTGTGGTAGTAGCTGTTTATAGAGCCCAAAGTAACCCAGTGTTAACGAAGTGCTGGGAAAGACCCAGGCAAGAAAGAAAAGGGAAATATGTTGAAAATGCCCCTTTGGAGCTTCATGGGAAAAAGAATCACACATATTTCCCTCTCTACATAGACACTGATGGCAATGGGGATATAGATAGTTTTGATAATAAAATATCTTATTGATAAGGATAGCAAAATACATAGAAACAATATTGAGTTAATGATCCTGTGATTTTTTTTTTTTTAATTTCAATAGTTTTTGGAGAACGGGTGGTGTTTGGTTTCATGGATAGGTTCTTTGGTGGTGATTTCTGAGATTTTGGTGTATTCATCACCCCAGAAGTGTACACTGTATCCAATGTATAATCTTTTATCCCTCACCTCCCTCCTACCATTCTCCCTGAGTCCCCACAGTCTATTGTATCATTCTCATGTCTTTGTATCCTTGTAGCTTAGCTCCAACTTATAAGTAAGAGCATAAGGTGTTTGATTTTCCATTCCCAAGTTACTTCACAATGAGTAGTATTCCATGGGGTGTGTGTGTGTATACTCATATATATATCACACTATGTGTATATATATATATATATATATATATATATCATATCATATCACATCATATATATCACATTTTCTTATCCACTTGCTAATTGATGGGCATTTAGGCTGGTTCCATGTTTTTGCAATCGTGAATTGTGCTGCTATAACCACGTGTATACAAGTGTCTTTCTCATATAATGACTTCTCTTCCTTTCTGTAGACCCAGTAGCAGGATTGCTGGATCAAATGGTAGATCTACTTAGTTCTTTAGTTCTTTAAGGAATCTCCATACCGTCTTCCATAGTAGTTGTACTACTTTACATTGCCACCAGCAATGTAAAAGTGTTCCCTTTTCACCATATCTATCCCAATATCTATTATTTCTTGATTATTTAATTATGGCCATATTTGCAAGAGTAAGGTGGTATTGCATTTCGGTTTTTGAGTTGCATTTTCCTGATAATTAGTGATGTTGAGCATTTGTTCATGTTTGTTATCCATTTGTATATCTTCTTTGTAGAATTGTCTATTCATGTCCTTAGCCCACTTGTTGATGGGATTATTATCTTTTTTTTTTTCTTACTGATTTGTATGATTTCCTTGAAGATTCTTGATATTGGTCCTTTGTTGGATGAATAATTTTTGAAAATTTTCTTCTGCTTTGTGGATTGTCTGTTTACTCTGCCAATTATTTCTTTTGCTGTACAAGGATTTTTAGTTTAATTAAGTACCATTCATTTATCTTTGTTTTTGTTGCATTTGCTTTTGGGTTCTTGGTCATAAAGTCTGCCTAAGCCACTGTCTAGAAGGGTTTTTCTGACGTTATCTTCTAGAATTTTTATGGATTCAGGTCTTAAATTTAAGTCTTTGATTCACTGTGAGTTGATTTCTGCATAATATGAGAGCTGAGGACCCAGTTTCATACTTCTACATGTTGCTTGCCAATTAACCAGCACCATTTGTTAAATAGGGTGTCCTTTTCCCACTTTATTTTTTTTTTATTTTTATTTTTTGCTTTGTTGAAGATCAGTTGGCCATAAGTATTTGGCTTTATTTCTGGGTTCTCTATTCTGTTCCATTGGTCCATGTGCCTATTTTTATACCAATATCATGCTGTTTTGATGACTATAGCCTTGTAGTTTGTTTGAAATTGAATAATATGATGCCTCCAGATTTCTCCTTTTTACTTAGTCTTCCTTTGGCTATGCAGGGTCTTTTTTGGTTTCATATAAATTTTAGGATTGGTTTTTCTAGTTCTGCGAGGAATGATGATGGTATTTTAATGAGAATTGCATTGAATTTGTAGATTACTTTGGCAGTGTGGTCATTTTCACAATATTGATTCTACCCATCCATGAGCATGGGATGTGTTTCCATTTGTTTGTGTTATCCATGATTTAATTCAGCAGAGTTTTGTAGATGTCTTTTTCCTTCTTGGTTGGAAATATTCCTAAGGATTTTACTTTTTTGTAGCTATTATACAAGGGGTTGAATTCTTGATTTGATTCTCAGCTTGGTCGCTGTTGGTGTATACTAGTGCTATTGATTTGTGTACATTGAAACTTTTGTATCCTGAAACTTTACTGAATTCATTTATCAGATCTAGGAGCTTTTTGGATGAGTCTTTAGGGTTTTCTGGATATATGATTATATCATTGGCAAACAGTGACAGCTTGACTTCCTCTTAAATGATTTGGATGACCTTTATTTCTTTCTCTTGTCTGATTGCTCTCTCTCTAGGACTTCCGGTACTATGGTTAACAGAAGTGGTGAAAGTGGGCATCCTTGTCTTGCTTCAGTTCTCAGGGGGAATGCTTTCAACTTTTCCCCATTCAGCATAATGTTGTCTATGGGTTTGTCATAGATGGTTTTTATTACCTTAAGGTATGTCTTTTCTATGCGGATTTTGCTGAAGGTTTTAATCAGAATGGATGCTGGATTTTGTCACATGCTCTCTCTGCATCTAGTGACATGATAATATTATTTTGTTTTGAATTTTGTTTATGTGCTGTATCACATTTATTGACTTGTATATGTTAAGCCATCCTTGTATCCCTTATATGAAACCCACTTAATCATTGTGGATTATCTTTTTGATATACTGTTGGATTTGGTTAGCTAAATTTTGTTGAAAATTTTTGTATCTGTGTTCATCAGGTATATTGGTCTGTAGTTTTATTTTTTGTTATGTCCTTTCCTGATTTTGGTATTAAGGTGATACTGGCTTTATAGAACAATTTAAGGAAGATTCCCTCTTCCTCTATTTTGTGGAATACTGTCAATAGGATTGATACCAATTCTTTAGTGTCAAATAGAATTCAGCTGTGAACCCATTTAGTCCTGGACTTCTGTTTATTGACAAATTTTTATTACTGTGTTAATCTCACTGCCTGTTATTGGTCTGTTCAGAGTTTCTGATTCTTCCTGGTTTAATCTTGGAGGGTTGTATATTTCCAGAAATTTGTCTATCTCATCTGGGTTTTGTAGCTTGTGCACATAAATGTGTTTATGGTAGCCTTGAATGATCTTTTGTATTTCTGTGATATTGGTTGTCATATTTCCCATTTCACTTCTAATTGAGCTTATTTCAAACTTCTCTTTTCTTTTTTTGGTTAATCTCAATAATGATCTATCAATTTCGTTTATCTTTTCAAAGAACCAGCTTTTCATTTCATTTACCTTTTGTATTTTTTTGTTTCAATTTCATTTAGTTTTACTCTGATCTTTGTTATTTTTTTTCTTCTTTTGAATTTGGTTTGCTCTTATTTCTCTAGTTCCTGGAGATGTGACCTTAGACTTTCTATCTGTGCTCTTTTTGACTTTCCAGTGTAGGCATTTAATGCTATGAACTTTCCTCTTAGCACTGCTTTTGCTGTACCTCAGAGGTTTTAATAGGTTGTGTTACTATTATTGTTAATTCAAAAAAGTTTTAAATTTCCATTCAGATTTCATTGTTTACTCAATGATCATCAGGAGCAGATTATTTAGTTTCAATATATTTCCATGGTTTTGCAGGTTCCTTTTAGAGTTGATTTCCAATTTCATTTCACTGTGATCTGAGAGGAGACTTGATATTATTTTGATTTACTTAAATTTATTGACACTTGTTTTGTGGCCTGTCATATGGTCTATCTTGGAGAATGTTCCATGTGCTAATGAATAGACTGTATATTCTGCAATTGTTGGGTAGAATGTTCTGTAAATATCTGTTAAGTCCATTTGTTCTAGGGTATAGTTTAAATCCATTGTTTCTTTGTTGACTTTCTGTCTTGATGACCTGTCTAGTTCTGTCAGTGGAGTATTGATGTCCCCCTTTAGTACTGTGTTGCCATCTATCTCATTTCTTAAGTCTAGTGGTAACTTTTAAAATAAAATTTGGAGCTCTGGTATTAGATGCCATATGTTTTTGAAACAGGAAAGGTTCCCTTGCTCCCCTTGCAGGGCATGCAATGGGAGTGTGGCTCACTTCTTCAATGCCTTGCTGCTCAAACCTTTAGAAGAGCCTAAAGATGGGCAGTCCATGGGGCTCCAACTTCATGGCAGTGTCTAGGGCTGAATGTTTACAGCTGAGACCCCAGTGGGCATGTGTTACAGGGTGCTCTTTTAGTTTAGCCATCCATAGGCAGCTTGTGTTAATCAGCTCAATTAGACTCCTGCCTTATTGCAAGGACACATTGCCCCCTTCCATTATTATTTAAAGGGACCATCTAACTGCCATTAGAATATAGACAATAACCAGTCTTAGCTGCTTCCTGCTAACAGGCAGTGTTGTTTGGGGGAAAACAGTAGTCAGACTCCTTCCAGAGGTCTATCTAAGGGTTTCTAGCAATGCAGAGCCATCATCTGAGGCTCTGGTTCCTGATTGCCTGACCATTTGGAGTTTGATGGCTTCCAGACATGAGAGAAAAAAAAAGTTTTATAATGTTCAGTATGCATGGGTTAAACATGTATATTATTCAAGGAAAGAATTTAGTGCCAAAGATTACGGAGATAAGAAGTGAAATATACTAACAACAGCATTGTACTCTGAGCTGTCTCACTCTGTTGAAAGGAATTAAACCTTGTATGGGAGCAGATAAACTGTAGAAGAGAGATAACTGTTCTTGTCAGTTAGGATTAAGCTGTCCCTCGACTGAATCAGGAGCTAGAGAGGTGTGCTTTACCAAGGCTTCTCTTAGCCTTTCTAGGAAGGCTGTGGGAATTTCATCAAATCTTTAGTCGATCATGGACAACTTAGTATAATTGAGGGTCTTGGTCTTAGTTCTACATAAGCCTGAAAACGTCTCCTCTTCCAATTTTCCACCTCATCATTGGGATACCATTTAGGGTCATTCACTGGTACTGCTTCTCTTCCAGTTGGATAATATTCTACCCCTTCCCTGATGTGATATGTGATACAAAGCTCATCCTCAAATCTCTCTGCTGCTGGCAGAATGGGCTGTTTCTCAGTGCCCCTCAGGGTCCTATCAAAAGGTAACATAATGTCTCTCCAAGAGAGATCAAGTATTTGAGTGAAATTCTAGAAAGCCTCTTTATTTCTGTCAGGGTCATCTAAAAACTTGCCAAGATCCCCCTTGATTTGCTTTAAGTCCTGTAGGGAGAAGGGGATCTGGACCTTACTGGGCCCAAATTCACTTAAGGTAAAGGAGTGTCTTCAAGGCAGCGGATACTTGGTTGGTGAATACTTACCACTTCTGCTATTCTGTATCTTTTAAGTGGAGCATTTAGGACATTGACATTTAATGTTAGTACTGAGATGTGAGGTACTATTCTATTCATCATGCTAGTTGTTGACTGAATACCTTGTAATTTTATTTCTTTTTGTTATTGTTTTATAGGTCCTCTGAGATTTATGCTCTGAGAAGGTTCTATTTTGAGGTTTTCTTTCAAGATTTAGAGCTCCTTTTATCAGTTCTCCTAGTGCCGGCGAGATAGTGGCAAATTTTCTCAGCTTTTGTCTAAAAATGTCTGTATCTTTCCTTCATTTATGAAGGTTAGTTTTGCTGAATACAAAATTGTCTTGTTTAAGGAGGCTGAAGATATGGCCCCAATCCTTTCTGGCTTGTACAGTTCTGCTGAGAAATCTGCTGTTAATCTGATAGGTTTTCCTTTATAGGTTATCTGATGCTTTTGCCTCACAGCTCTTAAGATTCTTTCACCTTGACTTGAGATAACCTGATGACCATGTGCCTAGGTGATTTTTTTTGTGTGTGATAAATTTCCCAAGTGTTCTTGGAGCTCTTTGTATTTGGATGTCTACATCTCTAGCAAGCCCAGGGAAATTTTTCTCAATTATTTCCTCAAATAAATTTTCCAAACTTTTAGATTTCTCTTATTCCTCAGGAACACCAATTATTCTTAGTTTCAGTTATTTAACATAATCTCAAACTTCTTGGAGGCTTTGTTTATTCATTATTTTGTTCTTTTTTCTTTTTGTCTTTGTCAGATTAGGTAAATTTGAAAGACTTGTGTTTGAGCTCTGAAGTTCTTTCTTCTACTTGTTCAATTCTATTGTTGAAACTTTCCAGTGCATTTTCCATTTGTCCAAGTGTGTCTTTCATTTCCAAAAGTTGTGATTATTTTTTATTTATGTTCTATTTCTCTGGAGATTTTTTCATCCATATCCTATATTATTTTTCAAAATTTCTTTGTTTTTCACCTTTTTCTGGTGTCTCCTTGAGTAGCTTAATAGTTGACCTCCTGAATTTTTTTTCTGGCAATTGAGAGATTTCTTCTTGGTTTGGATCCATTGCTGGTGAGCTAGTGTGATGTTCTGGACGTGTTATAGAACTTTGTTTTTTCATATTACAAACATTGTTTTCCTGATTCCTTCTCATTTGGGTAGACTATGTCAGAGGAAAGATCTGGGACTCAAGGGCTGCTGCTCAGATTATTTAGTTCTGTGGGGTGATCCCTTGATGTGGTGCTGTCCCCCTTTCCCTAGAGATAAGTCTTTCTGAGAGCCAGACTACAGATTGTTATTTCTCTTCTGGGTCTGGCTACCCAGCAGAGCTTGCATGCTTTGGGTTGTACTGGGGACTGTCTGCAAAGAGTTTTGTGCAAGCTCTATCTTCAAGTATCTCATCTGTGGATATCAGCACCTGCTCTGGTAGAGGTAGCAGGGGAATGAGGCAGACTCTGTGGGGGCACTTGGTGGTAGTTTCATTTAGTATGCTTGTTTCCTCGAATGCTGGTTATGTTATCACTGAAGTTGTGACATGGACAGACGCAGGACCTCTGGTTAGCCAGCATTTATGGGCAGTGGATTTCTGTTGTTTTCTCCTTCCTTGGAGCAGGGTTGTTTTGTTATGAGTTGCCATAACATCCTGAGTTGGTTGGTCCCCAGGCAGGAGGTGGTGCTTTGAAGAGGGCATCACCTGCAGTAGTACAGGGGGGATACAAGCTTGCCCTCAGGTGACCTAAGTACTCAAGTTTCTCAGGTGGTGGGTGGGGCTATAGAGCTCTCATGAGTTTATGTCTTTTGTCTTTGGCTACCAGGGCAGGTAGAGAAAGACCATCAAGTGGAGGCAGGGTTAGGCATGTCTGAGCTCAGACTGTCCTTCAGCAGGGCTTGCTGCAGCCACTATGGGGGATGCATAGGTGGTCCTGAGGCCAATGGAGTTATGTCCCAAGCGGGATTATGGCTGCCTCTGCTGCTTTGTACAGGTCACCAAGGAAGTGGGGGAAAGCTTGCATGGGTTTCAGGCCTCACGTCTCCCTGTCTGTCATGGCTTCCGTGCTCCTATCTGCACTTCCCATTTGCCTGCCCTGGATTCTGAACCAAGTTCAGCTGGGATTCTCCTCCTGGTGGCCTTTCCCAATTCCACTGGCTGTTTTCCCCAAGGATTCCTGTAAGATAAAGTCAGAAATGGCTTCCTTGGGGACCAGGAGTGTCTACAGGGCTTTTCCCACTGCTTCTTCTACTTTTGTATTTCATTGGCTCTCTAAATTCATTTCAGCTACAGGTAAGGTTAAATTCTTCTCCCATAATCTAGATTTTCAGGTTCCCCCATGAGGATGTGTGTTCAGAGGTGGACTTTCTCTCTCTCATACTTTGGGCACTCATGGTTTTTCAGCTGTCTCATGGAGCTTGCAGCAGTAAGCTGCTTCTTTCAAAGGGTCTGTTAATTCTTCGTTTTCCTGGTATGCTCCTATGGTGGTTCTTGAGGCAAATGTGCATGATGTAAGTCTCCACATGCTGTTCTGTTCATCCAAGTGGGAGCTGCAAGTTAGTCCTGCCTCCTATCCACCATTTTTTCACTCCCACTGAGCCTATGATCTTAAAGCATTTCCAGGGGATTTTAAAGAGGTTGGACAGAAATATATTCAGGAACAGTTGGAGTGAAAGATCCATTTTACGTGTTTGTAAATTGTGAGAGATGGGAAAGTTCTTCTTCAAAGTTTATATCTTAGATTACATTATAAGGAGTTACAATCTCTTGCTCTATGGCCATTATCCACTATTAGCATAAACATGTACCCATGTATATATATTCTCTAAACCAGCTACATCTTAAATCAGCTACCTTGACTCACTCCGGCATGTCTACACAGAACTGAGCAAGCTCCAAATCCTGGTGTGTGCCATTCCTGTAAGGTCTGACCATGCCGTGAACGGCAATGGCCACCCCCATGAACTGCACGTACACCTCTGGAGGGCCGTCTGGAATTCGAAAACCTGAAATGGCTGTAAGATCGTAGAAAGAGGAAGAAATGATCAACCCCTGTGGCACCTACTTAACTCTGAGACATTCTCTATTGTTTCTTATCCCAGCCTCAATTGACAAGGCAATTGGACTTTATAACCAATCTTGGCTCATGATGCCACACCCTACCACTCCCTCCCAGCTTGCAAAAAAATCGCCAACTGTAAGTTCTGTAACTTTCCACTGCCCACCCCAAACCTATAAAACCCACCGCCCTCTGCTGACGCCCTTTTCTGCCTCAACCCACCTGTACTCAGGTAAATAAACAGCCATGTTGCTCACACAAAGCCTGCTTAGGGGTCTCTTCAATCAGAGCATGCGTTTTAACAATTCCTTATTTGGAAACCCTCCTGATCTCCAGACTAGCCTCTTCTTCTTCCTTGTCTTCTTTCCCCATTATCTATTCAGGAAATTTCCAATTTTTGGCCAATCCGGTCAAGCAAAGAATGTGAGGTCCTGTTCCGTCCAATGGAAACTGGACCCAGCAGTAGGGCAACTGTGTCAGGTTATGAAAGTTATAAATGTCCTTGTCTCCTTTGTTCAGGTGTGCTCTCCTGGCAAGACTGCAGGTGAGTTGCATCCTTCCTGCAGGAAGTAAACTAGCCTTGCTGAGTCATCCATTGTCTCAGCATGGACTTTTCCCAACATTATAAACCCGTTTCCAACGTAAATTCTGCCAACAGACTCATCTGTCTTCAGCAAAAGGTAAAAGTGGACTTCTTTTATGATTCTGAACAAGAATAAGGGGATAGCATTTTTGAGAAGGTAATTAATTTGCAAGATGTTGTCAATAAAGTATAAGGGAAAAGTGAGTATAGAAAAGTTTGTGCCATTGTGGATTAACTTCTGGATACAAGTCCTGTGCTTGACACATAGTTATTAAACAAGTAATTGAATCATTTTTATAGCATGCAAGAGAGTATGTTTCATAAAATAAACATTCAACAGCCACATGATTCGAGGGCTGTCTGATCCTAATTCCAGCTCTTCCCACTATATCATGCTACCTCTTGATTATATTGCTTAAGCACCTACATGGATGTGTTATGTTTGGGGTATTTTGCCAACATTTAAAATAGACTTGCCAAATGAAACTCCGGATGCCTCGTTAAAGTTGAATTTCAGGTAAACAACATTTTTTGGGGTATAAGCATATTCCTAATATTATGCACACGGTTCCCATCAGCTTCAACATTCCTTTCTTCCTCTTCTGTTAGAATCGATTCACATCAATTCATTTGCTTAACAAATATTTATCGAGTGGCTTCTCTGCGTGCTGTGTTCAAGGTACTGGGAAGAAGAGTAAACAAAACTAGCAATTTCCTGCCCTCACAGCGGAGGAGGAGGAGGAGGAGGAGGAGGAGGCGGCGGCTTCGAGTAAAACAAGCAAATACACACTGCACGGAATTTCAGGAATGGAAAGGGCATCAAAGAAAAAGCAAACAAAGGAAAGAGAATGAGGGGATGGTGGAAACAAAGTAAGGGATGCCTAATTCTGTTGCAAAGATGTCTGTGATGAGATGGTGACTTTTCATCAGAAACTGGAATTATATAAAATGCAAATCACATGGAACTCTGGGCAAGTCTGTCTACCTGGTCAGAGGGAATAGCAAGTAAATCCTGAATCTAATAAAATTCAAAATATTTGAAAGATATTGCCAGTTTTTAGAAGTGGCCTCTTTTTCCTCCCACTTGGCAATCGTTTCTTCATTGTCCATTTTCTGCAACAAATCAGCAGGGAACGCAGGGAACTGGGTAGCAGGCCTTGTCTGCTGCAGCGGGAGATATTTGGGGCAAAGCTCTGCTTGTTCTTGTGGGAGATGTTTCCGTGAAAGTCCCCACTGGATGATAAGAGCCAGTGTCCTCTGAAGCAGGATCATCACCCAGTGGGCTCCTCCATGCAAAACTAAGGTCAGCTGTGGGATGTGCCACCCTTTAAACAATGGAGAGCCCTGCAGTCAGGCTGCTACACAGTTCAACTCAATTAGATAGGACATTAGCTTTAACATACACAGCTTCTATGAGGCATGTTTCCCCGTAAAATACAGAATAAAGAGGCATGGAGTAGCAGTGACTTTCTTTTCTTTTTCTTTTTGATATTCAAAACATTATCCCATTGCTTCATTAAAAAAAATATATAAATGCAAACAAAACAAACAATAAATACCATTTTCTATCTGTCAAATGAGCAAAAATGTTTTAAAATCTTAATATCTAACACCGGTAACGATGTGCTGAGGCAGGCACTTGTGAGAGTATAGATTTTGTTTTTTGTATTTACTCTTTTAAATTAAAAAATAAAAATCGTGTATGTTTAAGTTGTACAACATGATGTTCTGAAATACGTATACATTGTGGAATGTCTAAATGAAATTAACTAACATTGAATGCTCCAGGGCTGGGCTTTCATTCCATCTCTATAGTGACTCTGATGTCTTCCAAATTTTGTATTTTCAACCCAGACTTCTCCCCTGAATGCCAGTCTCCCTATTCTGTGGCTCATCAGCACCACCCATGTCATCTGCCCCCAAACTCGTTTCTCTGTCACCATCACCTTGGTCCAAATCACCATAGTTTATGTAGTTAATGGCGGTAACTTACTAACTGGTCTCCTTGTCTCTACCTTTGTCCCTGTACAGTCTGTTGTGGAAAGTCATCAGAATGATTGTTTTTATGCATGTAGATCACGTCCTGCCTATGCTTAAAATCCCAACTTCTCTCCATCTCATTCAGAGTGAAAGTCCAAGCCCGAGGTTGCCAAGGCCTTCTGCCCTCTCTCCTCGTTCCTCCCAACTCTGGCTCCTCCGGCTCACTTGTCTCAGCCACAGTGGTTTCCTTGCTGTTTCTCACCAGTCAGCGCTTGCAGCTGATGTCCCCTCCCTGCTTGGATTTGTCTTTCTTCAGATCAACATGACCCTCAGCTCCCTAAGCTCTCTGCTTAGATGTCATCCAGTGTGCAGCCTCCTTGGCCACTCAATTTAAAATGGTCTCCACATGTATCCCAGTGTGCTGTATCCCTCTTCCGGACTTTATTTCCTCCTAACACCCCTGACCCTGCCACACTCCAATGTGTATATAGGATGCATGGATTTGTTTCTCCTTCCTGTCCCAACCCTGTAACCTGTCAACTCCCTGAGGTCAAAGATTTCTGTTTTTCTTCACAACAATATCCTTAGCACTTGGAAGAATACGCTGCATATCTTTATTAGTCTAGAAAAATAAATTAGGTTTTATCTTCTTATGTAGTTAGCCAAAGGCACAAAATAATTGGAATCAAGAATTGATCTGACTGCCTTTAAAGAATGACTTTTCAAGAATCAGTTGCTCTTCCTGTTTAAGCTAATGGTTTATGAAGATTCTATTATAAATCATACTGCAAACATCATCCTACAAATTATGATAATTTAAGTAAATAGATATAATACAGAATGCGAATAAAATCATGGTTTTCATTTGAAGTACTGATTATGATTAGAATTATTGAAATTCCATTCGTACATTTTCATGTGTTCAAACAAATTAAATAGAAAATTTATAACAATGTAATTTTTATATAATAATATAATAATGTGTTACATGCATAATGCAGTATTTAACTTTATTGTCTTTGTATTTTTCAGGAAGATTCTTCTAGTGAAAGTCAATTGAAATCTTGAGAGCTGAAGCCAGAGAAATAATAGATGGGCTAATATTGCCCTCTGGTGGAAATATTGAGACATGACAAATTGGAATCATTTATTAGCCCAGAGAATGTGCAGGAATTGAATGTTTCCACATTATTATGTGATCTTATAGTGTTGTGTTAGATTTTTTAAATTCAATATTTAAAATATGAATTATATTAGGTATCAAGGCTGGAATAAGCAATGTACAAAAATACATGATCAGTCACAGAATAATAAAAGACTGATGTGCTGTTTCATTTCTCAAGCCAGCAGAAAGTTTGAAAACAAAGTGATAGTGTGAGCAAAAGGGCATTCACATGGTTTGTAGAGACATAAAATGCCACCAGTTTTTAATCTGGGGTTGTTTTGGTTGGAGGGCTCCTAAATTGTATAAAAATGTGAACATATTTGCCCTTTTTTTCTGAGAGGAGATGCAAAATCCATCAGATTCTCAAATATTTATTCTCTCAAATGTTAAGAACAAACATTTAAAGTATTTGGGAGAACAATTTGGCAAAATGTGTAAGAAAGTGATGCATATGTGTATTCCAATATTGTTTTGAATGCGTAATCACTATAAACCACCTAAACATTCAACAGTGGGGCATTTGAAATAAATCACATTCCAGCCCTATGATAGAGTCACTGTGGTTATTAACCACAGTGTGCTGCAGGATTAATGATATACAAATGTTCCTTATACACGATAAGGTAGCAAAAGCAGTTTGTCATTTAGTACATGTGATGTGATCCTGAGTTTATTGAAATGCAAATATATAATGTGCATGGGAAAATATTTGGGAGTATCCATGAAAAATGCCAATGCCAGTTATGGTTAACTAAATGCAGTGCATGTGCCTTTATTTTTAAATAACTTTACAATGGATATATTACTTTTATAATAAAAAGCATGATAAATATGATACAAAAAGGAATGATTACTTTTCTATGTGTTAAAAGATTTGACACAGGAGATTGTTAACTTTTAATTAATCAACTGAACTGAACAGTTACAAATTTGAAAAAGCACTTTAGAGGACTAGAACAATAATCATGTAATACTACACATTGTTTCTTTGTGCAGAAAGACTTTCTTAATATTTAAAAGCAGTTCAAAAATCTGTAAATTTCTAAGCAAATAGAAAAATCTGAGCTATTCAGGACTTTTACAAGACACTAGAGCCTTAGTAAATCTTTTCTAGAATAAGACAGAGTGAAATAGAATAAATTAAAACGAAATAATTAAAAAAATAAGAGCATTAGCAAAGGCAAGTAAGCCACTTTAAATATATAAATAAACTCCGAAAATTTTTATTTTTTCCTATTTTTAGGAAAAAAATGTTTATACTTCTATCACCTTTTAGGAGTGAAAGGAGCAAAGGAACTAGTAAGAAAGGCTTAGGCCAGGCACAGTGGCTCGCACCTGTAATCCCAGCACTTTGGAATGCTGAGGCGGGTGGATCACCTGAGATCAGGAGTTTGAGACCAGCCTGGCCAACATAGTTAAACCCCGTCTCTACTAAAAATACAAAAAATTAGCCAGGCATGGTGGCAGACACCTGTAATCCCAGCTACTCGGGAGGTTGAGGCAAGAGAATAGCTTGAACCCTGGAGGTGGAGGCTGCAGTGAGCCGAGATCACGCCACTGCACTCCAGCCTGGGCAACAACAGCAAAGCTCCATTAAAAAAAAAGGAAGGAAGGCAAGAAGGAAGGAAGGAGGGAAAGAAGGAAGGAGGGAAGGAAGGAAGGAGGGAAGGAAGGAAGGAGGGAGGGAGAGAAAGAAGGAAGGAAGAAAGGAAAGAAGGAAAGAAGGAAGGAAGGAAGGAATGCAGGCAGGCAGGCAGGCAGGCAGGTAGGCAAGCTTGGTAGAGAAGCAATTCCTGAACTGGATATTTTTTTCTTTTCAAACTACAAGTGACCAAACAGAACTTTAACAGTACAATGGTGCCATTGAAAGCCCTGATTTAAGTCTGTCTGTCTTTCCACTTGATATTGTATTGCAGGCGTGAGCTCTGCCTTCCCCTTGGCAGTGGCGAAGTGATATGGAGTGTGGGCAGGGAGGTGGCGCATTATAGGACTCAACACCACGCTCGTTTATACATAAGATTCCTACCCATTGGATCACTTGAGGAAAGGAGTTCAAGACCAGCCTGGCCAATATGGTGAGAACCCGTCTCTACTAAAAATACAAAAGTTAGCCAGGTGTGGTGGTGTGTGTCTGTAAACCCAGCTACTCGGGAGGCTGAGGCACAAGAATTGCTTGAACCCAGGAGGTGGAGGTTGCAGTGAGCCAAGATCACCCCACTGCACTCCAGCCTGGGTGACAGGGTGAGAGTCTGCCTCAAAACAAACAAACACACAAACAAAGAAACAAACAAAATTCCTACCCAAAAGGACTCTGGAACAAAATGAGTGCAGCTGCTATGGTAAGTGAAACAGCGACTGATCTGGCAGGATCTTCAAGATACAAGGTAAAGAGAAGCCAGGCGCAGGGTAGTCCACTTGCTGTCTTTTGCTGTCTATACCTATCGGTGTTTTTAGGTGTTTGTAAATGCAGAGACTAAAGGAATTGGCGGTAGGTAGGCATTGTCTCCAGGGACTGTGTCTGGGTAATTGGAAGGCACAGAGAGAGGTGTACTTTCTTTTCACTGCAAACCTTTTGTGCATCCAGCATTCCACCTTAAAAAAAAAAAAAAAAAAAAAAGATCCGTATATGGATCATTCTTCAAACAACAGAAAAAGGAAACCAAATTAAAAAAAAAATCTACCCAAAGAAAATTTTTTCATAATAAAAATTGTTCCAAGCCTCAGAGCTTGGCTCCTTTGTTTTGAGCAGGATCAAGTATTCATGTATCCAGCCGAAGCTCATCCTTAGATTTTTGATCAAGCTGTGCCATGTTTTTCATTTCCTTTGATGGGGTTTCTGAACTCCCATCTTGTCAATGAAGTAGTTTTTAGTTGAACTATTAATTGCAATTGATGAAAGTAAACAATGCAAGACATTAATTGTGGTGTTTCTACTTTAAAAACAATCAGGTAAAATTTCAGAACAAGATTTGCTGTTCAGTAGGAAGGTCAGATTCTTTTCCCTATACACTCAATGCTACATATTCATGCTCCAGTGCAGACTGCTTGCAATGTAAAGAGGCTGACAACCAGAGTTATAATTAGGTCCTGCTTGTTTCCCTTAGAGTTTACAGTCCAGAAAGTTCACGGAAATAATGAGAGTCTTAGAGCTTTTTGTTATGGGTTGAAATGTATACTCCAACACTCATCTGTTAAAGTCCTAATCCCCAGTACTTTAGAATGTGACCTTATTTGGAAATAAGGTCATTCATTACAGATGTAGGTGAAGATGAGGTCACACTGGAGTAACGTGGGCTATAATCCAATATGACCATGTCCTTGTAAAAAGGAGAAATATTTACACAGCCACACACACAGGGAGAACACCATGTGAAGATGAAGACAGAGACCAGACTAATGGTTCTACCAGACAAGGAATGCTGAAGATTGGCAGCAAACTACCAGATGCTAGGAGAGGGTAACGGCACAGATTCTTCCTCACAGCCATCAGAAGGAAGGACCCCTGCTAACACAGGATCTCTGGATCTCTGGCAATGATTCTTCCTCACAGCCATCAGAAG
>NW_022436944.1:7240093-7293818 GCF_009761245.1 Sapajus apella | reverse complement strand
TCAGAAGGAAGGACCCCTGCTAACACTGGATCTCTGGATCTCTGGCACAGATTCTTCCTCACAGCCATCAGAAGGAAGGACCCCTGCTAACACTGGGCTCTAGAACTGTGAGACAGTAAGTTCCTGTTGGTGAAGCTGCTTCATTAGTGGTAGTTTGTTGCAGCTGCCCTAGCAAACAACTACAAATTCCAGTCCAAATGGGATCAAAAAGCAGAATAAACTTGGAAAAGAGAAGACAGACCATGACAGGGCGGCCAAATTATCCCCTCCTTTTAGAAATTTGTAATTTTTTTTAATGGTAAAAGACCACTCTGTGTGCAAATAGCAAAATCGAGAAGCCTTGGTTCCTAAATCGCCAAGAACCTTAACAGGTGTGATTGATTGAACATTGACCACAGGTGCCAGGCCTGGTGATTGGTGCTTGGTGCTATAACTCGGTTATCTTTCCTTCTCACAAATAATGCACAAGGTTGATACAATTCTCTGCATTTTACTGAGCCTCAGAGAAATAAGGGAAAATCCCAGATGGGCACTGTCAAATTAAGAATTGCTAGACTGTAAATTCATCAACTGTAATTTTGAGATGTTTCTCCAATTTTTTTGAGTATGCAGGATTTAAATTGTTTTTAGAGATAGGCTCTCACTCTGTTGCCCAGGCTGGAGCACAGCAGTGCATTCACAGCTCACTGCAGCCTCAAACTCCTGGGCCCGAGTGATCCTTTCACCTCAGCCTCCGCAGTGCTAGGATTACAGGCAGGAGCCACCATTCCCAGACTGAATTTACCACTTTAGATAAAATTTAGAGTGGCAAAGCTGGCACTGGGAACAGGCTGAATGGTGGTACAGTCTTTAGAACCTCAAAAAAAAGGGGCTTATTGATGTGTGTGTGTGTGTCTGTGTGTGATTGTGTGTGTGTGTGTGTAGTGGACAATGGCAGTCTAAGTTTGTAGTAAATGATAAAAGTTGTCCTAATAAAATTGTTGTTTTGCTATGAGACTCTAAAGAACATGGCAATAATCCTTTAGCCTGTTCTTTATCATTTTAAGAATGGAAGGAAAGTTCTACTCTTAGTAGATAGCCTTAGTGACATCTGGTGATTTTGTAATCTGAAGTCAATTTATCAGGTCAAGCAGATTTTCCTGGGTAGAAAATACTATTTTCTTTTTCATTCACTTGTTGAACAGAGGAACAGAGTCTTCAAGTTATTTGCAATTTCTACTCAGTTTTTTTTTAAATACCAATCAGTTTTAAACTCTATAGCTTCCCATAGATTGTTCTATAATGCTAAAATTTATAATTTAATCCACTCCATATACGACATTTGGCCATAAGAAAATGGTATATAAGTTATGATAGTTAGTGAATGTTTTGCAGAGTGGACTAAATAGTTATTCTGGGCACATCTGTGCCCTCCACAAGGTGAGAGAAAACTTGTTTTTATTCTAGCTTGAACATATGCCGTGTTTTAAGGTAGATTTTTATTTAAATGCAAAACATTGTTATTTTAAATATCAAATAAAATGTCATTTGCTTTTATCTTCCCTAATGCATTCTAATTTAATTTTGTAATCTATTAGCTCTTTCCCCTTATTCATGGGAAATTAGTAAAACAACAAAAAGGCATATAGATGTTTCATTTAAAATTTTCTCACATCTATGTAAAGTCTAGAAAATTGTATTTAATGCTCCATAACAGTGGTATATTTTCTCACAATCTTCTCTCATGTAATTTGAGAGATTTGTATTTTTGCTCTAAAGACACAGGCTCTGAGCTTTTTTTTTTTTTTTTTTTTTGAGGTAGTCTATTGCCCAGGCTGGTGTGCAGTGGAGGGATCTCAGCTCACTGCAACTTCCGCTTCCCCGGTTCAAGTGATTCTCGTGTCTCGGCCTCCTGAATAGTTGGGACTACAGGCACACATCACCATTGCTGGCTAATTTTTTGTATTTTTCGTAGAGACAGGGGTCTCACCATGTTGGTCAGGCTGGTCTCGAACTCCTGACCTCAGGTGATCTGTCCGCCTCAGCCTTGCAAAGGAGTATTTTTTTTTCTTTTTTCTGTTATACAACAGTGTATGTGAATAACTATGAGAAGCCATTAAAAGTCTTCTCTTTGGGGAATACAGAGTTTCTTTAAGTCACTTTTACAATAGCATTTACTGCTCTGTTTCTTTCAGGTGTGTGATTTCCAATTTACTCATATACGTTCTGCCTAGAGGCCTATAATCCCGTTCCTATCTTTGGCACTGCCCAAATAGTTATTGGTCATGCAGCACAACAAAGCATTTTAGACAAGTCTCCTCTGTTCATCCAGACCCTTTGTATAAAAGAGCTTTGAAACCGATCCAGGCACAGATGGCCAGGTTTGACCAGTGTTCCCAGCCTGTGTGACATCCACCACCACCGCCATTTTCCACAGTGAGATAGATGGAGTGGAAAATACTAGTAATCTTCAAAAACAGAATTCATGCATTATTTGGTCCCCAAGAACCAATAATTTTAAAACAATTTACCAACACAAACTGGATGCCATTTTACAGAAGAATGACCTAGAACAGAAGAAATCTATTTTCTATTGCGTCCACAAAAGGCGTTGCATTGGACAATCAATTTGCTTGTGTTTTAGAAATTCCACCAAACCCTACGGTGCCTTAAAACAAACACAAAGACACCAGGAGGTAACTAGCATTAAGATCCTTTTCTTTTTTAGCTAGTTGTCATTCACTGCCTAAATCATTTCCCAGTTTATTTATTTATTTTTTTAACTAAAGCAGGTTACTGTTATTAAATTTTTCAGTACAAATAAGAACTGGGTTAAAAATTATTCAATGAATTCTAAAAGTTGTTTTTAAATATCCTGTTTCTGATGATGAAAGCTATGCTTGGCAGCCTTGAACCTTGTCTTAGTTCAGGCTGCCATAAAAAAATATTATAGCTGGGCGTGATGGCTCATGCCTGTAATCCCAGCACTTTGGGGGTCTGAGGCAGGCAAATCACCTGAGGTCGGGAGTTTGAGGCTAGCCTGACCAACAAGGAGAAACCCAGTCTCTACTAATAATACAAAAAATTAGCTGCACGTGGTGGTGCACACCTGTAATCCCAGCTACTTGGGAGGCTGAGGCAGGAGAATCACTTGAACCTGGAAGGCGGAGGTTGCAGTGAGCTGAGATCACGCCACTACACTCCAGCCTGGGCAACAAGAGCGAAACTCTGTCTCAAAAAATTTTTTTCTTTTGGTAATTGATAATCAAATATAAGTGTGGTATATTTATATATTTGCCTTATAAATGTTAGCAGCAAAGTCTCAAAAATTTACCTTTGTCTCAGTGGTTTCAAGAAACCCAACCCTTAACACAAAATTGTTAGAGAGATTCTAAAGCCATTGCGACAGGTTATAACTCCTTTCTGAATGAATGAATTATTCAAGAAAAGATTCTCATTTATATTCAAACATTTAAAAATTGCTCTTCCTCCTTGATTATTTGCTAATATATATATATTTTAAGTTGGTGCACTGTGTGGTAATTGCATTGAAAGAGATGGTAGTCTTTTTTTTTTTTTGACAGAATCTCACTCAGTTGCCTAGGCTGGAGTGCAGCGGCATGATCTCAGCTCACTGCAACCTCCACCTCCCTGGTTCAAGAGATTCCCCTGCCTCAGTCTCCTGAGCAGCTGGGATTACAGGCATGTACCATTGCACCCAGCTAATTTTTGTATTTTTAGTAGAGACAGGGTTTTACCCTGTTCACCAGAGCGGTCTCAAACTCCTGATCTCAGGCAATCTGCCCACCTCGGTCTCCCAAAGTGCTGGGATTACAGGCTGGTAGTCTGTTTTAATATCTGCTACCTCAGTGATTATTAGTATTGATCTCTTGATTTGGCTCCATGGGAGAGGAGCCACTCATTTATTAGCAGAGCAACTTTCGCAGGTGGAGAAAAGCCTTTCTTTGGTTACAGGTACTGGTTTCATGATACTTTTCCTACTTCTGTTTCAAAAATCTAGTGGGCAACTTCATTGGGAAACAATTTTTTTTATGGGTTTCTTGTGTTTCTGCATGTTTTGTATCCATTTTTGTTCCCAAATATTTTTCCAAGGATGTTTGTATGGTAAACAGTCTTGGAAGATAGCCATAGTGTCTATCTCTAACAGAGGACAGATTTGTTTGCTCTTCAGAATAAAAGGATAATGTCTCCTTCTGGAATAAAGGTTGGGCAAGTTTGGTAGCAGCCCTTTTATAAGACTGAGGGCTTCCTAAGATCAATGGTCATCAATTGGGATACAAAAACATGGGTAGCATCCATGCTGGCCAATGGACAGATCCCAGTAGAACTTGTGTGCTTTGGGAGATGGGAAAGGGAACTGAAGTGAACATGAGGCTCATGCTATCTGCTGCGCCTTGAAGAATAAAGTCCTTATTCTCTGACCCATGAGTTTTGAGAGTTTTTTTTTTTTTTTTTTTTTTTTTTTGCCAGCAACCATGAAACTGTGTCTTAGATGTGTCTCAGTTCTTGAGACTTAATCTCAAGGAAAACCTATGTTGTGATTATTGTTATTTTTTCTTTAATATGTGTATTTTTTTTGCCTGTATCCTTGTTTGGCAGGAGAACATTTATCCCAAAGACCCCCTTTCCCTCACTTCTGGTGAGTTCTGACAAACACTTAGCTAGTATGATAGATTTTTGGTAAAATGGAGAGAAAAAAAAGAGTATCAGAATAATATTCTGGCCACTGTATATAAAAATAAACATTTAGTATTAATTCAAGAAAGGCTTTCTGTGTTGACAATGTTTCCTTCTGCAGCTATTTAGCAAAGAGATATTGTTCTTCATCCACTATACATTTCTTTACATGTGCTATATCAAAAGAGCCCCAAACATCCTACTCCCAAACTGAGAGGAAGGCGTAACGGCAGTAGAGTGAAGTAATCATATGAAACTTCCCACAGATAACACTGATAAAATCTGAACAAAATATTTTAAAAAGTACCAAGTATGTAGAAGAATGGAAAATATCCAAAAACAAACGGAAACAAGGACCTAATATTATTTTTATCTCCCTTTCCCCACCTTTGGATGGCATTTGTAATTTTAATTTACTTTGACTTCTCATGCCTGTCTATGTCACAATAATATTTGAAGACAATGAAACAATACCAGGCTAACCTTAACTCCCCAAACCAGCTACTGCTAACCAGCCATGGAATTCCAATTAAGTGGCCAAAGGCCATTTTGAATGTTAGACCTACATAACACTGCAAAACTGACTTTTATAAAGGAACAATTGGCTCAAACTTCTGGGTTCTCTTTCTTATTGTGATCTGAAGTTAGATGCCAGGCCCATGGATATAGTGCAATGGTGACATAAAAGGGCTAGCTCAGGATAGATAGCCCAGTCTACAAATGTACCATAGCAGAGACTTGAGGCTGGTAGCAATGAAACTCCCATTGTACCAAACTTCCTATGAGTCAAGTGTACAAAAGTATAACCTAAGTATCAAAAGGAATTCATGGTCCCTAAGATCTAGAAAGGTTTGACTTAGTCTCTATTCCACACTCTGTAGAAAAGTCCAGTGCTGTTCCCAAGATTTCTGTGGACTCTCTAGGGACACACCCTCAGGACATCTCTGAGTCTGATTTCTTCTTTCTTGAGTTCTGGTTTTCCATTCTGTGCTTTGTGACTTTTTCCCCCTCCTCTCTGGCATCAATCTGAGTGTGAAATCAGCTCTTTGTTTTCTTTTAAAACTCCGCTCGATGTGTATGGATGTTAAAGGAAACATTATCACAAAATTTCATACAAAGTAAAGCTGGATGTTAGGCATCCCTGCTCTAAAATGGTTTTAGCCACTCTCTCATACTTCTTCTACTTCTCCCTTTCTCCTCCAGCCTGTTCTCTCAGCATAAAATAAAACAATCTCCCCCCAAATCATCCTCCAGGTCTCCACTCCTTTCTCTCAGTTGTCATTCTCTTCAAACACACATTCTGGCCTCCCTTTAGCACAGGACTCAGCAGAAACTCAGAAATCACCCCATTATTAGAGGTTCACAAAATTACTTTCTTAGGTTTGGGTTACAGGATATGCTTTTACTGCTTCACAAAAGATTTGTGTTTGTTTGTATGTTTTTATTACAAAATTGATAAACTCCTCTTATTTGACTGATAAGTTATTAAAATTGCTATACATGCTTTTGGCAAATACATAAAAATATTAGGGTTCAGATACAGTTTGGTGCCGAAATTTCACTTCCATTCCTCCTTAATTATAGAGTTCAGGCAGAGGACAATATGCAAAGATTGGGAACTAGAAAGAAAACAACATGCCTGTTTATTAAATGATTATAATTACCAATGTACCAGTTATTGTCTGGGAGTACTCAGGCCTATACCTGTCTTGTACCAATGGGGTAGAACTCCTGAGAACTACCTTCCCAAGATCCCCTTGACAGCTGGTTTCCAGCCTGGTTCTTCTAATGGGCTGGACTCCTATGTAATGAGAGGGAGATGGCAGAAGTAACTTGAAGGTCCTAGACTTCTGGTCCCAGCTGCAGAGCTGACATGCACCTGTGAATGCTTGCAAGGTTCCAGTGGCAGCAGCAGTGAATGTGTGCTCTGTGATGGATGCCCATTGTTTAGGGCAGACCAGTGTGGCCTCCTGCAGGTCCTGGTCCCTGAGAGACATTACTTTCCCCTCATGTCTCCTCTAGGCCTTCCCCTCGTGTCTCCAACAGTGTTGTAGGTTAACTCTCTGGATTAGATTCTTTTCTGTTTTGAATAATTAGAGTGCTTTCTATTTTGCTGATTGAATTCTTGACTGTTATCCCCCTATAATATGGCTGTTCTGGCAAGCTAAATTAGAGGACAGGAGAGCTATAAGGCCAGAGGCTTGAATAGGCTTTTTCAAAACTAAGATGACTGGAACTGAAGAGAAGATTTTGAGCAGACTTACCTTCCCTGTCTAGGGAGGAGCTGCTGGAATGCAGAAAATGTTATGAACTTGCTCCAAAGAACCAGAACCACATATACGTGCTAATTAGACTGAAAAACAGAATAGGAGAGAAACACCAGAACATGGCTGCAAGCCCTTAAGAAAAAGCAGTCTTATCTGTTCATAAAATGCAGGATAATGACCAATCCATTGATCATCATCTCCTTCTTACAGGAGGAAGAGTAAGGGGAATGGGTGGAAGTACCCAACATGCATGGGGAGAGCTGGAAACGTCTGCCTCTGAGCTGTGTTGGAAACCTGAGAAGGTAGGAGAAACTTTCTACATATAACAGAAAACTGAACTCATGCTATCAGCCTAGCAGGAATGAGAAGAGGCTTATGTTTTATAATTGAGATATTCACATGGTTAAAAGGATGAAATATGTTTTCATTGGCTTTCTCTTTTATCACCAACACAAAAGCTGGCATGATTTCTGTGTGGCTGGGTTGGTGCCAGTGGGATCCCAAATCCCAAACAAAACCAAGGAGACCATTCTGACCATTCTGAAATTCATTGGAAAGGATGAATCTTTTTCTTGAAACAAAGATTTGATAGGAAATAGCTAGGATTTTGTACACGCTTGTATTTGACTTGACTGTTGGAATGCCAACTGGGCACCAGGAAAGAAAGAAACTACTCAAAGAGATCTTGATGAAACCATGTGCCCTGGGAGTGGTCAAGCTAGAGTGGCATGGAGCAGGGGGGATAATTGAAGCAGTGTCTTTCCTGAACTATGTCATTTTCTATGTAGCTGTTGACATTTCTCCTAGTGTTTCATGACTGGTCATAAAGTTACCAATAGTTTCTTCCAGTGTTTTTCAGTGTAGCCAGCTTCTGTTTATTGTCTATTGTGTGCATGCTGATGCTATCCAAGAAGTCCCATTTTGTGAACCTCTTTTGGAAACTGTAGAGGTTGTCAACAGCTTCAAAATGATGCAGTGCTTCTTAGCCAAACAAAATTTGCCTGAAAGAAAAATCTCAATTTCTCATATGTAGATAGGACCCCTGTGATGCCTGGCACCACCCTGGGCTTTACTGCTTTGTGATATGTCAGGTTGATTCATCGGTTTTGACATGGGCATGTGTTGGCATCAAAAGCCTTTTCAAAATTTCTGAAGGAAGTTTTGCTTACTGCTATGAAAAGTGTTACATTTATAATGGCATCATTTCAAGATGTTTTGTCAAGAGATGGGAGCCAGATACAAAGTTCTTCTCTATTCCAAAGCTTACTGGCATTCCCAAGAGCAAATCTGTAATAAGTGTTTGGATCTCACATGGAAGTTTCCCTTTGTTGAGAGAAAAAGAAAGTAAATCTATTTTAAAAGTAATTTTGGCATGAGATTAGCTCATTTATGGCTTGACTTACATAGCAAATGTTTTTGGTTACATACTAGAGGTAAATCTTTTGATTCAAGGTTCTGCAGTGACATTGCACTACTGAAAAATTAGAGACTCTTTGACTAAGTTGTTGTTTGCTAGAGGTGGCCAAATATGTGAACTTTTTGATACTGGATGAAGATACACTTTTGTACTCTGGAAATGGGAAAGCCAAGGAGATAGTGATATATAGATTCCTGGTAATGTGGCACAGTTCTTTTGAAAGTTATTTTATTCAATCAACCTTAAAATAGGAATCTGGATTTGCAATTTTTTTACTTGCTAACAAAAATAGCACCAGTAATTCAGGCTTTGCTAAAGATACCTTCATTGATATGAGGACAAAAGAGAAGACTTGACTTATATTCAGTTCAAAATCCTAGAGAATTCTGGTGTTGTTATGCACAAAATTATTCCAACCTGAGAAAATGAGTGATGGGTAACTCTGATTCCATTTACTGAAGAAAAAAAAATGCTATAATATTAAAAGCTGACCCCCAAATACCTTTTAGAGAAAAATTTGTCTAGAATCATACTTTGATAAATGTGTAACTGGGATAGATTTTGTTGCTGCTCAGTTTCTCTCAAATGTGAGAATTGGTGACTTTCCCCTCCAAGACTTCCAACTGTTGCCTGGTTTTAAGAATCTCTCTTTCTGGAAAACTTTGGAAAATCCCTGACTTTTGGGGGAAAAAGGCAATGTTTATACAGCACATTTTGGATGGTATGTGCCAGATAAATGTCCTGCTGATCCATGGATGACAAGCCATCTTCCATCAGCAATGGGAAGAAACTGACATAGTGCCTCAGTGTGGTCATTGTGTTTCCTGTGACTCCCACTGGAATGGCTGTGGGTGATGGCATTGGCTCAGCTTCCATCAGGCTTCCTATGGGAGATACTTTGGCAGCTTGGCTTTCCTTAATGGTGACTCTGGTCTTTCACTTCCTCTCCTTTCCTCTCCCACCATGATTCAGCCCTTCCTCCTACCTCCTCTCAGGTGATGCTCCAGAACACTCTCCCTTTCCTGTCGCCTCCCTATTCCAGGAACTTTCGTCTAGTAAACATGGAGATTCAAGGGTAAATTTTCTGCATCTCCTTCAATTTTCTTTCAAATAAATTACTATGGATCAAACTCCATGTTCCGTTTCCCTTAAGGCCTTCCAGCTTTGACACCTAATAACCTATTTTGCATATAGAACAGAAATCAAAAGGTGAACATAAAATGAAAACCCCACATTATGTTTTTTCTTTTTGCATGTCTCCCTTTCTAATTCTAATGCTTTTCAAGGCAATATGGATGTCTCAGTTATTCTGGGGAGGGTCAGTACAGAGAAGTGGTACAGGAGCAACAAAAACAAGGTACAACAATGACTGTTGGGTAAAGAGGCAGCTTAGAGGTGTCTGGGTCCTAAAGCTTCAAAGATTGGTCATAACTGCTTTGTTTAGTAAAAAGAAAACATTAAGAGCCAGCAAAATGGTAGAGGTTTTGTTGATGATCAAGAACATCGCTTGGTGTGACTTCTACATGAGAATCCTTCCAAAGATCCAGTCAAATCTATCAGTGGTACAAAAGCTTGATATGTGGGAAGGGACTAAAATGGGGTGAGTGTTGGCTGGTATGGGGCAGAATGTAAGGATATCAGAGGTTACAGGTGGAGGAGGCAGGCAGATGCTAGTTGCTGCAGACCTAGCAGAAACCTTTAGGTAGAGCTTTGGCTTTCCACTGGCAATGAAATTACCTAGTATAAGTGATTTTACCTAATGATCAAGGAGGTAATGTAGCCTCCACCTATCTAGAGAGTTATAACAATGCACATCTTTGTGATTAAGCACTTTAATTAGAAACAAGAGATAGAAATAAAGTATGTTATGTCAATGATCACTATAATTTTAACTTCTTATCCTCATTAAACACCTTTGGATTTCTTATTTCTGAGTAGTCATCAAGTTCATTTTCATTTCATGCAAATAATTTTGATTCATTTAAAGGTTTTTAGAAAGTTGCCATTAATTTCTACAAGAAAAAAAACGAAACAAGAAAATTTCTGCAAGAAAGAAATGAAACTGCACTAGTCAGAGTTGATAAAGCATAAAAGGCTTTTATTAAAATAATATAGGATTGCTCCTAGAGTTCCCAGGAGGGCTGGTGAACAAACTTTGCAAAGCCAGCAGGAACAGTGGCAGGCTGGGCAGCCAGAGCCGTGGCCAAGACTGCACCACAGGTCAACCTCGGGGAATCATATTGCTGCCTCTACAGGGAGCCAGACACCTCAGTTTCATTACTACCACCACAGCCACTGAGCACTTGACCCAGCTGCTGCTGCCCTCACCACTGTAATAGATTCTCTACTGGGGCTGCTTCTCTCCAAATTCACAATGCCAGCCTGCTACACTTAATTGGCCAGGTCTGTGTCAGTACCCCATGACTTAAATTGCCAGGGGTGCTGGGGAATAAGCATCTGGGTTTTGGGGCTCCCATGCTGGGAAATGGGCATAAGCAGTGAATGGAGTTAATAAAGGGATAATATAGCAGGAAGTAAAAAAAAATTACAATCACCTACAATAGTGAGAGAAATGATTTTTTATAAAGAGCAGTTTCTCTTCTATATTGCCTATGTGAAAGCAATAAATATCCAAGGCAGTAATATGAGTAGTATATTAAAATTAACATGGGTATTTTAAGACTCTTTTGGGAGGCGAGAGCAGGTCCATAAGTATATTAGTTTACTAGAGTCCCAAAACAAAACACCACACCCTGAGTGGCTTGAATAACCAAAATTTAGTGTCTCACAGTTCTGGAGGCTAGAAGTCTCAAATCAATGTGTCAGACAGGTTGGTTTCTCCTGAGGACCTCTCTCCTTGGCTTACAGAGAACATGCTCCTGCTGTGCCTTCACATGGTCTTTCCTCTATATATCTATGTGTCCTAATATTCTTTTCTTATAAGGACAATAATCATATTCCATTAGAGCCCAATAGTCTAAATGACTTCATTTTAACTTAATTATCTTTTTAAAGCTACTATCTTCAAATACAGTCACATTATGAGATGTGGTGGGTGGGGGATTAGGATTTCAGGGGCCATACTCTGTTAGTGAGGATGTTGGGAAACAGAGTCTTTCTTACATTGACAATGGGAAGGTAGAGTTGTCTGATCCCTGTGGAGGAAATTTGGCAATATTACATAGCAAAGTTACTCATGCATATTTCTAATAGGAATCTGTCCCAAAGATGTATGCCTAGTGTAAACTCTTTCTCTTGAATGAAAGCACAATCTACAAATATGATAGGCTATCACTGTCATGGTTAGGTTACCTTATAGGGTGAAGGTAAAAACATTTTTCAGATGTAATTAAGACCCCTAATCAACTAACTCAGAAATAACAAAAGGGAGAGTACACTAGGTAGACCTGACCTAATCAGAAAAGAGAGCATCTCTTAATGGCTTTGGAGAAGTAAATAATCATTTTTGAAATACCATTTGACCCAGCAATCCTATTACTGGGTATATACCCAAAGAATTATAAATCATTCTATCATAAAGACACATGTACACATATGTTTATTGCAGCACTATTCACAATAGCAAAGACTTGGAACCAGCCCAATTGCCCATCAATGATAGACTGGATAAAGAAAATGTGGCACATATATACCATGGAATACTATGCAGTCATAAAAAAGGATGAGTTCATGTCCTTTGCAGGGACATGGGTGAAGCTGGAAACCATCATTCTCAGCAAACTAACACAAGAACAGAAAACCAAACACCACGTGTTCTCTCACGTAAGTGGGAGTTGAACAATGGGAACACAGGGACACAGGGAGGAGAACATCACACACTGGGGACTCTTGTGGGGGGAGACTAGGGGAGGGATAGCATTAGAAGAAATACCTAATAGATGATGGGGTGACGGATGCAGCCAACCATCATGGCACGTGTATACTTATGTAACTTAACATGTTCTGCACATGTACTCCAGAACTTAAAGTACGATAATAAAAAAATAAATAAAAAGAGTTATAAAGGAAGACTATGAACAACTGTATGCAACAAATAAGATAACAAATGAAATGGATAAATTCTTCAACACAAATTACTGAAACTGGAATAAGAGAAGATACAAAATCTGTGTAAATCTTTAACAAATAAAGATCTTTAACACTCTCTTTAATTTCAGCCTGGGGGAAAAAAGATCTTTAACAAATATTTAGTTGAATGAATAAAGTTTTAGATACAAACTGCTAAAGCTGGCACAAGAGAAAATAGAAAATCTGTATAGACCTTTAACAAATAGTGGCAGGAAATTAGTAATAAAAAACCTGTTCATTAAAGAGAACCCCAGAGACATATGTCTTCACTGGTAAATTTCATGGGACACTTAAAGGAGAATTATGTCAATTCTTCACAAAGTGTCTGAGAACACAGAAGCAGAAGGAACACTACCAACTTAGTCTATGAGGTTAGGAATATCTTAATACCAAAACCAGGCAAAAATATCACAAAAAAAGAAAACTGCATGACAATATCTTATAAATATGATGCAAAAATCACCAACAAATTACTAGAAAACTGAACACATGAACATATAAAAACAATGATATGTTATAATCAAATAGGATTTATCTCTGGAATACCCAGTTGTTTTCATATCTAAAATTCAGTTATGTATTAATAATTTACAATATTCACAGAATAAAAAACAAAACTAGACCATTGTCTCAACAGATGCAGAAAAAGCATTAGACAAAATTGAACATCTTTTCATGATAAAAATATTCAACAAACTAGGAATAGAGGGAAACTTCTTTAACCCAATAAAGGGCACTTATGAAAAACCCATAGGTTACAAAAAGGCTAAGAGACTAAATACTTCCCTCCAAGATGAGGAACAATACATGATCATCCACTTTTGCCACTTCCATTCAATGTTGTACTGGAGTTTCTAGCCAGGAAAATTGGGCAAGAAAAACAGAATAAGAACGGTATCCAGATTGTGAAAGAATAAGTCAAAAAATGTGTATTTAGAGACTATATGATGTTATACATAGAAAACACTAAAGATAGCATTTAAAAATAGACCCACTAAAAAACTGTTAGACCTAATAAGTTTAGCAAGGTTGCAGGATATAAGATTAATATAAAAAATCAGTTGATCAGTTGTATTTTATATAATGGCAATGATTAAACCTAAAATGAAATTAAGAAAATAATTCCATTTATAGTAGTACCAAAAAAATTTAGGAATAAATTTAACAAATAAGTGAAAACTTCTACTCTGAAAAATATAAAGCATTATGAAAAAAATTAAAGAAGAGAGAAGTAAAAAGCTTACTATTTCAGGGCCAGCTATATCAAAACCCCAGTGGATATTTTGCATAAATTGACAAGCTGACTTTGAAATTCATATAGAAGTTCATATGGAAATGAAAGTACAGCCAAAATGATCTTGAAAAATAAAAAGTAGTAGGACTTACTCTTCCTGATTTCAAAACTTACTACAAAATTACAATAATCAAGACAGTATGGTACTGGAAGAAGGTTAGCTATACAGATCAGTGGAATAGAATTGAGAGTTCAGAAAAAAACCTTTATATTTATAGATAATTGATTTTTGACAAAAATTTCAAGACAATTAGGGAAAGAATCATTTAACAAGTGGTGATGAAGCAACTGGACTTTTTTACACATAAAAAACAGAACCTGGACCTGAATGTCATACCATTTACAAAAAATAATTCAAAATAGAAATGTAAGAGCTAAAATGTAAAACTCCTGGAAGAAAACACAGGCATAAGTCTATGAACCTGGACTAGGTAATAGTTGTTCAGATGTGATAGCTTCAAAGGACACAATCAAGGAAACAAAAAGACAACCAAAAGAATGAGAAAAATTTTTATCCAGAATATATAATAAACTCTTTAACTCAATAATAAAAAGATGATTCCCAATTAAAAATTGGAAAATAATCTGAATAGATGTTTTTCTTAAGAAGATATAAAAATGGTTCATAAGCACATAAATACCTAATACCATCCACCAACAGAAAAATGCAAATCAAAACTGCTATCAGATAACACTTCACACAAAACATAATCAAAGATTGTAGAAACTGGAAACTTCATAAACTGCTAGTGTATGTACAGAGTGTAAAATAATGCAGCCTCCTTGGAAAACAATCTTGCAGTTTCTCGAAAGATTAGCATAAAACTACAATATGACCCAACAACTCTCCTCCTAGTTATATATGCAAAAGAATTAAAAACAGGCCCACATAAACACTTGTATACAAATGTTCATAGCAGCATTATTCATATTAGCCAAACTTTGGAATCAATCCAAATGTCCAACAATGATAAATGAACAAACAAAATATGACAGTTTACAAAATGACATATTCTTCATCCATTAAGAGGAATGAAGTACTGATATACACTACAATAAAGATGAACCAAAAAAACATGTTCAATGAAAGGAGGCAGATGGAAAGGTCACATGTTGTATGAGTCTATTTATATAAAATGTCTACTGTGGAAACATCTCTAGAGTCAGAAAATAGATTAGTAATTATGTGGGAGAAGTGGGGAGTTTCTGTCAGTGGATCTGAGCTTTTCCTTTGGGGTGAAGAGAGTTTTAAAATTCATTATGTGATGGTCACACTTGTCTATGAATATACTAAAAACCATTGAATTGTATGCTTTAAGTGGGTGAAGTGTATGATATGTGACTTTAACGAAGTCATGATGAAAGGGCATAGGAGCCAACTAGAAGGGAGCTCCCTCGTGGACGGGACAATGTAAGCATCGAAAGGAATGACTGCATCACATTGAAACACAACACATATATAAAAATCAATGAGTTTGTAATGATACCAAACCAAAACTAACAAAATATCTCACTATTCACCACTGGAGGTTGCCAGAGCATCAATTATTTCTCTGAAAAACTGAGCAAGGAAAATAATCAAGCTCATTTGCCTTACCTGTATGAATAGTATATGTATGTAATCAAATGGCTTACGAGGGAAAATTCTTCTTTATGGAAGACTTACAGCTAATAGATACAGACAGAGTAGCAGTATTAGAAATTTACTTATTTTGCAAGTCCTAATGAAATAATGCTTCCAGGCAACATTCATGTATAAATGACAAAAGCATGAGGTACAATGTGGATGAAATAATTTTACAGTGGAGAGGTCAGGCTGATGCAACCTGAACCCTCTGATTTCATATTTGGAAAAATAGTTTTATTGACTAATAATTCACATACAATAAAAAAGTCACCCTTTAAATGATAAAATTCAGCGGTTTTTAGTGTAGTCACAGAGTTGTGCAACCATCACTTCTCTGTCAAAAGACAAAATTACAACAAATTTAGTTGAAAGATATCAATTGGCTTTTATGTGCAATTTCAAAATTGAATACAACCTTGTTCTGATGAACTGAGCAGAGAAAGTTGACCTCATAGACAGAAAAGGTCTGAAGAAAGTAAAACCAGGGAACAAAACAAGGATTGGTCATTTCAAAGTCACTTTCTCTGTAAAGGTTAAAGCAGAGAGGACTTTCTTACCATGCCAGGTAAAAGTGGCCTGTGTGGGGATTTGACTGTTATCCCTCCCTTCTGATTTCTTGAAGGTCAGATGAACAACTTAGTTTCAGCATGGTAACATGGAACTTCAATACAAGTGATTCCATTTTGGTTAGGTCTGTTGGATCTTGTGCAGGAGCTCAGTCCAAACCAATGGTCTTGCATAAATGTTATTTAACAACTGCTTAATTTCTAAACATTTTGTCACTCCAAAAAAGAGTTATTAGCTCCATAGTTATTAGCAATAATTCGCCATTCCTCCCTCCTACCAGTTTTTGGCAACCACAAATCTACGTTTTCTCTCTGTGGATTTGTTATTCTGGAAATCTGTATAAACAGAATCTTGAACTATGTTTTCTTTCAGTTACTATAATGTTTTCATGTTTGTCCATGTTGTAGCATGTATCTGTACTTCATTCCTTTTAATGGTTAAATAGCATTCCATTGTATGGATGTACTACATTTTGTTTATTTGTTCATTAGTTGATGGACATTCGGGTTGTTTCAATTTTTGGCTCTTGTGAAAAATACTTCTAAGAGCATTTATGTACGTATTCTTTGTGTGGACATGTGTTTTCTGTTCTCTTGGTTCTATACCTAAGGGTGGAATTGCTGGGTCATATGATAGTTTATGTTTAACTTTAAAAAGAGGTTTCATCTTAATATTACTAAAAGTGGTGTTAATCCTAAAGAGGAGGCAAATAAGCACTTAGTCAGAAATGGGGGTTGTAACTCACCGAGGTAGCCATCAGAGACTGCAGAACCAGCGAGAGTCAATAGGGCTTTTAGATTACCTGTTTGTCAGATTATTTCACCAGTTGATTAAACAAAGAAGTGTTTACTCGTTAGTGAAACAGTGCATTTACATCAGTTAGTCAGGGAAAGCTACATACAGTATGTCCTTAAAGACTGAAGATCAATTTCATTGTCGAGGGCATAGATGTTTGTGAAGGAAATGTTTTTACAGTTTCTTTGTCAGTTTCAAAGTTCATCAGCAATTCAGTGTGGAGTCAGTAGCCCAAGATGGAGTCACTGATGTCAAACCTGGAACATTGCTAAGCTCACAGTGGGAAAATCCAGTATTATGCACATTAGAATGAGATGCAAAAAATTGCACAGCATACATACAAATTATTCTGGTCAAAACAATTGAACTGAATATAATAAAGCATCTAGATCAGGGATCTGCAAGCTTTTTTCTGTAAAGGGTCAGGTAGTAAATATTTTAGGTTTTGTAAACCATACAATCTGCATCATATCGTCTCAACTCAGCTAGTGTAGCATGAAAGGAGTTATAGACAATATGTAAATAAATGGCATGAATGGCTTTGGTCCAGTAAAAGTTTATTTACAAAGTCCACAGCAAGTCAGATTTGACCCATGGACCATGGTATGCCAACAGATTTGAAATCTCATAACCATTTGCAGGAAACTGGTGACTTGGTTTGTCCAAAAAATGGTCAATGGCATGAAAAGGGCATACATTCCACTTCTTCCATAAGTGCTTCCCTTTTGTTCTCATGCAACACGTTTCTTGATTGGGAAATGAAAAGGAAGCCTGAGTGTATTGGAAAGCACAAACTGACTTCAATGTATCTTTTAGTGGCCTCACTATGCTGCCCCTTCTCCTGGTGATAAAGGGTCCCTCTATCTGGGCCAATTATAGTTCTCCATCCCTATTGCTACAGTAATCACTCACAGATGTGAATATTTGCTCTAATGTAGACCAATCAGAGTTTTTCCCTTAGCACGGTTTTTTTTTTTTTTTTTTTTTTTTTCTAGTGAAGTGCTCTGGTTGTGAGCATATGAGAGTATACAAGGCCCAAAATGACTCTTATCAGAGTTTCAGGTTTGAGTGGCCACTGATCTTGAGAAAATAAAGCTAACCTGAAAAGAGGATTGAGGTGTATGTGTGTATGTGTATGTGTTTGTGTTTATGTTTATGTGGGAGAGACAGAGACAGAGGCAGAGAAAGGCAGAGACAGGCAGAGAGAGAGAGAGAGAGAGAGAGAGAGAGAGAGAGAATGAGAAGTGGGGGGACATATTATTGGCAACTAAAGAGTTCTATTTAATTGTTCACTTCTAAAATTTTTTTGAGAGGATAAAAAGTAATATGTGTAAAATTCCTGGCATCATGTGCATTAAATCATAAATTGCTTACTCTATCTCCTCTATTAATTAGTTTCTCATGTTTAAATGCCTGGTTTTACAAGTTGACTGCCAGCTCCATGTAGGTGGGAAACACATTCTACACTTCCTTGCTTTCCACAGTATTTAATGTAAGCTAAATTAAATTCTGTGAAAAAGATGCTCTATATTGACATGTAAGAATATGAAGTTGTATTATTTGATTAGCAGCAGAATGACCTTTATATCTTCTAATGAAAATAGACTCCTTTTCTGTGAATTTATCACAGGTTAGAAGTGACATTTTAATTGAAGAGTGCTTTAGAAGTATTATTATTATTTTTACATTTAATGGAAGAAATATTGTTAAATTCTGAAGAAACTTTTTCTTGGAAGTTCATGAATGAAAAGTTATTGTGCATGCAATTTAGACTCTAATGTTGAATATTTAAGGCATATTTTCAGCTTAATTGCTGGAAAGCAATATCACCACAAGTTGAAATCGTTTTAAAATACAGGAAGACTTAAAACTATAGCGAACATGTCATTTGGAATAATTGGCATTCTAAACAAAGTCTGAAAGAAGTCATTAGAGGTATTTAAAACAATTAATTGATGATTTTTAAAAGACCCATACAAGTTGAATTTATTTACTTTATACATTTAATGGCTTTAAATATATAATACTAAAATTACTGTTCTAGTTTTTAAATAAGTAAATGAAATTCTTCTATTTTTTTCTAAAAACCAAATTGCCTAGAACACTAAAATATCTGTTGCTGTTCTAAATATAATGCTTAGTTAGTTACCAAATTTGATGCCAGACCCACATTAAAAAGTTTTAAAGCAAATATATTCTAGTTATAATACCTAGGTAAGGTATAGCCTATAGCTTTTTTTTATAGTTAATGCTAATTTTAAAAACTCTTTAAAATTTTATTGTGCATACATTGAAATTTTAAAAACATTATGTTTATTTTTAGTGGACATAAAATTGAACCCATTTATGGTGGACAATGTGATGTTTTGATACATGTAAACAATATGTAATGATGAAATCAGGGTAATTAGTATACCTGTCACCTCAAACATTTATTTCTTTGCGGTGGAAACATTCAAAATCCTCTTTTCTAAGTATTTGGAGATACACAATACCTTTTTGTTGATTATGGCCACCCTACTATGAAATAGAACACCAGAACTTATTCTTCCTTTCTAGTTGTAACTTTATGCAAATAGACCAACCTTTTCCTATCTTCCCTGCTTTCCTACCTGGTAATGCTCATTTTCTAACTCTCAGGAAATATTATAATTAAATAAAAATTTGTCACCTCAATAATAGATATTTCTTTATTTGTATTTATGCATAAAATTAATTTTAAAAAGTGTCCTAAGGATATATTTTCATTTTTTGCTTCATGTGAGCATAATTTGATTTACAAAAGTTATGGGAAGAGAAACCATATTGTGAGTTTGTCATATATGACCTTTATTATGTTGAGGTATGTTCCTTCTATAACTACTCTTTGACAATTTTTATGAAGAGATGTTAAATTTTATAAAATGTTTCTTCTGCATCTATTGAGATGATTACATAGTTTTTGTTCTTCATTTTGTTGATGTGATAGATCACATTTATTGATTTGTGTATGTTAAATCATCTTTGTATCCCTGGGATAAATCCCATTTGACCATGATGTACAATCTTTCTGTTGTGCTGCTGGAGTCAGTTCGCTAACATTTTTTTGGAATTTTTTGAGTCTGTTTTTATTAGGGCTATTGGTCTGCAGTTTTGTTTTTTTTTGTGTGTCCTTGTCTGTTTTTGGCATTAGGATAATGCTGGCCTCATAGAATGAGTTAGAAAGAATTCCCTCTTCAACTTTTTGGAATAGTTTGAGAGGAATTTGTTTTATTTCTTTCAAAGTTTTGTAAAATCAGTAGTAAATTCATTTGGTCCTGGGCTTTTTAAAAAAAGAAATCGGGAGACTTTTATCATTAATTTAATCTTGTTACTCATTATTGGTAAACTCGGATTTTCTATATCTTACAGGTTCAATCTTTGTAGGTTATATGTGTCCAGAAATTTATCTATTTCCTCTATGTTTTTCAACTTGTTGACAGTTTTTTCATAAACATCTCTAATGATTCTTTGCATTTCTGTGGCATAAGTTGTTCTTTCTTCTTCTTTTTAATTTTTGATTTTATCTATTTGGTTCTGCTCTCTGATTTTCTTAGTGTAGCAATTATTTGTCAATTTTGTTTATCTTTACGTAAAAACCAACTTTTTCATTGATGTTTTGTACTGTTTTTTAGTTTCAATTAAAAAAATTCTGCTCTAGGCTGGGTGCAGTGGCTCACACCTGTAATCCCAGCACTTTGGGAGGCTGAGGCAGGTAGATCACGAGGTCAAGAGATTGAGACCATCCTAGCCAACATGGTAAAACTCCATCTCTATTAAAAGTACAAAAAATTAGCTGGGTGTGGTGATGGGTGCCAGTAGTCCGAGCTACTCAGGAGGCCGAGGCAGGAGAATTGCTTGAACCCAGGAGGCCGAGCTTGCAGTCAGCCAAGATCGTGCCACTGCACTCCAGCCTTGGGACAGAATAAGTTTCTGTCTCAAAAAAAAGAAAAAAAAGAAAAAAAAATTCTGCTCTAATTTTGGTTTGTTCTTGCTTTTCTAGTTCCTTGAGCTACATGATTTGGTTATTTGTTTGAAATCCTTTAATGTAGGTGTTTATTGCTATAACCTTTCCTCTTGGCACTGCTTTTGCTGTATCCCATACGTTTTGGTATATTGTGTTTTAATTTTCATTTGTTTCAAGAAATTCTTTCATTTCCTTTTTATTTATTAACTTAATAGTCATCCAGGAGACTGTTTTAAATTTACATATATTTATACATTTTCTGAAGTTCCTCTTTTTATTGATTTCTGTTTTTCTCATTTTCGTCTGAGAAGATAGCTGCTATGATTTTGATTAAAACATTCATTAAGACTCATTTTTTTCTCTAATGTATGGCCTTTCCAATATTCCATGTGCTGATTGGAAGAATCTGCATTCTGCAACTGTTTGATGAAATGTCAAGTAAATGTCTATTAGGTCATACTGGAGTATAGTACACTTTAAGTTGATGTTTCTTTGTTTTTTTTTGAGACAGAGTTTCACTCATGTTACCCAGGCTGGAGTGCAATGGCGCGATCTCGGCTCACCGCAACCTCCGCCTCCTGGGTTCAGGCAATTCTCCTGCCTCAGCCTCCTGAGTGGCTGGGATTACAGGCACACGCCACCATGCCCAGCTAATGTTTTGTATTTTTAGTAGAGACGGGGTTTCACCATGTTGACCAGGATGGTCTCGATCTCTTGACCTCGTGATCCACCCGCCTCGGCCTCCCAAAGTGCTGGGATTACAGGCTTGAGCCACCGCGCCTGGCCAAGTTGATGTTTCTATGTTGATTTTTTGTCTAGATGACCTGTTCAATGCTGGGAGTAGGATATTGAAGTTCTTAACTTTTATTCAACTATAGCTGAGTCTTGTTATTTTTATTAATTCAGCTGGTCTGTTTCTTTTGATTGCAGAATTTTTCTTTTTCTAGAGATGGGGGTTTTGCGATGGTGCCCAGGCTAAAGTGCAGTGATTATTCACAGGCATGATCCCACTTCTGATTCACATCACATGGGAAACATTTTTTAATGTGTTTAAGTATTGTTTAATTTCACAACTGAAAATTTGGCATTTTTATGTTCCAGCCTTCATCCCTTTCTGAAAGGAGAGGATTGAAGGCCCAGGATGGCTGGCTATGGGCACAGAGAAGTCAGCCTATTTTGTGCAAAGGAAACCAGGTTCTGAACCTTTAGTATTCTGACTCTTCAACTAAATTTTAATTGTAGATATAAAAGATCAATACTGGAAGGTAACCAGGATTGGAAATGAATGCAATAACTACCAAAATAGGAAAATACCAAAAAGATAAATGAATTATGGTAATAGAAAAAATAGCTAACATTTGTTTTTCCATAGTTTAAAAAATTTCTTCACATACATTATCTCCTTTAATGGATACTTGTTATAGTCCCTGAAAAAAAAAATAGGTATGCAATAAAAGCTTGCTGAATGGAGGAATTAGAATTATTACCAGTGTCCAGCACATGGTAGTCACTCTATGTTTGGAGACAATTCTCCATTTGTCTCTTACATTTCTGCATAGTGAGCAGAGGAATTGACTTCCTTGTTATGAACTATTTCTTCAAAAATGTGAAGTAAACTGGCTTGGAAGGTAGTGATAGTGTCTCCTCCAGAGCAGTAGGAAGGCTTGCTTACTACCAAGTATAACAAATATGTCTTCTCTAGGAGCAAAAGTCACACAAGTTTACCTCCTATTATAGAAGATTTGGGATGTTATGCTGAGGGTTTCTCACCTGTGATATACTATACTACACAGAAGGTATCATTTGGCCCTCTTGATTTTACATTGTAGAAATTAAGCTTTGAGGAACTGGCATGAATGTTGATATTCTGTTATAGGCATTGCTCTGAGCAGTAAACTGTCTGTCTCTGATCTAGAAGTTTCATTTTTTCCTACCTGGATCCATTAGACTGTGAAAGGCTAATGTGTTAATTTGTAAGTAGGTTAAAGCCTCAGATCCTTCACAGTTTTTGATTCTTTATACATGCTTTTGCACTAGTTTGCATAATCTCATAAAAGCTTAAAAAGTCAGAATAAGTAGCAAAATAGATGAACAAAATCTAACAAAAATTACTTCCCTAACTGTGCAGAACAAAGCTACTGTCTTATCTTTTACTGAGGAAAAATAGAAACCATCTTGCAGTTGGGAAGAATAAGAGAAGTGAAAAAGGTAGAAGGCCAAAGCAATTACAGAAATGAGAAGAAAACATAGACATTGGAAGACAATAGAATGCAAGCATGTGAGAAGTTAATTGTAATCTTAAGGAGAAGTTGATCTAGGAAGATTTCAAAGAAATATTGTGCCATTATGCTGGTGTTGCTTCTTCATCAATCTCTGGAAGGACTAACAAAATACTACAGAGAGTGGTTGTTTCTGAGAAGGAGGAGAATGGGGTGGGAGAGAGAGTGCACTTTGAGTATTTTAAATTTTGTACCATCTGCAGCTAGATTTATTTTAAAAACACATATATAATTTAATTTAAAAAACCTTTAAATGACCTTTAAAGTAAAGAAACACTAATATTTTTAGATTAAAAAATTATATAACAAAAATATATCTTTTTTAAAAGATTTACTGAGGACACTTCTTTTCAGGGTTTCTGGCAGTTTGGTTTTATGGAGGTAAAGACATCTTTACCTTTGAAACTGACTACTTTTGTTAAGAAAATTCTTCAGAATAGGCTCTTTCATTCTAAGTATGTAAGATAAGCAAATACCCACCTAAAGCTCTTGGATCAAAGTATAAGGTTACCTTGAATCAGAATGCATGCATTGTGCTCTGTTTAATGATGTCAACCGGATATACATATTTTACTTCTAAAAGAGGGGACAGAAGTAGTTTTCCTCAAAGATATTCAATAGGGACTACTAGTGCCCTGTACTGGGTTTGTTTAAGACTGAATGATTAAGAATTTGAGATGGTCTTGTCAGGAGTGTAGTGCTTGCTTGTAGTTGTGCTTTGGGAAGTCAAAGAAGTATAGTTTAGCCAGGCTTAGAGTCATTCATAAGGGAGGCTGGCTTTGGGAACAGAATGTGTGTCTTGCTTGAGTTCCCTGGCCCAGCACCAGGAGGAGAATTGCAATAGCAAATTGGTCTGAATAGCTCTGATGACCATTGGCAGAAACCAAAGGGGTGGCTGGCTGTCTGAGGAGGCTCAGATAGTAGCCACCAGGAATTAACATTTTAAATTAATTAAACTATGCTGGAGGTCCTTAGGAATATCTCAGGGGAAGAGCCATGAGAAAAAGATGGAGTCTTTTTGCATTGTAGAAAGGGGCTTGGAATCATACTGATAGTGAGAAGATCTTTTCTGGTACTCTACAGTGTTAAAATTGAACATTATGACTATTTATTTAAACATGTTTAGATTTGTTTAAACATTCTCATCCTTTAGTAATTTAACCACTTAAGACATTGATAAAGTCAGGACTCCTCCTTGAATCTAAGAGGGATTTGGACATGGCTAGAGTAAAAGTGTGGGTTGAGCCAACAGATGTCTATTTGCAGGGGAGGCTTAAGGAATATTACATGGGGAAGAATGGGTCAGTTTGCTGAAAATATCAACAGTCTTTAGTGAAAAAGACTTAGTCATCAGTAAAGATGACACACTCAGAATAGAGTGTAGTTGTCATTGGACTCCTGTTTGAGTCCCATGTCATTCAGAAAAGCTATAGGAAACAGGAATGACTGTTTCAGGGCAAGTTTGTAAAATATTGAGGTCACCCCAGCAGCTTTGGAATCCTGCTAACAAAAGCAAACACTAAGAGGAGACTGTTTTTCTTCTGCTTTGCATAGGTTAAGTCTCTGAGAAAGCCAGACAGTTCTATTGTAAGCATCACCAACATGATGAACTCAGTGCAGAGCCTTCTTCCCAAAGATGCTCACTTCCACACTGAAGCCTCATTGAGTACACATTATTGGTAGAGACTGGGTCACTTGCCTGAGTCCTAGCTGCAAGGGAGGCTGTTTCCCACGTTCTGCCTTGACGATGCAGAACTCTTAAGCTTAAACATTTGCCAAACAAAAAGAGAAAAGCTTGTCAGTCAGGACATCTACAAATGTCTGCAACAATGTGTACTTCTGAAGTTAAGCTGCAAGTATTTGAAGTTGTGGGGTGAGGTATCAAAAAGTCAGCCTCAGATGTGGTTGGCATGTGAGTAAGGTACACCCAGTACCTTACTACCCACTAAGAATTTACCAACACCAGTATAGGTTTGAAAAGGAAAGTTTTATTAGGTAGAAAGAATATTGCTGAAGAGTGCAGCGGGGTGCCTCAGCAGCAGAGGACTGAGGTCACTGGAGTGGATTTTTTCTTGGGAACATTTATGGTCCTTAACATAACCCTGCCTTTACTAAAAATACAAAAATTAGCTGGGTGTGGTGGTGTGTGCCTGTAGTCCCAGCTACTTGGGAGGCTGAGGCAGGAGAATCCCCTGAACCTGGGAGGCAGAGGTTGCAGTGAGCTGAGATTGTGCCACTGCACTCCAGCCTGGCAACAGAGAGAGACTTCATTTCAAAAAAAAAAAAAAAAAAAAAGAGAGCTTAAGGGTCATTTGGACCACATTAGCCACATAGGTCATGGTAAATAATTACATGTGTGTATGTGTAGACATTTGGTGCCTTAATGTCAGCAAAGATTGCACAATGAGTTTCAACATGCATGCATTCTGGAGATGTGTAAAAATTCTAGTTACTTAAATGTTTTTAGGAAAGAAGCCTGGTACCAGATGCTGGCTTTAAATAATAAGGAAGTCTAATTACTTCTAAATTCCCCAGATAAGGAGTTTTGCTTCTGGATGGCCTGCTTGATGGTCACCAGGTGATCTTTTCTCTCCTCAGAAGTTCCCATTTAATATGCAAATATAATAGTTTTGAAAATGTCTTAGTTATATCTACCTGTTACTAGTTATATGTACCTATTACTTTTGTTACGGATAATCACCTAGAACGGGGGTCTTAAATCTAAGCAGGATCCAGACATTTATAGTGTTACTTTGTAGGGGAGGAAAAATTATTTTGCCTCTATCCTCCATAGTTCTTAGTTGAAACAGATTTCTGTAATGAAAAGCAAATTAACAAGAGAAAAACAAGCAAATTTTAAAAACATGTCTTATTCTGACTGGGTGAATACAACAAAAATACGTTAGACTGGGCAATTTATAAACAACAGAAATTTATTCCTCACAATTTTTGAGGCCAGGAAGCCCAAGATCAAGTCATCATCAGATCTGGTGTCTGTTGAGGGCCTGTTTCTTGTAGATGGTACTTCTTCTGTGTGCTTCCATGGTGGAAGGGGTGAATACTGTGTCCCCCTTTCAATCTCTTTTGTAAAGGAACTAATATCGTTCATCAGGGCCCACCACTTAATACCCATCACAATGCAGATTAGGTTTCAAGATGAATTTTGTAGGAACACAAATTCAGACCACAACACGTGCACACATCCTATATACATGAGAGATAACTCAGAGGAAGGAGTGAATCTCTAAAGTAGATCTCAAAGGGATGGTTTAAGCTTCAGGCTTAAATACCATCATTCTCCGAAACAAAGAAAGAAGGATGAAAATGCCTGGTTAAGATGAGAAGGCTGAGAAAGGAACAAAGCTAAAGGTTGCTATGCATATTTGAGTCAATGCTTTCTCCAGTGATTGAGAGTTCTAGGGATTTAGTCATCATTTTCTTCTGGGTACAGGGGGGAGATATCCTTACAAATGGAGGTTTCTATTAGATGTAAATTTCTCTTACAAAAGGGCAACTTTTCAGAACTGTTCCTGTGTCTGCACTTCCTCAAAGTAACCAACTCAAAATGATTATATTCCAGAATGGCATATTTGGGGATGGTATATTCTGATCTCCAACAGTCATATTTTGGGATGCCATGTCCTGGGCTCACTTATGTAGAAAATGGTGGGTTAACATTGAGGAAAGTGAAGCTAACATGCATAAGGACTAAGAACCCTCCTGAGAGAGGAATTCATTCTTAGGGTGTAAGTTGCCCCTTAGAAAGGGTAATTTTAATATGTTCATGTTATTTAAATTCATCCCCCAGGCTAGTCTCATTGGACTCATATGTGGTACAAGAGAGAGAAATGGAAAATGTTTTTTACTTTGTTAAAAGAAAAAATTTAGAAACATTAAATTTAACAGAGTTTGAGCAAAGACTGATTAATCAATCAGGCAGCCTGCAGAACCAGAATAGGTTCAGAGAAATTCCAAGGCTGTCACATGACCAGATAACATTTATTGACAGGAAAAGGGAAGTGAGGTATAGAAAACAGAAGTGAGATACAGAAACAGCTGGATTGGGTGCAGCTGGGTCTTTGCCTTACTTGAACTTGCTGTGATTGGCTGAGACTCAGCTACTTTTTATTAGGAGTAGGTTACAGTCTATTTACACATCAAATTACATTACAGTTGATAATGGGGAAACCTTTACGCTGAATCTAAATATGTAAACCTTTAGGCTGAACTTAAATATGTAAATATGAACTTAAATAAATATGTAAATATCTAAGGAATAGCTTACAGTCTGTTTACACATCAAGTTAGGTTATAGTTCATTATGTACAGAATAACCTTTAGGCTGAACTTAAATAAGTAAGGAGGCAGCTTTAGGTCAAACTTAATTTAACAACTTAAATCTCTTGAAAACATCAAGGAAATAAGCAGTTTACACTCAAGCTTCTCCAAAAGGGCCTAACACAAGGGAGAAAAGTACATTTCCAGCTTCACAATGCACCATCATCCTCCATCGCTGGAGGAGCATAGATGGTGTCCAAGACAGACTCAGGGAAGGATGAGATGCAGTAGCCATGTGGGGCCCATGCGGTCACCTGGCAAGACAGCCACCAGGAATCCTAGACATAATTGGGAGTGGTCTTAGGACATGCATATACAAGCAAGGAAAATTTTACAAAATTACTCTTAAGGTGACCTAGAACCTGGAGAAAATCAGTTTATACATGTATTTTATTTTTGATCTATCACTATTTTCTTGGAATTGTTTTGCTGCTAAATAGGACTATTTCCAGATACACAAAGTCACTATTCAGATTGAATTCAAATAACTGCAAAAGGTTTTCATTTTAAATGGAACTTTACCATGTATTTAAAATAAACACTAAGATATTAATGTATATTAGTGATGGATGCATATTAGCAAATATTAATTGGCTTTATAGAGGAAAAGTATAAATATGTAAGACTTAAAGCAAATATATGATATAAAAGAAACTATTTTTAGTGATTAAATTAAATTGCTGGCATATTGCAATATTTCAAATGTCCCTTGTGGGAGATTTGCTTATATTCTGGAACTTTACTTTATTGGGAAAAAAACCCTCAATGATATAAAACTTGAATATTTTCAGGAAGTAAAAAGCATTTTCAAATATAAGTCGTTCAAGGAACATTAGGTCTCTTATTGCTTGAATCAATGGGGAAAAAGCTAAATGGTTTTAAAAAAGGTTTGAAGCAACCAAAAAGATAATCTTTCTTTTCTTCTGGCAGTCAACTTAAATGATGAAGAAGTATAGTGAAATGCCTAGTTGTTAAATTTTGACTTTATTTACACATTAAATTACAAAAATAGAAGGAAGCTCTTTGCCATTTAAATTTTCCACTGTGAGGTTTATAACTTTACCAGAGCTGAAAACAAATGAATATTTTTGCAATAAGATTTTCAATAAGAGAGAGGATAAAGCAAAAACTTCACGGCAATTAAAATCTTATAAAGAATAAAATTAATTTCAAACTGCTTGGAACTTTCAGAACTCCATGTTACCAATGAAACTTTAATTTTTAAATAGGTAAGTTTAAGGAAAAAATTATATTCTTAAAAACAAAAGGCTCTAAAAGAGCAAGATTTTCTGTTGTAAGGGAAGCTTTCTCCTTTAATTCCTTTACTTATTGTGTTTGATCAAAGTAGTCAGGGTCAAGTGTACAGAACTGTTACATGAGATACACATCTGGGGAGTAAAGGTCAGTGAAAGATAAAGTGAGTAAGGTAGAGAGGCTTTCTGGACTGAAGCCCAACAGGACAAATTTACTTGGAAAGAATGAAAGCTGACAAGCTTCAGTTCAGAGTCAGGAACATGATCTACTTGGTGATGCAGCTGTTTTATGAAAGGAGCTTTATTCTGGGCCTTCATTGTTATCTTCCTAATAAATTACTTTGAGTACAAATGCTATCTTGAAGAGCACAAAACACTTTACAGAGTCATTTTGGAGGATATTTGTGTCTGTATATATATATATATATATACACAAATAATATATATATATGCATATGTATATACATGAATGATATTCCAGTACTAATAATTTGAATTTAACCTTAACATACTTCGTTTTCTCAATTTTAATACATGAAATGATGGCCATTGAATAAAAGGTAGTATTTAGAGGCTGTATTAGTGCAAAAATACCAATTTTCAGGTTAAGATGCCCATTCATATGGATAGTGCAGTTTATTGCAAAATAAATCAGAAATCAGAGGCACAGCTTAGGGTTGAATTTTATTCCAGAGTTCCTAATCTATATCTCCCAGCAGGAATGATAAATTAGGGCAGCTGCAATTGGTTCCAAGTTTTCTAGGATCTTGAATGACTGGAAACTTGGTGGTATTCAAAGAAGCATCTCTTTGTTTAAATCACTTACCTGACTACACATACCCTTTCATCAAGCAAAATAACTAAGAGTGTTTTCATACCTTTATGCCTCCATTAGATTGCGCTTTGTAACATGATTTCTTCAGTGTGGCTTCCTTTGATTTTTTTAAAACTGAATTTTTTTTCAAAAAAAACTTTGTATTGCATTTAGTGTAAATACTTTCTTTTACCCTGGAATATGTCCTCTTTCATCTTTTTGATATTTAAGAAATGTTTTCCCTGACACAGATTGTATTATTTGTCAATCATTCTTTTTCTCCCACACTTGCTGTAGTTCACTGTGGGTATAATATTGATCTTGGGATTAACCACATGTCTTGCTTGGGCTAATGGAATATGGAAAAAATGACTATACAAATTCTAATCTAAGAGACATTGTATATTCTCTCACCCTCTTGCATTCTGCCATCTGCTACAAGTTGCGTATGCACTGGAAAGCTTTTAGTTCCAATATGATAGACATATAGATCAGAAATAAGATCTACAGCTTGAAGTAGAATTACCTGGCCACCTTGTAAAATTTTGGGAAATAAATGAATGCTTTTTGTTGCAAGCCACTGAGATTTTTAGACACGTTTGTTATGCAGCAATATCAGAGAAGAATCTGACTAATACATCCTCAACTTTTAATTCTTCAAAATCTGAACTCCATAGACAAATGAAAGAATAATAGAATGAGTATCTCTATGCTCTTCACTTAACCATTGTTAACATTGTATTATTTTTATTCCATCTATCTCTTATTTTTGGGAGACCATTGAAAAATTGTAGGCATCTGATACTTTCATAAATACTTTAATTTATAGAATGTCTAAGAATAAGAACTGTCTTAGACAGTATAGTCTGCTATAATAAAAATACCATACAATGGTGGTTTAAACAACAGAAATATATTTCTTTTAGTTCTGAAGGCTGAGAGGTCCAAGATCAAGATGATGGCCAGTTTGGTTCCATGTGAGGGCCCTGTTCCTCACATGGTGGAGAGAGAGAGGTGTCATCTCTCGTGTATCTTTTCTTATAAGGGCACTAATTACCCCTCAAAGACACTAGCCTAATACCATTACCATGGGAATTAGGGTTTGGACATAAGAATTTTGGGAGAACATAAAGATTCAGTCCACAGCATAGCATTCTTTACTTTTCATTAGTTCAACTTAAGGTAGTTTATAAATGATTAGAAATTATCTTAAATTTATCTTAAAAGAAATGCATAAAAATGTTTGAAACAAGGTAATCTACTACTATAGAAAAGGTAGTAATAGTGTAGGCACATGGTGTATAAAAAGCAACCACAGCCAACCCATAGTGAGTTGAAACTGTCCAACAACTTCTTGGAAAACATTATTTTCAATTTTATTAAATGTAAGTAAAGATAATGATTTATAAGTGCAGCTACATATATTTTATCAGCATTACTGAGGGCTCAGGCAATGAAGTGTTTTAAGCTATCTAAGTTTAGTGGCACATAAATCCATCCAGTGCCAGCATGCTAGGGAGTGTAGAGAATTATAGGCTGGCATGAATTCCTAATGTGACTCAGCATAATGTGTGTTGCCTGCTGAACAGTTTCAAATGAATTGAAGATTTCCATGGGCCACACTCCTTTAAACTTCATGCTCAAGGTTGTTTCTTGTACGTTAGCAATAAAGACCTGAATAAATACCCAGAAAGGAGGAAGGAAAAGAAATCACAAACATATGTGGTTTAGAAAGGTAAAATAGCGTAGAACAAACTTCTGAGCTGGACTTTGGCACTAGATAGACCTGGGTTTTAATGCTAGGTCTATCTAGGTCTATCCTTCCTTTCCTAGTTATCTTTGGCAGTTTTTTTTTGTTTTTGTTTTTTTTTTAGATGGAGTTTTGCTCTGGTTGTCCTGGCTGGAGTGCAATGGTGCAGTCTCGGCTCACTACAACCTCCCCGTCATGGGTTTAACCAATTCTTCTGCCTTGCCCTCCAGGCAGCTGGGATTACAGGCACCTGACACTACTTCTGGTTATTTTTGTATTTTTAGTAGAGAGAGGGTTTTACCACGTTGGCCAGGCTTGTCTCAAATTCCTTGGTCTCCCAAAGTGCTGGGATTACAGGTGTGAGCCACTGCACCCAACAATGGGCCAAATTTTAGACTTTCTATATGCTTGGTTTTCTCATCTATAAAATGGAAATAATACCTCAGTAGGTTTCATTTACTAGTAAATTATTAATTAAATACAATTATTAACGTGTTCATATTCACAGCATCCTCTGTAACCTTCCTGGTCCGCAATAGACATGAGCCTTTGCTCATTTAGTTTGCCTTCCTTTCCCCATGTCTAAAAGACAAAGGGCTTTCAGGCTGATTTGGTAATAACAGAGGAAAAATAAGAGAAAAATCAGTGTGAGAGCAGCAAGGTGATCATGCCCGTGCAGGAGACAACATTCATTAGGGGGACAGAACTCATTGGGAGGATGATCACAGGGGTGGGATGTGGCCAGGGGGTGAAAAAGGACTTCTGGGGCACAGCTCAGTTAGAAGGGAAGCACTGTGTCCATGAGCCCTCATATATTGTAGTAGATATAGGTCTGGATTAGAATCTGGATTTAATTGCAAACCATCCCATGTTCTGGACTATGAAAGTTGTAGTTTAACAGGAAACATGTGTACAGTCTTAAGGCAGTGTCTTGCATGTGGAAGTGGTTGGTAAACGGGCATTTTAGTGCATGTTTAGAGACAGTAAGCATCTTAGAGCCACCTAGCCAGTGGTTCTCCAACTTTAACTGTGAAAACCACTGAAGGTGCTTGTATATATCATGGCTCCTGGCTCCCGCATCCATGGGTTCTGGTTTTGGTCTGAGGTGAGACAGAAGCTTCCTTTTTCTTTATTTTTATTTGTTTCTTGCTTTATTCTTAATAAACACGTCTATGATTCTGATTCAGGTGGTCTGTGAACTATAGCTTGAGCCTAGATTCAGATGCTTCTATTTGTTAATTTCCCTTCCTGGAGCTTTTCTAGAGAAACTCTCTTTGCAGGTACAATAAAACATACATAAAGATAGTTACTCCAACGTTTTTAGGGGTTAAAAATTGGAAAGAGTCAATTGATGGACAGTTAACAAGTTAAGCCCTCAATTGATGGACAGTTACCAAAAGTGTACTGCATTCATATAATGCAATGCTATGCAATAATTAAAGAAGACTAAGGGAGATGTGTATATTCTGATGTGGAAAAGTCTGTAAGACATATTGCTTAGTTAAAGCAAGTTACAGAACAAGATGTACAATGTGAAACTATTAAACACAGAGTGAACAATACTACCGATTTTGTGTGTGTGTGGGTATATATATACATATACACACACATATGGACATATGATATAAATGCTTGAAAGGGTTTGAAAGGGTTGATACATAACAGTGTTCATCTTAAGACAGCAGAAGCAGGAGACAGCGGTTGAGGTGTTGTTCTCTGTAGTGTTCTATATGCTTACAGGAAAAATGTATTCATATATTACTTGTGTAATTTAAAAATTCTATGAATAAAAGACCTAGGTCAACTCCTTCATTTTATTAAAATGAAGAAACTGATATTTGTCTGCCAAATGTCTTGGACAGGGTGGTAAATTCAAAGATACACTTTGTGTGCTTGATTGCTTATAATTGCTTGTAGCCAGTGCAGTAGATTTCTTCAGCATGCTCAGTTGAGCTAATTAGGCATTTAGATGAGAATGCAGTAGCCATAGCCATGTCCTTAGCATCAGGAGGAGGCAATGAATGTTAAGAAAAGACCAGCTGGGGCTGGATAGGGTTATGCTAGGTAGTGGTTTGAATAAACTTGAGCTTGTCAGTGTCCAGCAGTGATCAGTTCCCCAGAAACACTAAAATGAGGAGGGGATAGATAGCTTCCAGAATATCCATCAATTTACAGTGAGAAATATAACTGCATGGGCTACTGTAGTTATATCAGCAAGACCATAACATTCTATTAAAGTGGACAGCTAAGGAGAAAGCCAAGTGATAATTAGAAATCCACTTTGTAACTTATATGAGCAATCACTATATAAAATTATTTGAAGTCTTATGATCAATGCATTCTCTCAGAGGAAAGAATCAGAGAGCACTTGGTGAGTGTAGAATCTGAAGGAGAGGATTTATATTAATAAAATTATTTCATGGCATCTGGCTAAATTAATCAGCTGCATCCAGCTCATAATGGAAATCTACTTATTAATGGGAGTGAAATATTTAAGTCTCAGTGGCTTATGTTCCTTGGGACTGTCTGGGTGGATGATAATTCTGTTTATGCCATATACCCTCTTTTCTCTATATTTTGATAGTTCTATATTATATATATTATTATATTAAATAATATCACTATTTTTCTGCTCCAGGATTTAATTTGGTTATCTTTGTATCTCTGCTCTGATGCTCTTTGTGTTGCTCTTACAGTTCAATGCTAGTTGCCATCTCTGCGTCTCTTCAATTGGGATGCTCTTACCCCTCTGATTTCCTCTATCTAGATGATTCCTTTGTCATTCAGATTGTAGCAGTTTAAAGGTCAGCTTGTTAGAACAGCTTTCCTCAGCACCCAATCTAAAAAAGCCACTCATTCATCCTATTACTTTTAGTTTGTATATGATGTTTATTTGCTTGTTAATATCTGATATTTACTGTTCATATGTGTGAGTCTTAATTTTTGGTTGTATTTCCCAGCAGGATATAACCTTCGTGAAAGTAGGTCTTTGCCAATCTTTCTCCTGCTCTTTGCTCAGCACCTAGAACAGAATGTGGCACTTGGAAGGTTTTCATGACAACTGCTGAATGAATAAATCAGGAATCCCATAGCCTTTTTGTAATTTACAAGTTTGTGCATTGTATCCTCCAATAAAGACAAAGATATCTTTTTAAAAATAAACCTGGCCAAGAATCTGTATGTCTTGGTCAGTTCTCAATGGGTGGCAGCTAATTCAGTAAAGGGGAGGCTGTGAGTGGAGGGGAAGAGTGTGTGGTTCAGAAAAGTCACCTAGTTGTCTATTCTGCAGTGAGGGCTTACTCAACAATGGAAGCAGATGCTTCTGAATGCCTACAAGCTGCCCATATCACAGATTACAGTGGACACACTTCAGAAAACTATAGTATTTACTAAACAGGAGAGTTTGGGACATTATGGTGCCATGAATTTAATGTATTGGGATGAAAGTCCTATAAACCAATGACGATGGTGGATATACTCAGTCCACTGAAGAGCTAAGGCTTCAGTATTCCCAAGGCATTTGCATTTCATCAGATTTCAGAGCTTTTCTTTAGACTTTGAAAAGGTTGCCACTCCCTTTATCACAAAGCACTCACTTCTCATTGGGTAGGGGCAAACCTTGAAAGAAATAAAACAGACTACTGTCTAATAGTAAATGAGATTGAATTTTCCAATGTGCCATCTGGGAGACGAATTGCTGACAAGGAAACATCCATAAGGTAGGAGATGATTACAAACATTGATTTATCTTCCGCACCTTTTGCAATAAGATCCCAGGCTGAAAAAGGTCATGTTGATATAATTTGTCTCTAGGAAATAAGAATATGAATAGAAATGATAAAACTATGCAATTGATAACAGGTAGTTTTTCCTCTCTGGTATTAAATCTAATTTTTTGTATTGATTTTTGGAGTATGGAAGTTGTGGTGTGGAGCATAGAATCATTCTTAATTTTAAAGTTACTAAATTTGTGAATATCTGTGACATAAGTAGAATAAACAAATGCCAAAGAGATAATATGACATATTGGCATTACTGAGGTAGAACGACATATTTTTGGTATTATGCAATAATTAATATCTTTCAGAGATAATGTGCAACAAACATCTTAAAAATCAGATTTTGTTTAGATTATAACAGTGGCATATCTTCAGTTAAGATAATATAGGTAGTTGCATTAAAAATATATTTCCTCTCATAACAATGATCTAGTAAGAGAAAAATAAATTTTGCTTTTAAAAACATATTATGCCTCTGGTATTTTACAGAACAATTATAATAATAAAAATTTAATATGCATTTAGTTTTCTATGATAGAATTAATGGAATGTTACATTTCTACATGTATTTTATTTTCATTTTATTTTCACTCCCTCTTGTAAAAGATTTATAATTCATGAATAAAAATTAACTGCTGGCTTAAACCTGACTTGCAGATTTTTAGGAAAGAAGCTAAGGCTTATATATTATGTTTTTTCTACCAGTATTCAGGGAAAATCATTATAGCCATCTATTTAGATGCTAAATGCTATTTGCATTTTGAAATTTCATAAATAACTCAGTCATTTATTTTCCATTTTGAAACGTCAGTTTTTCTAATGATATATCTGCATTAAAAGAAAAAAGAAGAAAATGCTATGCTTCTATGAGAATGAAGTCAGACAAGTCATTAAACAGAAGAATTTCATCTAAAGATCTTCCTAAGAAACAATTTTTCTCCTGAAATTCACATTTGATCAATTCCTATTCTCTTCTCTCCCCTTAAGTTCATTGGCAGAATCCCAAACTAAAACTAAGAGGTATAATTTTGAATCTTTAGAAAGCAATTAACTAGAGATATACAAGGTATCAATTAGGCCAAAGGTAACAAAGAAGATATTTAATTAAAACATGACATCCTTTATCCCATTTCCTTTATTGTTGAAAAAGACTAGACACTTGGATGCTTTTTTCAATTTCTGGGATTTATGAGATATTAAGCAAGAGTCTGTATTAGAAAAGCAGCTTTATTTTCATTTATGTGATACCTACTGTAGTAATATGACTTTTACTATAATTTAGTCCTACTGGTAGCTTACAAGATTTGAAATTGAAGTGCTTTGCATAATCTCCTTTCAAGTGTTTTAATTGACATTCTGCTGTGATGAACCCCACACACCATTACCTGGCTAATTGCTTGAGTTACAGTGCTTATACAGTGCCATTCTTTGTCCTTGGTCTTTTGGGGTATTAAATAGCAAGGCTGTCCTGAAAGAGGAAGTTACTGCTGTTTTTCATGTGATGCATTAACCTCTTGGTAGCTTTGTCAGGGACAGACTCCCTTCTGCTCTTCTCTGGGTGGATCCCAATCCTGATGCTTATCTTATTTTCAACTCTCTAGGAGAGCCCTTGACTTCTCAAGGGTCTAACAGAGCCACTGCCACAGGCAGAGTTTTCCATGAGCTGACTCCCATCATGGAATGGACCCTGGACCAAGTGACAAAATGAGAATGTAATGATATTTAATTCTTCAGCCCTGACTATGATTAGGGAGAATTTGTTGGAAAAAGAATCTTAATACATTAGAAGTAGAAAAGGGGTTACAGTTGGCTCTTCTAGTCTGAATTCGTTGTTTTTGATGTAAGGACACTACTTTCCTCCTGATAAAGGGACTTACCCTAGCCTCAGGAAGCTGTTAGTGACCAAGGCTCAGGGCTCCTTTTTATGAGCCCAGATCCAAGATGAAGTCTTGAAACCTGATGCCAAATTATGGAGTTTGAACAAGGCAGGAAGGTGCTAGGGTCACCATGCCAACCCACCCCAAAAAACTGCTGTGTAGCCTATAATCCTCTCATGTTTTATACCTATCTTTGATGTTGATACCTGTCAGTGACAATGTCGTTATGAGTAGTGAAGAGTAATTAGGGGAATTTTCTAGGACTTTTTGAGAACTAGAGACACAGTAAGAACCAACTCTTGTACCTATAAAGTAGATTTACTCTAAAATGACTATTCTTGGAAATTTCTGATTAAAATATAATAGGGCCTGCTCTTTCCTTGACCCATGATGATAAATGGAGCTGAAACTAGTTCAGATTTCAATGACAGGAGAAAAATGAATATCTTTTGGAATATGTAATGTCTGTTGACATCTTCAACTTCTGATTTTTTTGGTTTGTTTATAAGATATTTCTGAGCCCTAGAATAGGTTTAGAACTCTCTGGATTGAAAAAAAAAAAGATCTTAGACATTGTGGAAATGAAAGACATATGGGAGTTGGGTAATTGAAACTAGTTTCATAATAAAGCATTTATTTAATGCTATATCTTTAGTAGTTATATTTCATATTTGAGTGCCTGACATGGGAGCATTCAAGTAAACTTATAAAAGGATCGACACAGGCTTTCAACACTGAGAAGCCAGGCTGTCAACAGAAAGTAAGCTGTTAGTAATGAAAATTCCACATCTATCACCGTATCTGAAAAACATCTTTTGCTTCAAAGACAAATTCCTTTTATTTAAGGCCCACTCATCTGTTAGGTTCTGTATTCTGAGGCTTCCTCAGAGACTCCCCTTTAGGACAACTCTGGTTACTTTGGGATAGACTGGATGGAGCAGGAATGAGCTAGCTTCCATTTGTTTTACATAATAATTTCCTCCTGAGAAACACCCCACCACAGCCATTCTGCTTGGTCTCTGAAAAGGTGAAGAGGTGAAGAGGTTTGCTTACTTATTTTAATGGATGGATAAATTCTTCATATCAAATAAATAGAAAAGTCTCAGTGAAATTTTACTTCATGGAGAGTTTCTAACATGGAACCAGTTTGTCTCCATCATGGGTTTTTGTTAACATGACAAAATTTAATGAAAATGTATTATGGACATATGTAAGTTTTCAATTCAGGAGTGCTGTAACAACTTGGATAGATTATTAACTGCTGCCAGGACCAGTTTATTAACTGGCAAGTGAAAAAATCAATCAACATGTTTGGACCCCATTGCTTTATCTTTTTAAAAATTAATGGACTTTATTTTTTAAGCAGTTTTGGGTTTACTAAAAAATTAAGCAGAAAGAGCAGAGAGTTCCCATATACCACCCTCCCTCACTCTTCACACCCAGCTCCCCATTGCTTTTTTAATCAGTGGAATATATCAGCTTGCAAAATTTAATTCAGGCTCGTTATCCAGCCACACACCCACAGATGCACACTGTCCCCTTCCCTCACCTCCTTTAGTTCTCTTTTTTCATAAAATAAGAAAACTAGTATAGAAGATATACTCAGAATCACTGTGAGGGAAATAAAAATGATGAAACTGAGTGGTAATAAGTTTGTTCTTACTTTTGCCTAATCCAATCCTTAAACGTTTTTTTAAAGGTTATGGAGACATGGAGCTTTGTTGTGCCCAAATTTAGGCTACATGCAGGTGACTTCATTTTTCTATCAACTAGTCACTGAGTTATTATTTGGTCCCACCCTAACTTGATTGCTCTTGGAAGTGGAGTTCCTTCTCCATAACCCTATATGTGTTGGTTATGGCATACACAAGTCTCGACTGTCACTTGTAATGTTCTGCTTCCTGTCCTACAGATTTGATTTAAGGCAGGATGAGAGGAGAAGAGGAGGAACTGAAAAAGTGGTGGTGTCCACAGAGGCAAGAGTTTCCACATTTGCGGCTGGACTCTTTTTATGGTATTATATTCTGGTCCAAAGCCAAACCCTTTCCATCTGACAGAAAAATGCTGAGAATATCTTACTTTTCTTCATACTTGTTAAATACAAGAAGCATTTAGCTTGGTAGAATGCAATGTTATATTCAATGTCCTTAATAAAATTGTAATGGATTCACTTATTTAGACACTCGGGAAGAAACAACCTTCCACTGCACAATAGAAATTATGATGCTCTTGCTGCATCTATCAACACAAAGGGATGGGTCTATCAGAGCTGACTACAATCACTCTGGAATTGCTCTTAAAAAATAAAGTGGGAAATAGAAAGCTGTAGTCATTAAGTTTCTCTTTCTTCCTTTTGATGTGGCAATTTGTGAATGAACTCAAGATTTGAGCTCTAAAGACCTACCCTTCTGAGTTTACTAGAAGAACTGGGGCAAGACGAAATAACTAATCAGAAATTCTCCCTAATTTATCTTCATGGCTGCATAGCATGGGAGGTGCAACGCTAGGCACCTTAAAAAGGAAAATTGGATTGTGCCATGGATGAAGCTCTGAGGAAGGAGATGTAAGTAGTGGCAGCAACTGCTTCTACCCATTTTCCTCCTCCTGACATTCTTGTGTAATATTCTCTTGTCTGAAATAACCTTTCCTTGTCACTCTTTATCAAATACTCCTATTTATTTTCTCTGTAGCACCTAATTATAGTCTGAAATGTTTATTTGTTTACCACAAGATATTTATTACTCTCATTGAAATGTAATCTCTATGAGAACATATATTTTATCCTATAATTCCTGAATATAATTTGGTGCTTGACACAGAGTAGGTTTTAATAAACATTTGTTGACTGAATTTAAGGAAGAGTGAAAAGAAGAAAGAGAAGCATGAGTAGGAGAAGAAACACAGCATGAAATATTGCTGCAAATAGAAGAATGTGAGAAATTAAAAGTAGCTATTTAAATAGTAAAGGAATGCTATAGACGTAATGGCTCATTTTATAATTCCATAGAATATACAGAGTCAGAGGGGAAGAATGTTTTATAAAAGGTTAAGAAGAAAAGGTCACCAGCTTTGTAGCACAAACAATGTATGCATACATATCCATTTGCCTAAAACAATTTCAACAGTATTTACATTTATATTAGAATTAGCATTTAAGAATGCAACTGGAATACAGTATTAGCATGGGCAATATATTTGAAGGCTCAGAACCCTGTGGGAGTGCTATGGTTTGAATGTATCCCCCAAGCTTCATGTGATAAAAACTTAATTCTCAATGCAACAGTGTTGAGAAGTGACTAGGTAATCACTTGTCAACATTAATGTCACTATTTTTGGGGTGGTTGTTATAAAAGCGAGTTCAGTCCTCTCTTGAGCTATCTTGCCTTTCTGTCTTTCTACATGGGAAGAAGGGCTGGACCAGATTCTGATTCCCTCATATTGGACTTCCCAGCTTCCAGAACTGTGAGAAATATATTTCTTTTCTTTATAAATTACCCAGTTTGTAACATTCTATTATAGCAACACAAAATGGACTAAAACAGGAAGGATCATTTGAAAAACTTTTGGGACATAATTTGATCCAGGCAGCTTCTAATAGATAAAGATATTGTGGATGGATGAGGAGTGATTGTGGTAAGAAGAAAGAGAATGTAGAATTCAATATAGGACAGAACAAGGGAGGCAGGATGGGATTTTATAATAAAAGAAATGGACATAAAATTAAATGGAAAAAAACCCAAAAAAATTAAATGGAGAAGATATGATAACAAGATTTGCTCTCAGGCCACTACAGGCATGTTAGGCAGAAAGGAATTTAATATAGGTAACTAGGTGCTTATTTAATCATTGAAGGGGGAAGAAGCAAAAGGCAAGGATGGCTGTCACTAGCTGTCAGGTTTGCCTTGAACTTTCAGATAATCAGGAAATTGCTACTGCTGTCCATGGCAGGAATTGCAGATATAGTTACCGTTAGTCACATCCGCCTATAAGAACCAAGGCAGGAATTTACATTGGTGTGCCAGAAGCCATTCTAAAACGTCACATCTGCCATGCATTTGCTGTCTGCTGTCTGCAAAAGAATGAGGGCTTCTATTTTCTTTCTGTCTCTCCCAGTCCATGCAGGTGTCTCTCACTGGAAAATACTAAACTGGAACCCTGAGGTCCAGAGAGTCTGGAAAATTTAGTTCCCAGACTTTGAGGCCCTGATATCTGGGGGAGCAGATAAAGCAGGATGGGAATAATATCAAATGCCCAAATGCAATCTCAGTCTGGTACAATTTGAGAATAAGAAAAACTTGTCACTGCTTTAAAATATTTCTGGCTGATTTCATTAGATCTAATTCTCATTTAAAAAATAGTCAATAATTACTGAGGGCACTATGCTAGGAGCTTTTCATGTATTATCTCATAAAGTTTCACAACCTTACAAGATGAAACTACTATTATTATCTCATTTTAGAAATGAAGAACCAAGATTTAGAGAGGTACAGCATTTTGCTCCAAATCAGTTAAAAAGTGGAAGATTTGAAACTTGATCTCAGGACTGATTTTCTACAAAGTGAATGGCTTTTAGTCCTATACTATGCTACTTAATAGTTATAAAAATTTATTTGTAATCTGTGGCTTTAGCCGCAACATAAAACTTGTCAATCATCTTCCAAATGTGCACTATTAGGTCAGTGTGAACATCTTACTTCTACTGGGGAAAAAACTAACGAATCTTCAAAGAATGTCCTCCCAATCTTGGGCACCATCTTTTTAATGGGAGTGAAGAGTACACCATTAGAAGAAACATAATGCCTCCTACATTTAGAATAAAACTATAGAATCAGCTAAATTTTATGTATTAATAGAGTGGTCACTGTTATAAAACTCATCACAGAATCTAAGGGAAAGTACATTCAGGATCATAGCATCTGCAAGAGCCCTTCTAATAGCAAGCATCTCAACAAGAGGTGGCCCAAATTCTGCTTGAACACTTTCAATGGGAGAAGCTTCCGGGGTTATGGGGGCTAATTGATGAGGGTGAGGAGCTCAAAGTATGTCTTCTGCAGGGAAAGGTAAGATGACATTGTCTGGAGTCTGCTTAGTCAGTTTGATTTCAATGATAAAAATGTTAGGCTAGAGGCTGGAACTCTTGGTGTCAGTTAGCCATTTGTGGCCAAATCTTGCTAAAACTCCATGGCTTGGGGCTGGGCGCAGTGGCTCACGCCTGTAATCCCAGCACTTTGGGAGGCCGAGGCGGGTGGATCACGAGGTCAAGAGATCGAGACCATCCTGGTCAACATGGTGAAACCCCATCTCTACTAAAACTACAAAAAATTAGCTGGGCATGGTGGCGCGTGCCTGTAATCCCAGCTACTCAGGAGGTTGAGGCAGGAGAATTGCCTGAACCCAGGAGGCGGAGGTTGTGGTGAGCCGAGATCGCGCCGTTGCACTCCAGCCTGGGTAACAAGAGCAAAACTCTGTCTCAAAAAAAACAAAAAAACAAAAAAACAAAAAAAACAAACAAACAAAAAACTCCATGGCTTACAAAGCATAGCTTGTGTATCTATGGTAGATTCAAGATGATCGAAATTAACATGCTTCACATTAAGAAATGAGGTCCATGCCCCTTTCATTTGAGTATGGCTGGCTTCTGAGACTGGTTTGATTAAAAATTTAGTGGTAGTGTCACTATGTCACCTGGCCTTAATAATTTAGCAGCTTCCATGTTCCTGGAAAAATGTGTTTGGGAGCCCTGAGCTATCATGGAAATTTAAATATCTTGAGATTAGCATGCCAAAGAGATTATGTGATTGAAAGTCCTAACTAAGCCCAAGTATTTTCCATTTCTATCAAGGCATCAAACTTGTAATTAAGCCTCTCTAGACTGGCCAACCCACTAGCTGAACACTCTGAGTGACCTGAGTTCATTCCCTATAGAGCAGGGGAATCACCTAGTTGATCCAGACCTGAATTTCTGACCCACAAAATTGTTAGCTAGAATAAAATTGTTGTTTTTAGACCAAGTTTGAAGTACTTTGCAACACAATAGTAGATAACTGGAACATATCTGTGGGATTGGTGAGGGTTGTCTGATATTGACTGACCTCAGCTGGTCTTACATGGGGTCACTCACGTGTCTTCAGGTCAGTTGGAGACTGTGCTGTAGGTCATATTTGGCTAGGACAGCCTATTTGGGACAGCTCCACTCTGTGTTTTTCTCATCTTCCTCCTGTGACCAGCAAGCTGGGTCATTCATATCCTTTTGATGGCAATGGAAAAAGTGCAAGAGAGCAAATGGAAACACCCAAAGGCCCTTGAGACCTAATATCCTGTCACTTCTACTTCATTCTATTGGCTGAAGTCACATGGCTGAACTCCGAGTCAAGAGATTAGAGCCATTTCTTTTGTGTGGAGCAGTGCAAAATCCATTTAGCAAAGGGTGTGAATACAGGGAGGGGTAAAAAATTGTGGACAATAATGCAATCTACAACGTTTACTTCATTTCAGTTCAGAGAAACATCTATGGAACACCTATTATTTGCCAAACATTGTACTAGTTTTTGGGAACACGGAAACAAGAGAATTAACTTTTGGCATGAGAAATGTTGCCAGTCTAGGCATTCTTCAGGATAAATAAAAGGGTTTCCTGTACTTCAGTTACTTCAGGATCCCAACCTCCTATTTTGACTTTTACTTGTAACCCTTCTGTTAAGATTTATACTTACTTTAGATTTAGCATTTAAGTTATGCTTTATTGTTTTAGTGACTTAAAATCTGGTCAGGAGTCCTTACTTGCTTCACTCATTGTGGAAATTTTGTTTGGCTGGAATTTTATGTTTTTATACAATCATGAAAAATTCTGGTTACAACAAATGACATATCTGCATCATCAGTCAAGTTACTACCAACACTTGCTCCACTGTCTTTCGAAGAACTTTATGTTTTCCTCATCTTCAAATTCTTAGGGAGCCTTATCACAGTCAAAGTGTTGCCAGCATTATCATTTAATATCTTTATTTAAATTGGGAAGCTGGAACCCTCAATGCAAAGGAAACACATATGAAGACAATCCATGTCCTTCAATAAGGAAACTGAGCACCTTCCTCATACTGATGAGCTCTGTTCATTACTTTCTGTAGATCTTTCGCCTCTTGGCAGATATACCGTCTGTAACTTTGTTTGCTTCATACCAATAGGTTCTACTTTCAGAGTCGGACTTCTCATCTCTCTCCTTCCTCATTGCTCTTATTAAGTTCCCATTTCCTGTCTGCAGAAAGTCACTTTCTTCTAGTGAAAGACCCAGAGTTGAGCTTCACAAAGGGTCCAACCCAGTTCACTTCTGCAACATCTTTGATCACTCATTAATCCCCAGGGAGCATGGCACAGTGGGAAGCACATGGGATGACTTTGGGGTCAAGACCAGTCCCCTATGATTTTGTGCAGGCTACTTAATCTCTCTGTGCCTCAGTTTTATAATCTATTATATGGCACAGTTATATTTATCAGGGAAAAAGAAAGGTTATTTTCTCACATGACCTCACTTGTCTAAGAGAATATAAGAAATAGAGTATTAACACTCAGCATTTTGCAAATCTTAATTCTTCTTAAAATGGTGAGAGAATTAAAAGTCACCAATATTTCCCTTCTAGCTTTCTGTCAATTCTGTGATTTCTCTGTTGCCCAAATATGTGGGCCTTGTTGTATTTGAATATTTACGGCAAAAAGGATCCCTAGGGCTGGGGCTAGGTTTTACTTTTCTTTATATTCTGTGATCCCACACAGACTTCGTAGATGCTCAAATAAATGTTTGTTGAACAAATGAATATTTTATTGAATGTAATTGTGTAAACCAATGAAAATTTAATTATTTTATATCCAGACAGAATATTTCCGTGTTTTAATTTTTGCTGGGGCTGGCTTTAGCTGGCTGATGCATTGTATCTGTGTTTGATGTCCTCACTCTTGCGGAATAGAGAGTACACATGTATGTGTGGGGGTCTGCATTTGGGGACAGAAGGGCCTATATTTGGGGACATGCTATGTAATAAGCTGCTTTTCACATTTTCCTCCATTTCCTTTGTTGTGTTTTATCTCTCATTACTCGACTGTGAACTCTCTGAGGACAGTGACCATGCCTTATATTTGTTGTTACCATATATAATATTTTAGGGCTGGTTAACGCTGTCAATATTCAATAAGTAATGGTTAAATGGATGAATGTGGTAGCAAAGGCAACTCAAAGGAAAGTTAGCATTTTTTAATTTTTATATGATTTTTGGAAACAAAGCATCCTATCTTTCTCCTTTTTTATCTGTACTAATTTATATTTGTTTCATCCATAGCTTTGTTCCATGGAGCTAACTTTGGATTTATTGTTCTTTAACCTCATCCTTATAAATGCCACATGATTTGTGGAAAAAAGTTTAGACTCTGAAATTAAACAGACCTGGATCTATAACTTACAGGTTGTGTGACTCTGGGCAAGGTACATAACTTCTTGGTGCCTGTTACCTCATCTGTAAAGGTGAACAATAGTGTCACCTACCTGCTGGAGCTGGCTTTGTTTTCCCTGAAGTTCAGGATATTTTCCAACTTTTATTTTAGGTTCAGGGTGTATGTGTGCAGGTTTTTTACCTGGTATATTGTGTGATGCTGAGGTTTGAGGTACAAATCATCCCATCCACAGGTACTGAGCATAGTACCTAACAGTTATTTAAAACTTGCTTCCATCTCTCTCTAACACTCTAGTTGTCTCCAGTTTTTATTGTTGCCATCTTTATGTCCACGACTACCCAATGTTTAGCTTCCACTTATAAGTGAGAACATGTGGTATTTGGTTTTCTGTTCCTGCATTAATTGGCATGGGATAATGTCCTCTACCTGCATCTATGTTACTTCAAAGGACATAATCCCATTTTTTATGGCTGCATAGTATTCCATGATGTATATATACCACATATTCTTCATCCAGTCTGCTGTTGATAGGTACCTAGATTGATTCCATGTCTTTGCTATTGCGAATAATCCTGCAATGAACATGCTAGTACATGTGTCTCTTTGCAAGAACAATTTGTTTTCTTTTGGATATATATCCAGTAATAGGGTTGCTGGGTCAAATAATAGATCTGGTTTAAGTTCTTTGAGAAATCTTCAAACTGCTTTCCACAGTGGCTGAATTAATTTACACCCCCAACAACAGTGTACAAGCATTCCCTTTACTCCTCATCTTCACTGAAATCTGTTATTTGTTGACTTTTTAATAGTAGTCATTTTGACTGCTGTGAGATAGTATCTCATTGTGGTTTTGATTTGCATTTTTCTTTTGATTAGTGATGCTGTGCATTTTTTTTTATGTTTGTTGTTTGCTTGCATGTCTTCTTTTGAGAAGTGTCTCCTAATGTCACTTGTCCATTTTTAATGGAATTTTTATTTTTTTTGCTTGTTGAACTGTTTAAGTTCCTTATAGATTGACTATTAGATCTTTTCAGATGATAGTTTGAGAGTATTTTCTTCCAATTCTGTAGGTTGTCTGTTTACTCTGTTGAACGTTTCTTTTTCTGTGCTGAAGCTCTTTAGTTTAATTAGGTCCCACTTGTCAATTTTTCTTTTTGTTGCAGTTGCTTTTAAGGACTTAGTCATAATTTTTTTTTTCCCAAGGCTGTTGTCCAAATGACATTTTCTAGGTTGTGTGTGTGTGTGTGTGTGTGCGCGTGTGTGTGTGCGTGCATGTGTGTGTGTGTATTCTTATAGTTTGAGGTGTTACATTTAATTCTGTAATCCATCATGAGTTAACTTTTGCATAGAGTGCAAGGTAGGGGTCCAGTTTTATTCTCTTCATATAGCCAGCCAGCTATTGCAGCACAATTCACAGAATAGGGAGTCCTTCTGCATTGCTTATATTTGATGACTTTATCAAAGGTCAGATGGCCATAGGTGTGTGGCTTTATTTCTGGATACTCTGTCCTGTTCTACTGGTCTATGTGTCTGTTTTTGTACCAGTACCATGTTGCTTTGGTTATTGCAGCCTTACAGTATAGTTTGAAACCAGGTAATGTGATGCCTTTGGCATTGTTCTTTTTGCTTTGAATTGCTTTGGCTATTAGGGTTCTTTTTTTGGTCCCACATGAATTTTATAGTAGTTTTTTCTAGTTATGTGAAAAGTGGCATTGATAGATTGATAGGAATAGTGTTAAATATATAGATCCCTTTGGGCATTATGACCACTTTAACAATATTGATTCTTCTCATCCATGAGCATGGAATGTTTTTTCATTTATTTGTGTCATGTCTGATATCTTTCAGCAGTATTTTGTAGTTCTCCTTGTAGTTCTCCAGATCTTTTACTTCCTTGCTTAGATATACTCTTAGGTATTTTTTTTCATGGCCATTATAAATGGAATTACATTCTTGATTTGACTCTCAGCCTTAATGTTATAGGTGTATAGAAATGCTACTGATTTTTATACGTTGATCTTGTATCCTGAAACTTTGCTGAAGTCATTTATTGGTCACAGGAGCCTTTTGGCAGAGTCTTTAGGGTTTTCTAGATGTAGAATCATATTTCTGCAAAAAGAGATAATTTGACTTCTTCTTTTCCTATTTGAATGACATTTATTTCTTTCTCTTGCCTGATTGCTCTAGCTAGCACTTCCAATACTATGTTAAATAGGAGTGGCGGGAGAGAGCAATCCTTGTCTTATTCCAATTTTCAAGGGGAATGGAGAACTTTGTGAGACCTGATTAGATTGAATAATGTAAGGCATCTACTCAGACTAGGGGCTGTATCAACAGTAGGCCTTTTTACTGTCTCTGTTTCCATTCTCCTTACTCTGTTACAATTTATCCTAATTATGCCCTCTTTCTCCTATCAGGAAATGTGCATTTATAACCCTGGCTATCTGTTAGCAGCCACTAGACTGCTGGGAGTTAATGGGGAATAGAATACTCTGAACTATCAAAATTTCACTTCATTAGAAACCCTACATCATATCACTTTGGACACTGCCAAAGGCCTTTTAAGAATAACCACATTTTGCCTCATTAAAATAATACAAGAATAAATGTGAGCTTCTAGAAAAAACTCCCCAAATTACAGAGCAAAGAGGTGGAGAGATAAATGCCATGTGAAGAATCTAAGGATGCAGCATATATTCAAATTTATTATATTTCATTGTCTCTCTCTTCATTTATTAAAGTAGATTTTAAAAAATTACCCTCACAACAGGACCATTCTCCTTAGTAGATTTAAGGGCTGTTTCACCAGTATTTTTTCTTGAAATAATTGAGTTTGCTGTAATAAACTATTCAGCTTAATATTTTTCATCTCCCTCTAATACAAATGTATTTGATTTCTATAAATCTGAGTGAGACCAGTCAGGGAATTATATGCATTTATCTTCCACAGGGTATATGAGCTATTGAGTCATGTTGTATTTATTATAGATCATGTTTGCTATTTGGCAAGATAGTTTGAATTGTTGAGAACAATATATAATACTAAGAAAACAACCAGAAAGACAAATTGAAGTAAAGTGTTCTTTATAATAAATAAGTACATAAAATATTCTGTAGTGATTCAAGCACATATTTACATATAAAATATATTGAAAATATATAATTCTGTATTATGCATTCTGTTCATTTGTATGGTTCATAAACATATATATTTCTTTTATGTAAATAATATTTATATCACTTGGTCTTTTAATTTGGACCTCATGTAATATGTATATGTTTTCCTATTATATCTTTCTTCCAGCCTCAATTATGTGGATGTTTACTTGGCTTTGTGCTATTTTAATTATTTTGGCTATTGCTGGTATGAACACAATAGCAAAGACCACACCGTATACCAAATTTACGAAGAAATCTGAGGAAAGAGAGATGCCAAAGGGTCTAAAGCCATCCAGTGGCCCACCTCCACAAGAAGAAGAAACCCTCTTCACAGAAATGGCTGAAATGGCAGAACCAATCACCAAACCCTCAGCCTTGGATTCTGTGTTTGGCACTGCCACTCTCTTTCCCTTTGAAAACTTCACTCTTGACACAGCTGATTTCTTTTTGAATTGTTGTGATTGTTGTTCACCTGTACCTGGGCAGAAAGGAGAACGTGGAGAGACTGGAAAGCCAGGTATTTGAAAATACAGGAAGTCATGTTTCTCACTTGTACATTGGTAGAGTCGAGAGGTAGGCTGTGGGGTGAAATTGCTCCGAGTTTCTGCTTTGTCACGCAAATGGAGACAGGTCTAGGTGTCACATTGTTACAAATGCAACTGGGTCCTGTGTTGCCCAATGTGGTAATTAATAAATATTAAAATTAAAATTGAATGAGGTAAAAAATTCGGTTCATCAATCACATTAGCCACAGTTCAGGGGCTCAACAGCCACTGTATTGGGCAGCATAGATAGCATTTCCATCATTGCAGACCATTCTACTGGGCAGTGCGGGCGAGAGCAAAGTCAGGGATTACTGACCGCAGCATGGCGTGCTGTGGTTCTTCAAGATGGCAGGTTCATTACCAGCACCATTGTTTCATTAGTGGCTGATTTAGAAAGAGTAAATGAAGCTTCTGTTGCCTGGTAAGAATGTGTGCTGACTGATGGATTTTCTGAGTGCTATTTGTAGTTAGGATCAGAAATGGAATGGCTGTGAGGTGGAAAATAGGGCTTAGGATTCCGTTTGCTTCTCATTGAATTTCTGAGGCAGTACTGTGTCCTTGCCCAGTGATTTTCTCCATTGAACACCATGGTTATATATGTCAAGATTTCAGATGTCTATAATATATGCATAATGAATATACTCTCAGCATTATTCTAATACATTTCAGCTTTTACATGTCATATAAAAGATAATTCAAGGTAAAGTTAAGATCAGATTGTCAATTTCAAATTCACCATTCCCTGAAGAATTTAATGTTATAAACTCAGCAATTATACATCTTCCAAGCTTTTCATTCATTTCATCCCATTGTAGGGATGTTTCAGGAAATGTGGTATTTATGTAGAGCTGCACTAAGGGGTAAAGGAGATGGGTTGTAGCTTGCACACCAAGATGTCAAGATTGCTAAAACATTATTGAAAATTTAATGAGACTGAGAATATCATATTTACCAGAAGTCTTAGTATTCTGTCTGGTTGGCAAGCTGCTTGGGGGTGAAAATCCCAAGGATATGGTCAAGTAGACACAGCTGGTTGCTAAACTATTTGCTAAGGCTGTGAGTTCTGTAACATTAGGGCTTTTGTTTTACCCAGTGGTGGATTTAGCTGGGCTGTTCTCAGAGTTTGTTCTCTCCTCTAAATATATTTGACAAATAATTTCAAGGTATGCCAAGTTATTACCCTGCCTGGGGAGCCAATATGTCTTAGTCTGACTGGCTCTGCCACAGAGCATAGTGCTTAAGAGCTCAGAATGCACAGGCTGTCTTAGTCCTGCTTAAGGAAGCTCTTCTGCTTTGGGAAATCTTAGTCCATTCCTTGGGTCTTAGCTTAATGCCATTTTCTCAAGGAAGTCTCTCATCTCATCAATTAAGTCCTTTTACCATAACCTACAATAAGACCTTCCTATTTTTATTTCTGTTATTAACTACAGTGTGACAATTTCTATTTATTCATGTGGCTATTTATTCAATGTTTATGTTTCATAGACTCTCAGTTTCATGAGAGTAGGGACTGCTGGAATGTTGATGTCTGCATTCCTAACATCTTGCAGGGTGCTTGGTGTATAGAAGGCCTCAGAAATAGTTAATGAATGAATGAGTAAGTGAATGAAAGGGAAATCCAAATGTTCTAGGTGTGTTTTTACTTACAATCTGAAAGTGTGGTCCACATGAGGTTAAGTGTCAGATTATCATTTTGTTCTTGTTTGATATAGTGCTGCTTCCCTGAATCATTTGATCACTGCAATGAATACAGTGACAAGTACTAATGGGCTCAATTTATCTATTCAGGTAGTACAAAACTGCAAATCAGACAAAAATATTGCCCTTAGAACTCTGTGATGATTTATTCTCACTCAGATTTTATCATTAGGTCATTGACACTTACTGATTGCAATAAAATGCTTTTTTTCCCCCTGGAACTAATAAACTTCAAAAAAAGAATTTTATGTTCTGATGTGTTTAAAATTCCATTTCTAGGCCCTAAAGGAGAGACTGGGAATTTGGGGATCCCAGGGCCACCAGGAGTTGTTGGGCCCCAAGGCCCTAAAGGCTACAAAGGAGAGAAAGGTAGGTAACTCATTCTGCATCATTTATCAGGAGAGCAACTTGCTAAGTAAATACTAGATTCTTGAAGGTGAGTTAGTTTTTAAAAATGTAAATACTTGATAAAGCACATTATATTTGATATAAACATGTTAACTTTGTAAATAGCCTATTGAGATATTTTAAACTTACCTGGGAACATTGCACACATGCATGCACACACACAGATTGTCATACAGCTTTTCCATCTCTCATTCGCCACCTGGCTGACCTAGTGACTAGCAGCCACAGAGTACAGTCTCTGGGGAAGGCTACAGAGATACCCTTCCTGTACATGTGCATGTGAGCCTACTTCCTTTGGATGCAAATAATTTTGTATCAGATGGAACAAACTAAAGCAGGCAACTCCCTAAATATTCAGTCTAGGTGGATAGTATGCCTGTGCAGGAGAATTTAACATATCCCTTGGCTCACTCTGAAATTAGAGGCACTGTCAGTGGTAGGAAGACAACTTAATTAAAACAGAAGTAATCAAGCTTACAATAGTGACATTGGGTCCGTCATTTTCTTTCACTTGGAGCTTGAGGGAGATGACCTAGATATTTATTTATACCTTGTTTACTAGCAAAGAAGATTTGTAGTTATTAGTGCCTTTGTAGCTCTTTTCCAGCTCAGAAATTCTGTAATTCCATAGGTGTATCCATAAAGAAGGCTTTCTGTCCCAGGAAATCCCTGGTTCTGTAAGTGCTTAAAGGTACCAAAGGAAGGCTACAGATTCACTAGGATATTTAGAAATTCCTCAGTGAATACCAGCAGCCTGTAGAAATACCATCTATCCATCAAGTTAAATGTTTTAGCCTCAGTGTCACATGTCAAAAGACCTAATGCTGTCTATACATCACCCTCCACATGGCTCAGGAACTGCCTAACTCATTTCTGGTAGAACATTCAGTGAAGTAATTACTCAAAAAAGATGCTAAGGGAAGAGAGAGCTACTTCACACTTGTCAGTTACATGATTTTCATTCTTGGAAACATTTAATCCTTTTGTGCCTGAATTATGTTAGCAGAAAACCTTGTGAAATAAAGATGAGTGATGAACCTCCCCAGTGATTCATACATTTGGGAAGCTAGACTTCTGGAAATAGAAGAAAAAATAGGGAAGTGCAATAAAATAAGTTTCTTAAGAATATACTTTGATGAAGGATCAAAAGTAGAAATTCCTTTGGCCGGTCTTTATAAAGTAGCAACTCCACTTTCCTTTCACTTCCAGACTTAGCTTGGACTCTTGGTTAAGATAGAAAGTTAGAAAAAAAAATGAGTTGAATGACTGCATTCTAGTTAATCACTACCTGGTTGAGTAAATTAGGGGAAGCAATTAAGCTCTTTAAAGGAACTCTAGAACTGGTACGGCTCTGTGTGATGAAGGTTGGTATTTGAGTTATTGGCAAAAACTAGAAATAGAATTGGCTCTTCACTTCCATTTAGGGCGGGTTCCCTCAAAATGCATTCAGTTATTTTCTTGACGGCCTATGGTTTTATTTCCAAATTTTGCATTTTATGCAGAGTAGCAACTTAGAAAACTGCTGAATGACCTATGGTGGGATTTCTCTAGTTGGTCTTGTGAAACTGGGAGGAGTCTATTCTCATGACTTTTAATTTGGCTTAAGATTAATTTTAATTCCTGACAAAAATAAAACAAAAGATGTTAGTTATATCATAAGCAATATAGATTGCAAATTGATACCAACCAATGTCATATGTAATTGTATTTGACTCTGTCCAAATTTTTAAATTTTTTCATACCTCAGTTTCTTTTGCTGATAAAATAATTATAAAAGTATCTGCTCTCCTTTTCTTGAAGGGCAGATGCTATAAATTTTTGTAAATTTAGAATTTTTCAATTGATTAAATGTGTTATGCTATATGAAGCTGTGTTACAGAAGAGTGTTAATGTGTTAATGTCAAGTAAAAATTATATTAAATTAAAGATTGGGTTAAGTAAAAAAAAAAGAGCTTCCAACAATATCCGTGCAAAGTAAATGTCTAATAAAAGTGAGATATTATTAATACTATTATTATTGTTACAATCGTTAATAGTTGAAATCAATTCAGTGTGACAACTATAATAAGATGGGCTTTTAGTAAGGCCCAATATAAAAATATATTTTATGGTAATATGACAAATATCTGAAAATCCAGATATTTTCCATTTTTTCACCCATGAATTCCTACATTTCTATACTTTGTCCAAAATGTATATAAAAATATTTCAACACAAAATGGAAATTGGCTTTTTCTTGATGCTCTATATAAAGAACATTTTTTTTCCTGGACTATTTTTTGGTTATCATTAGTTTTAGCAGGATGTAGTGCCCTGTGTGCCCTGTGTTTAAACTTGTAGGGAGCATGACATTATTTCTCAGGCATTTTGGCCTAAAAAGAAGGTATTCTAACTGTTATTCAAAATTCATATTGGGAAAAACATAAATACATACATATATAATTCAAGCAGAATGTCATGAGTTTTATGAGAGGTTTGAAGAGCCATGGAAATGCTGAGGGCACAGATAAATTCCATTTGAAGGGATCACTGCCTCCAGATCTCTTTTAAATAGTTTACCATCAGTTGAAGTTAATTATTCCTAATGACCCTCAATTCATTCTTTCTTTCTCTTTCTCTCTTTCTTTCTTTCTTTCTTTCTTTCTTTCTTTCTTTCTTTCTTTCT
>NW_022436944.1:7066066-7239693 GCF_009761245.1 Sapajus apella | reverse complement strand
CTCCCCAGCTCAAGTGATTCTTATGCCTCAGCCTCCCGAATAGCTGGGATTACAGATGCACACCACCACAACCTGCTAATTTTTTGTATTTTTAGTAGAGACGGGGTTTCATCATGTTGGTCAGGCTGGTCTCGAACTCCTGGCCTCAGGTGATCCACCCACCTCGGCCTCCCACAGTGTTGGGATTACAGGCATGAGCCCCTGCGCCCAGTCTACGTTCTTTTTTCACACTATTTTACCTTTAACCCATTTTGGTTAAGGAAAATACTGGAATGTGACACAATTGTGAGAAGAATATTAGATATATCATAAATGATGTAGTTGATAAGTTAATCTTGGTATCATTTTAAGGGCTCAAAGGAGAACGTGGGGACCAAGGAATTCCAGGATACCCAGGAAAACCTGGAGCACAAGGTAGAGCATGAAATATATCTACTGTGAACAGTCATATGTGCAGTATAGCCCTTCATTCTCTCTTGTTTGTACTTAAAATTATCAGAGAGGTATACTGAAAATACAAATTACTGTTATCCTTCTAAGAATTCAGTGTACTGACTTGATGAAGGAGCACTGGTCTAGGAATTTGGAGACCAGGTAATAGTATCTGTGCTCTGCTTCTTTCTCTAGCTGCCAATGGAAAATAAAAATCCCTGACTCGTTCTGGGTCTGTTTCCTTGCCAATAAGATTTAGGCTTGAATGGACAATGTAGGGATTTAGGAGAATACCTGGGTTAGGCCAAAATGCAAAGGGAAATGGAATACAATGAACAAGTACAGTCCTAATATTCTTTATTATCTTAAAAGTGAAAAAAAAAGAACTAGATATATGTCATCTGAATATAAGCGACTGTTTCTTAGAAGCGTTAACGATTCCCCTTCTAAGAGCATGATATAATATAAACTGTTCATTGTCAGAGCCTCCTAGGCACAGGTATTACTGAGGCAAGAACCAGGTTTCCAGGTCCTAATTAGTAGTTTTCTTTCTACTTTTTTGAGCTCTGTGGTAATAGCATGCTGTTTATAGCCTATGTGATCCTTAAACGTTATTTTAATTTTCCATTTCAGGTGAACTTGGCCCTAAGGGAGATAAAGGAAACACTGGTTTGGCAGGAGTGAAAGGACAAAAAGGCTCCAAGGGAGACACATGTGGGAATTGTACCAAAGGCGAAAAAGGAGACCAAGGGGCTATGGGCTCACCGGGCCTGCACGGAGGGCCTGGCACCAAGGGAGAGAAGGGGGAGATGGGGGAGAAAGGCTACTGCAGAGATTCTGGGGAGAAAGGAGGAAAAGGACAGAAAGGTGAGGCAGGTATAAAAGGAGAAAAAGGTTACAAAGGGGATAGTGGAATGGAAGGCAAAAGTGGTCACAGTGGTCTGCCTGGGGCCAAAGGTGATCCAGGGGTTAAAGGAGAAAAGGGAGAGTTAGGTCCTCCTGGTCTCCTGGGACCTACTGGGCCAAAGGGTGACATTGGCAGTAAAGGGGTCCGAGGCCCCATTGGGAAGAAGGGCTCTCGGGGCTTTAAAGGCTCCAAGGGTGAGGTGGCTAGAGTGCCACAGTCAGCTTTCAGTGCTGCTTTGTCAAAGCCTTTCCCTCCTCCAAACATCCCCATCAAATTTGACAAGGTTCTCTATAATGACCAAGGGAGTTATAGTCCTGTCACTGGGAAGTTTAACTGCTCTATTCCTGGGACATATGTTTTTTCCTACCATGTAACTGTGAGGGGCCGACCTGCTCGAATCAGTCTGGTGGCCCAGAATAAGAGGCAGTTCAAGTCCAGAGAAACTCTGTATGGTCAGGAAATAGACCAGGCATCTCTCCTCATTATCTTGAAATTAAGTGCAGGAGACCAAGTCTGGCTTGAAGTGTCAAAAGATTGGAATGGGGTGTATGTCAGTGCTGAGGATGACAGCATTTTTACTGGGTTTCTTTTGTACCCAAAGGAAACTTCTGGAATTTCACCATAAGTTTATGTCTTCAATCTCGTAGTTTAGATTTAGTGGAATAGGTCAATTAACATAGACTAGTGCTATTAAAAAAAAACTTCAATTTTTTCAAGACTATAAAAATAATGCAGAAATTTTTTTAAAAAATGTCTCTTGGAGTCAATTGTTATTTCTATTTTAAGGCACCTCCTTTAAAAATACTTATATATATTTCAGAACATATGTCAGTAACTTTGTAGCTAGGCTTTAAAATTTAGCATTATAATATCAGCATTATTCATGCCATTTAAGTATAATAATAATATCTGTATACAAAATATGAATGAGATTTATAGTTAATAAATATGTTCTTACTAAATATCTTCTATATCTCAGATAAATGTATGTCACTTCTTTTTGTGTAAATTGCATAGTATGACAGCAAGGTTTTGACTCTCTTGGATGGGTTGCCTTCTGACAAAATGGAACTCCTCTCATGTTGGTTTAATTCATGGAGATGACAGAAAGAGTGGCAAAGACTAGCTAAAGGATATTTAACATTTATCAGTGTCTAAAGGTTTGCTCACAAAACTTGTATTATATGGACTTGTGTGTTGGGTAAAATGTAAGAAAAAGTTGATAATCATAGTGAAGATGAAATCATTAATCAAATTATTGTGCTTAGAAGAACTGAATGTCCCCAAAAGAATAAAATGAAATCATTATTGATTTGAATGTTTGCCTTTTCTTCATGATAGAACATTTAATTAGGATAAATTCTTTGGCATCATTATTATAATCTCTATAATAATTAATTCTACTTATTCAGTGATAACATTGCTGGAGCAGGTGGGGATTTGGGAGTTAATTTGCAATGCAAATGTATAGTAATTGTGAATATTTTTTGATAATTCAGTGGTTTCATTTTTGTTGTTTCTTTCCTTTTTTTTGAGACGTGATCTTGCTCTACCACCCAAGCTAGAGTGCAGTGAAGTGATTCTCGTTCACTGTATCCTCAACCTCCTTTGTCCAAGAATTCCTCCCACCTTCTTAGCCTCTCAAGTACCTGGGACCACAGGCCTTTGTCACATGCTTGGCTAACTTATTTTTATTATTTTATTTTTATATAGATGGAACCTCCCTATATTACCCAGGCTGGTCTTAAACTCCTGAGCTCAAGCAATCCTCCTGCCTTGTTCTCCCAGAGTGTTGGGATTATAAGTGTGAACCACTGCAGCTGGCTGGTTTCATTTTCTAAAAAGCAAATTTATTGAATCCAAATTGAATTTGGTTCCACGAAGGCAGAGTTACGCAGATTTGCAAATCTTGGTGCATCAAGACAGGGAGTGGGTGATAGAAAACTTTCTGGTGTTTGCCTACTTTGTTGCACTGCCTACTTTGGCAAACACCATTCACTTTTGAGGCTCTCACTCATATATACACACACACACACACGTATATACACATATATACATATGTATACACATATATACCTATATGTATCATACATATATAATGTATATGATACATGTGTATGATATATATGTATGATACATAATATATGTATATGATATATGTATGATACATATAGGTATATGATATATGTATGTATGATATATATAGGTATATGATATATGTACGTATGATACATATAGGTATATATACATACATGCATGTATAAATGTACTCATATACATGCATACACATATCATATACATATATCATGTATCACACACATATATACATGTATATATGTCTATATAAGTACATATGTATGTGTATATGTATATATGAGTGATACATGTATGTATCATACATGTATATATTTATACTCATATATACATATATATGTATATGTATATATGAGTGAGAGCCTCAAAAGTGAATGATGTTTATATATATGTAAGTTTCTCAAATTATATTCAGAGGAATAGCATTTCTGGAAGTTGTTATGAAGTATTGGAAAAGAGTGGTTTCTGCATCAAACAAATATTGGAAGTACTATATTCTATCTTCCTGTTGAAGATTTATGAAGCACATTAGTGTAGTCTCAGATGTTCCCACAGAAAATAAGTTTGTTTAATTTTGTTTATCCAATGATTCTGTTTATTTTGGATGTAGAACTGATCATGTAACACACTGTGAAGGGGCATTTTGTAGTATATCCATTTTGGAAATGTTGCATTAGTTTCTCATTTAAGGATCCAGTGGGGATAAAGTTAACTCCTGACATTTCTCCCTTTCTTCAGCAGCTCTTCCCTGTTTAGAATGAAATATTGCTTTAGTTGTGGCTGTGCTTATATTTGTCAGAGGGAGAATAAAATGACTTGCAAGTGATTTAAAAAGTGATGCTTACACTTAAAATTTTTTGTTTTTCCAATTAGCATTGAATAATAATGAAATTCAGGAAGAGTTTTGTCTCTTATTCATATGTTCTTATGTTTATTTTTTTCTTTACATCATCTCTATGAGTGGATTGGAGCAATTTGGGGAAGCTGAGAGACAAGCAGCCTAGGAAGAGAGAAGAAAAACCCATACCACAGGATGTGATACAAAAGAGAACCAGGCAGAGCACCAGTAGGAGTACAACAATTCATGTGTAAGATTTAGGGTATCTGTTAGCATCTTACACTAGTGTTTGTGGTAGACATTTCATAGGAAATCTGGAGTTAAGAGCTCAGGGTTAGGATCCAGGAGGAGTAGTTGATTATGAGTTCTTTTCAGGGCATCCTGAAAGTTGTTATTCTCTGCTAGTGGCTTTGGGAGGGAGGTTCAAGGTTCTTCATGCCATTTTCTGCTGTGAAGGTGGAGAACTGGACAACTGAGTATTCCCTTCTTTCAACAATAACATATCTTCCATCTTGTCAAAAGTAGAAAAATCAAGAAAAGTAGAAGAAAAGTAGAAAATTCAAATCCCATCGCAAGGATTTGAACACAATCCCTACCCTTTTTCTACCCTGATGACTACCAAATAAACACACCCGAATGCCAGCCCTGAGTACTAAACTGCTTAAACTGCTGAGAGTGAAATGGACATTCCAAGCTTAACGTGGCAAAATCAAGCTGATCCTCCTGCATCCTATCTTAACTCACATAATACAAGTTCTGTTCAACTGTTCAGGCCAAAAACCTTGTGACATTTTATTTTTCTCTTTTATACTTAATCTGTCAGGTAATCCTTTTGGAGCTTTCTTCAGAATGTGTACAGAGTTTGAGGAATAGTACTGCTTCACTGCCACATCCTGGGTCAAACTATGGCCAACTATAGCAATAACTTTGTAACTGCATTCCTCTAACATATAGGAGATCCAAGGCTCAAATGCAAGTGGAGCCAACATACCACATGTTGAAATATGAAATATTTAAAGCTTATAAGTGAAGCTAACAAATGTTTATTTAAAATATCTTCTATCCTTCTACTTTGAAATATAAGCCTTTGTGTTGAAAAAAATAAATAAAATTGTGGCTTTTTTTGACTTACAGTAAACAAAATATCAAAGGTGACTTAATTACTCTGGTGTATGTCTAGGTGTCCTAGTGATAGGCAGGTGAAATTTGAATGAGTAATAAGACAAAAACATTCATTCATAAATTACTCTATATTTATCCCATAGATGTTATTTTTAAAACTTAATTTCAGAAAAAAATATGATATGTTTTGTAATCAGGCTTTCCATACGATACATGTTCTGTTGACAGTTTTGTCAAATTTGAGCACCTTTGTTGAGTCATTGTATTTCTTAGTTAATTTCTGTTTAGAGAGGTTTCTCAGCTGAATTGGCAATAAGACTTGAAAATACAGTAGTAATTTTATGATTAAGTTTGGTTCAAAGTGTAAGATGGGTTGCATAAGATGCATTATTACTATTGAAGACAATACTGCAAAATATTAAAATTTTATTATATAAACCAATGATCACTTATATTGCCATTTCATCATCTCTTAAAACACTATTTTAGAACCTATATTCATGATAAATTTTCCGTCTAGACCTGCATTAAAACAAATTTGGGTGATATGAATTCTTATCTTTTAGCCATTAAATGTGCAACTTTTGCAGATGCCATGTAGTTCACGAGTATCTCAAGAATAGTAAAATGAAACACAAAGAGAAAGCAAGAAAATAAATGCCCAGCACAATTGATATATAACAGCGACCCTTGTCACTGTTACCTATGGTATTTGTGGTCCCCAAAAGGAAGGACTTGATAAGTTAAGATGCATTTCTCTTAATCAAGCCTACCCATTGCTCAATTCTTTCCATGCCACACCCATGATTGTAGCAGTACAACCCAGTAAATCTGATGGTGTTTGGAGGCGGTCACCTTTTGTTTGATGTGCAGAGGGTAAGCAGCACGGAGATAAGTTTCTCAGGGTTCCTGAAGGGTGTTAGTCATAGGAACACATATTAAAGATTACAGATTGTACCGAGCCAGAACTAAACCCTTATCTCTAATCAAGGTGCTCTGAGTACTATAATAAATTTACACATTGTGCACTTGTTTTATGAAGAACTCTTTAAAACATTGGTGTATGGCAGGGCCCCTCTGGCATATATCTAAAGGCAGTATTGCCCATTTATGCCTTGAAAAAAAATTATTAATTTTTTTAATTTTTTTATTTTGAGGTGGGGTCCCGCTTTGTCAACCAGGCTGGAGTGCAGTGGTGCTCACCTGGCTCACTGCAGCCTCACCTCCTAGGCTCAAGTGATCCTTCTGCTTCAGCCTCCTGAGTAGCTGGGAATAAAGATTCCTCCCACCACTCCAGGTTTATTTCCGCTTTTGACCCCTTTGATCAAAGCAATCCTGTTAAAAAAAAAAGTGGCTCATCTTACCTCTCTGTGCAGAGCCTCTTGAAGCTGGCAGCTCATCCAAAGTAGTCGTTAAATCCTCATTGTGGCCAGAAAGCCTCCCTGTGATCTGGCCCCATGCGTCCCCTCTGTCTTTGCCTCCTGCCTTCTCCTCCACCCTTGCTCTGGACATTGGCCTCAACCCTTTTCAAATTCACCAGGCATTTTTTTACTCAGTACTTCATATGCGCCCTTCTATCTAGATGGCTCTGACTTCAGGCAATGGTGTATCTGGCTTTTCCTCTTTCAAACTTTTATTCAAATACCTTTTAGGGTGAGGCCTTCTTGGACCATTTGATTTTAAATTGCAATTCCCCTTCCCTGACCCTTGACCCTGCTTTATTATTTATCTGTAGCACTCATCACTGTCTATTATGTTATGTATTTCATGTATTGTTCTTGTTAATCTTCTGTCTTCTCACTAGAAAGTAAGTTCCACCAGGCCAGGGAGTTTTGCCTGTTTATTGTTCCATCCCCAGGGCCGGCATATTAAATATGTGTTAAATGAATCCAGATTGATAAGGTCCAAACCGATGTGAAGGTTGTAGATATCTCCACAAGGTGGTGCTCACAGATTATTTTTGCTTTTGGTTTCCGTTTTCGTTAATAATAAAAACAATCCCTAAAGTCCTAGTCTGTTACAAAGTAAATAAAATTTGGTGACTTGGATTTCAAAATTAAGAACCTGATTTCATAAAATACCATGTTTTATGTTTCAGTGTTTCAGAGAGTTACACTTTTTTTTTTTTTTTTCTTGTTGGGACATAGGACTATTGGGCAGTTTTATAGTTGCTATGAGAAACTTACAACTTTGGAAGGAGACCATGTCATCTGGATAAGATGCTCTTGAATGGATTCCCAGTCCATGTTTATTTCCTTCCCCAGTATAAAATGGGTCATTCTGAGTCCTGGTATAGAATATACTCTATAACTGTAAGCCCACTTACAAAAGAGTTTTTAAATGAGACGAGAAGCCTAGTAGTGTTTAAGAATGCTGTAATGCTTGGAAAAAGAACTCAAGGAGAAGGAAAACTGAGAGCAATACAGCTCTCAGTGACAGAGGTGGGTGGGGTAGGTAGGAGAGAGAGACATTGGAGACTATGGAGCAGTAATAAGTGCTATTTCCTGGGTCCTAACAATGTTTCAGGCAGGACAATATGTGTTTAAGATGCTCTAAGTGATATGTAGCACACAGGGAGACTGAAGCATGGATCTGTTCACAATGTGCCAAAGAACACCCATCTGGGAGGTGGTGGGACCATGGGCCCAGACAGTCTGAATCTGGTGCTCACCTTCTTAACCAATGTAGTAGGGCAGAGTTTACTAAAAAGCTTGATTGGTGAAAAACTGGTAAAATGCTAACCACCTACTTTTTCATGGCTAGTCCTCCAAGTGGGAAAAGGAATCAGAAAGGGGAAAATAATCCACTGTTTATCTCAGCAGCAGATGCCAGAGTGAGTCTCATGTAAAACTGCAGATGAAACCAGTGGGCTTTGCCAGTAAGGAAGATGTTAGGTGGACGCTTGCATCAGCCTAGTGTACCATCCCTGTGAATTTGGTGTAAAAATTTAGTAGCACTTAATTGTTCTGAGAACTAGAATGAAAGCACATTTCTTTCGTTTGAGGTATAATAATCATGTTGAGTCTTATAGAGATGGCATGAGATATTTACATATACATAGTCCTTCTTTCTGCAGTAGGAAATGGACTGGGTGGCATCTACCTTATCCTGAGCTTATAGGACTGACTATATAATAGGTCAGAAGATGAAAAATACAATGAAAAAATATGAAGCAGAGGAGGGGGTGGTGGAGCATTGAGAGTAGGGGGAAGTGAGAAAGTTTAAAATGGGAATCACAACAAGCCTCATTGAGAATGTAATATTTGAGCCAAGATATGAAGAAAGCAAAAATCAAGTCACATGAATATCTGAAAAAAGAGAGAGAACAGAAGACCAAGGTAGGAGGTTGCCTGGCAAGGAAGCCAGTGTTTTATAGTCAGTGTGAGCAAAGGCACAGGATGTGGGGGTGAGGTCCAAGGGGTAATGGGGTCAGACTGTGTAGGACTTTTAGGTAACTATAAGGACTTGGGCTCTTACTCTGAGTTTGGAAGATGTGGAGATGACCAGATCCCTCTCAAGGAAAGACTAAATGCCCTATTGTGGGAATGTGGTTGGCAGCAGGCTCCAGATGTTAGTGCCTTTAAGAGCTGTCTCAGCTGCAGACCTGCCTCATTCAAAGTTATGCCCTTCCTAGGACAGTCCAAATCTGGTAACTTGGCAAGTTGGGTATATAAGGTCTGACCATTTTGGCTCTTCAAGATCACTTTTACAGGCTATGTTTGCTCTCTGCTGGTTGGCCAATGCTCTGCCAGGCCTTACTGTAGCTCAACTTCTTCCCTGCCCGATACTACCCAATTCTGCCTCCTCTTCTTTCCTTTCACAGGGAATCTGTGAACATCTTGAACTTCAAACACTATCTCTACATCTGCCTCTGGAGATGCAGCTGGTGACGATGAGATGTAAAATGTAAGAGAAAGTGGTCGAAGGTACAATTTTGTGGACTGCTTGTTTGTTCCCTTCTCCCTGACCTCTCCTTTGCTCTGCACCAGAGCTGAAAGAATAAATGAATACATTAATTTTGTTGGAAAATGTTGGCCTGACGTTTGGCTCCAAAGAACCTCTGTTGTCTGACTGTAGCGGTTGACACCACAGACTCAAGAACAAGATGTACCTAGCTAGAATTTCATTTACTGGTGTTACAAGTTGGGTAAGACACTGAGTTTCTGCACCTCAGTTTCTTCACCTATAAAATAAGATTTTAATACAATAAAGGAGTTCATGATTACAAAACTCTTAGAATTGTGTCTGGCACATAGTAAGTGTAAGACAGGTGTTTGTTTAATAAATAAGAAAGCTAGTTTTACTCAAGTCAAATGTCAGAAAGAAGGCATTTTGTATAAGGCATTTGTCGAACTTTTCAGAGACAGATATGTATGAGTTTTTCAGCTGATGGATTTATGATTGTTGGGGGAGGCAAAATCAGAACTGATTTGGGCTCAGCGTAGGATCAAAGGTGATAGTGTTGATTGAATTGTAGCTTTTCATTTAATCAAGGCCTTCCCATAGAGCATCTAAATTATAGACATAAAACTAGCATGGTTTATAAAGGATACATGAAAAGAAAGTGTCACTTTTTTGAAATGAAATTGATATTTACTTGTTCTTCAAAATCACTATTTGTAGAGTTTATATACCAAAGTGCATAGATTTGCCTTCATATTTAGGCACCAGGGTCACTGTCTTGAATTGTTACGCTGACCACATGCTTTTTAGACACCTGAACAAGACACTGAAAGAGGGCCCACCTAAAGATGGATATTCTGCTGATCTTAAAGGTAATGACAGTGACAAATGAGACCTCCCAGTGGACCATAGCGAGGGTTAGCAGCAGGAAATTGCATCGGCTCAGTGATTAAGGCAACATCAGCAGTCAGAAGACAGCAGCAGGGCAGGTGGCCTTGGTCTTGCTGCTGTCTCATCTGATCCATCTCACAGGGTGATGAGTCTGAGATGTGTCTGCCTGGCCTGCAAACACAATCTTCCCCTGCTTCCCCCAACTTTTTTTTTTTTTTTAAATAAATGAGCAACAAGAAATTTGGAACATCCAGATTATTCAATGTCAGAGCTATTGCCAAAGCAGCACGCCCACTCTCCTCAGATATTGAATGCAAGTTAAAATTGCCTCTGGCAAAAGGTTTTGTGAAGGCCTTCCTCATTCATTTTAATTCAAGAAAAATTAATGAGCACCTACTATGTACCAGGCACTAGGCTTAATGCCAGGGATACGAAGATAAATGAGATAATTTCTTTTCTTCAAGGAAGTCACAGTTGAATGAAAGAGGCAACTAAGTAACAGCAATGGTTGTTCCATCTTTTTTGTCTCATGAATGGACAAGGACCTAAATGCCATGGCAATTATAGGAGAAATTGAGAAAACACTTGATCTAGTAAGTTGGTTGATTGATGTTCTCATTTTAACAACTCCAAAGAGTATTAAGCAAGAATTTATTTCAAAATGTTCTGCCTCAGCAGAAGAAAAATGGCGAATAAAAATTCTAAGAACAACATTTTCACAATTGGGTGTTATCATGTGGGACTCTAAATCTTCTTTCTAAGACCTAGGATTGATAAGGAGAGAGAAGACTAAAGAACTCTATGGGGAAATTAGAAGTTGAAACCTGGCAGAGTCAAAGACCAAAGTAGGCAGAGGCATTACTGTAGCTCTCACCTGAGCCTAGAAAAATCTCAATAATTACCTCACCCGCTCCTTTTGAGGGAAGAGAATCTAAAGCTTGTATTCTGTAACTCAAAGTATGTGGCTAAAGGACCCACAGACTATACCATTCACATTTCCATCAAAGAGTTCTGATTTAAAAATGAAATAAATTTTTGGGGACATGATATATCAACAGAAAAAACACAAATATTAAATGTATAGCTCAATGAGTCTAAACATATGACTATGTCCATTAAACTATGACCATATCATTATATGGCAATTTTCCAGTACCTAGAAGGCTTCTTGTGCCCATTTCCAGTTAAATTTCCCACCCCAGAAACATAGCCACTACTCTGATTTCTATTACCGTAGGTTAATCTTGCATGTTTCTGAACTTTTTATAAATGAAATCATGCTCTTTCACATCTGGCTTTCTTCAACATTCTGTCTGGGAGACCATCCATGTTATTGTGTATGTAGATCAATAGTATTTAGGATGTTGAACATCTGATTGGTCATGCTGACTGGCCATTTGTGTATCTTCTTTTATGAAGTGGCAGCTCAATATTTTGGCCCAATTTTATTGGATTGTCAGTCCCTTTCTTTTTGACGTATAGGAGTTCTTTAGATTACCTCCATACAAGACTCTTGTGTTTTAATTTACTTCTCTTGTTTTCTCCAAATAGCTTAAGTTTGTTCCCTGAATCATCTTCTCCCTTTCATTCATTTCCCTCAAGTTTCCAACTTTCGAACTTAAGCTTCTCTGCTGGCATTCTACCTTTGTAGATCCCAAATTTGGATCCAAAAAAGTGAATTAGATGTGATTGACTGAAAATCCTTTTTAAATTTTATCCTCTAGTATTTATCTTTTAAAATGAAATAAAGGCAAAAGATAGAATATCTGATGATGGAATTTCAGGACTTAGAAAACTGGTGGATATTTGTTTTTTTAGGGAGATCAGGAAACAAGAATGACCAGTGAAAGGTACATTTTTGTATCTCTCAAATCCAACTATGCTGTCATTTCTTAATTTTTTTTAAAATTTTGGATAATTAGCTTTAAGAGATGGGATGTTGAACAAAGAAAAAAATTATTCATCAATGAAAGATTGCTTCATTAAAATGAAAAGATTAAGGGTTATATGGCTATTCCTGCGTCACTGGTTTCAGGACTATTTCAAATGACTGACCATTAGTGTCTTACCACCAGTCTGAGAATCTCACGGTGCAATATTCTAGGAAGATTTGTTACCTTAGAAACGGTTCTAATATTGCAATAATGATCTTCTAGAAAATTACAAAGCATGCCTAAGAAGTTAGCAAATAATATTAAATTGGGAAGTGGAGCCAAATATTTTTTGGGCAGGAAAATTATTTAAGACGCCCTTGAAAATGAGGGTAAAAAACCCCAGAAAGAATAAGAAAAAACATTAGTGAAGCAATTTATGTGGTAAGAGAGAGTTAAATTAGTGGGGAAAAAAAGGTAAAATTTCCAGTACCTCCCAGGTGCTTCCGTAAGTACCCGGAAGGCTTCTTGTGCTCACTTCCAGTTAGATTACTTCACCCCACAAACATAGCCACCACTCTGATTTCTATTACCATAGATTAATTTTTGACGTTCTTGAACTTTTGTAAATGGAATCATGCAGTTGCTTTCATGTCTGGCCTCTTTCCTTAACATTCTGTTTGAGAGAACTTCCATGTCATTGTGTAGATCATCAGTACTTAAGATGTTGAACATCTTACTGGTCACATGGATTGGCCAAATCCAAGTAGTTTCTGCTCATCTTCAAGCTGAGACTATGCTTGAAAATAAAACATAGTTTGGATTCCAGCCTAAGCAAGCAGGGTATTAGTCCTCACGCTAAAAGCAGCTCTCAGATTTGTGAATCTCAGTCTGTTTTTGCCACAAATATTTTACTTCTCCAATATTTATTGGTCAATTTCTGGCAGGTGTTATGACAGATAATACAATTTTGTAAAATCAGCAATTGAGGTATTTATTAATTATAATATGAGAACACAAGAGAGGCTGAAGTCAGTCTAGGAGTATTAGGGGAGCTTTTGTGTTTATTTATCCATATATTAAATATTTATTGAGTGCCTACCTCATGCCAATCATGCCAGATGTTGAAAACACTGCTTTGAACAAGACAGATATGCCTTTGCCTTAATGGAGCTACAATTTCAGTGAGAAAGAGAGGAGATGACATTAAAGGAGATCTTGAAGGATTCATTAAGTCCTTATCATGTGAAAAAGCAAGGAGTGTCACTGCCAGTAGAGGTTCCTATAGGAAGAATTACAGAATTTGGGAAGAGATTGATACATTTAAAGAAACTACAGATAGTGGGATATGGCTGGAATCACGACAAAGAACAAGTAGAGTGGATTCTTCCCAAAATGTTGCATTTAAAATCTACCACTGGCTAGCTAGCTAGAGCTATCTGTCTGTCTATCTATTTGTCTATCTATCTGTCTATCTATCTATCTATCAATCAATCATCTGTCTGTCTGCCTGTCTATCTATCTGCCTATCTATCTATCATCTATCTGCCTATCTATCTATCTACCTACCTACCTATCTATCATCTATCTGCCTATCTATCTATCTACCTACCTACCTATCTATCATCTATCTGTCATCTGTCTCACCTGTTCTGTGCATGATACTGAAAAGCACTGGGGGAATTCATAGAGAGAGGAATGTGGCAGGGCCTCTATCCTTAAAAGTACATCTAGTAGAATGTAGAAACCTCATACTCAAATGATATCATTAGGGTGAGAGAAGCTGAGGGATGGATTAAAATGAAAGGAGCTAGGTTCAGCATTCAATTTGGCTCTATGACATTATGAAATAGGATTTTGAACTTTTAATAGAGATTTCCCTTTCCTTACACTCAGGTGTTCAACAGTGGTTTTGGGCTGTTCAGCTCTACCAAGAAGTGTCAGAACAGAGAAAAAGAAAGCCTGGTAAGATGTCAAGAACAAAATGGCTCTTTGGGTTTCCAACGGACTGTTTTTTGGTCAAATAACATTTACGTGTTAGGTTCAAAAGGGCCAGTGTAGGGTTACATTTATTATACCTTCTTAAATGCCTTTCAGAAGCATTGGGTACATACCAGCTCTTTCTGTAGTAACAAACAACCTTCAAATTGCAATGGCTGACAATGAGAGTCATTTTTTCTCACTCATTTGTTTACAAGTTGGTTATAGTTTTGCTCAGCTCTGCTTGGCTCTCCTGGACTGGGCTCTGGGACGTGAAGTGGGGTCAGGTCTGTTCTATGTATCCTTTAATTCTGGGACCTAGGTGGAAGACCTAGGTGGCAGAGGGCTGAAGCTTAAGCAAATAGCAGAAACTTGCAAAGCCTCTGAAAGTTTCTGCTTGGTCATAATATAAGACATATTCACTCATATTCCATTTCTAAAACAAGTCTTGTGACCAAACCCATAACTGGGCTGAAAAGTATGTCTCTTTTCATGGGTCAAGGGTAAGAGAAAGTAGCATAAGTGTTTGCCAATCAGTACAATCTACCATGAAGTATGTATTTATGCACTTGTTTGTAAAATAACTTCTACAAATAAACTAAAATATCTCTCAGAAATGTTGGATCAAAAGCTATTAGAAAACACCACATTTCAAAGAAAATGTTCTAAGGTTGTCTTTCATGTTCCACTAGGAGAATTGATAGAAGTTGATACCTAATAATGATATAAAATACTTGACTTGGAGTAAGATTGCTATGGGATGAAAATCAAATTCGGGCTATGAAAATTTAGCGATATCTATTCGTAAGAACTATTTTTGCAGTTATTCATTAATTTAGAATTGATGTGACAATATTAGTCACTCAGGTATTAGAGTTACCCATGGATCTTTACACATGGAAATACATGTTTTTCGGGGAGAGCTGGGATGGGGTGGGGGAGATGGCAAATATTTTATAATGTAGTCTAATTGCTATGTTAATGACACAATCTTTATGTTTGTTTGATTGAACAATGTGTGTTTCTTACAAGTGCTTTCCCCTGCAAATTCAGGTGATATATTGCTGTGGTTTGTACTCCAACAAATGACAGAAGTAGTCATTTTCTCTGTGTTTGAAAAGCATAAATCAGTCCTTGCAATGGGACTGTCTGATATGTGAACATCTAAGTTAAACTTGGTTATAGAATTATGAGTTAAACTTAGAACAATTTAAAGGCAGTGTATTTTGTGTGGATATTTAAGTGGCTGTAGGACATTACATGGCATGATGAAAGCATCACATTTTCTGTTCCTTTTTGTACTTTTATGCTTTCTGCTGATATTAGATGTTGCTTGTAGTGTACAATGATGATTATTTCATATTATTATTCACACTTCTGCAGCTTCACTGAGCACTACTTAAAACCAAGCCATTGAGCAATTTCAATAGACTTCGAGATCACAATGTACTTCTCTAATTAAGAAGTATTACTGTGTACCATGCTTAGACAGACCTGCAATTCAGCACAAGGCAGCTCATCCTGTTATGGGGTTAGATTAATTCTGTTTTTAAATACAGATGATGTAAAACATTCCTGGAGAAAACCACTTTTCAGTTTTCTTGGAGCGACTATGAAGTTGGTGAGGGGATAGAACAAAAAAGAGAAAATAAGTTTGATCTTCTATCTAATGAGGGAAATTAAAGCCCTCATTAAGAAATTATTAAGAGGTCTTTGGGATCCAGCTGCATTTCTTTTTCCATCCTCATTTGGGTTTTGGCTTTTTGTAGTAGTTAGAGTCCTTTCAGCTGCAATTAATGAGAAACCTAATTCAGCCAGGAGGAAAATTTATTACCTCCCGTAACAGGTGGTCAAGAGGTGGGATAGAGGGGCCTGTCATGAAGATAGGAAGGGTCTAGCTCTATTTCTCTGCTATTCTCTTGGTTCTTTGCTTATATCTGTTTTCTCTTTATTCTCAGGCTGACTTATCTCATTGTATTAAGATGGCTGCTAGCAACAGCCAAGGAAAGATGCTTCCTTGATCCCGTCGAGAAGATAATTCTTCCCCAGTGTTTCAGAGATCTTAGTTGTTATTCTGTATTCATTCTTCTTTGTTACATACTAATAGAAGATTTAGCTGGAAGCATGGCTTTCTAACTGAAGATGGCATTTTTCCAGCCTCTGTTCTATTTGGTTATAGCCAGGAGACTCAATGGGTTCAACTTTTGGTTATATCCTGAAATGGAAGGAGAGTCTCTTCCACTTTTCCCTTTTCAATGGATGTTGTTGAAATTAGTCCTTGAGATGGAAATCTGGTAAGGAAAACCATGAGCAATAATGTAAAAGGAGCTAGGACAGCAGAACTACCTTGCCAGCTTGAATTTTATACAAGAGAGTAATAAACTACGTTTTAATTTCAAATTTTTGTAAGATTCCTAAACCTATATCCTTACTAATTGTAGTAAAATAAAGCCAGCCTACATTTCAGGCTTTCTTCTTTTTTCAAATTTTATTTTAAGTTTGGGGGTACATGTGCAGGATGTTCAGGTTTGTTGCCTAGGTAGTGTGTTACAGAGGTCATGGAGGTTTGTTATACTACTTGTCTTACGTCTACTTCTGAGATGTTTTGACTGTGTCTTTAACTCCTATTCCTATTCTTGTCAACATGAATAGGACCTTCATTTGATATTTGACCTATTAATAAACCATAATAAAGCATTGTAGCTCTTCACATGGTGAATTGTCAATGCCAGTCAGAATGTATGATTCCTCAGAAAGGCCAGTCATTAGAACTACTCATTCAAGGACAAAGCATAATTGCTCTCAAACTACAGTTATTGAAGAAGTCATTGAAAAGAACCCTAACATGACCATAAAAAACAAAGCAAAACAAAACAAAAAACAAATCAAAATTGATGAGGCCAAATGAAAGGTAAACACAGCCCTTTGGAGAGAATTTAAAAAATTCATGCATTTACCTTTACTCACTGCAAAAACAAGGCAATTACAAGATTTCTGGCTTTTTAATTATACTGTTGCCACATATTTTAACTTCAATGTTTTGAAGAGTCTTGGATGAAATTGTTTTAATTGAGGCCAACTCACTAATTAGTTATTATTTATAATTAGATAGAATTTTCTGTTAATGTAATTTTGCTAGAGACTCCAAAACACCTGAAAGAAAAGCAAGCACTATATGCAATGAATAGTTATTTATACAACTTAATTTTCTCATCTAATGAGCTAAGCAATAAAACATAAAAGGGAGGAAGGAAGCTAATATTCACTGGACCATCACTCTGTGCTAGGTGTCTTGTACACAGAATCTTATTTAACTTCTAAGTAACCTGGTGTGATAGACATTTAATATATTTTAGAGATAATACCTTTCTGAGGTTCAGAAATATTATGTATCTTGTCCATGGGCACTAAGCAGGTATGCACTGGAGCCAGGATTTTGGCTTAGAGTTTCCTGAATACAATAGAATCCATCTCTGTTACTGTAAGGTGGAGGCCTTCCCTCCCCAACCTCAAATACCTTCACAACTAGGCAGCAATGTCAATGCATGACTTTCAGAGGTAGGTAGCAGAGAATATAAGTCATATAGAGGTTGAACTAGAGGATGCGTATTTTGCCTAGAAGTATTCAAATTAAATAAACAAAAACCATTTGGCAGCTAAACAAACTTATCTCCCAGCCCTATCAGACATGCATGACAAGAGTTTGCAACCTCTAAAATGTTGAGGATACAGCCATGCATGAGCAGAAAAACAAGTCAAGGTATGTTTTGCCTTGAAAAAGTCAAGGAAACTGTGGATGTCAATAAATTTGGACCTTATCCCATTGTTTTTCTCAAAGCTTAAGACTTAATTCTGTGATTGTCGAAGTTAAACTGGTCCTTAAATTATTTAGATAAGCTTCATTCTCAGTACACTTAAATCCTGTGTAGTTCCACAGATAAGACGTCAGTGGTAGGTAGGGGAGTTAAATCATATTTTTGATCCAAAGTGCCATAATCTCTTTTCTCTCTCTATATATAAAACTGGTTAGCTCTCTTCTTTTGGTTATTTTGTTCCCAAAGTGCCACTGAAGAATTTACAACTATAGAATCTTTTAATGCAGTTTAGAGCAGAAACTATTAAGGCAGCAAAAACAGAATTAGGAAAAAAACCCAAAAAACCCAAATCAAGTAATGGAGCAGTTAAGATGTTCTAATTAGAGTTATAATTGTAAATTGAGTGCAGGAAGATAACTTAAAATTTTTCTCATCTAGGCATTTTTTGATCTGTATTTTATTTCATTGTACTTGATACTTAAATTTGCATGTCTTGATGAATCTATGCCAAACCCTAAATAAATTAACAAGGAGTTTTAAAAATAAAGCTTTTTAGAAATACCGTAATCAAGATAATAATGAAGGAATTACTTTTATATAGGTCTTTTCTGTGCTGGCTGTTACTTCAAAGTGCTATTCAAAATTCTCCTCAAACATAACTTCTCCTTTAATAAAGTAAGTTTCAGCACAACCCAGTAATCCTTTGGGTTAGCCATACTGTTTCCTTTCGCAGACCTTAATTATTTCTTTCGAACTCGTTTGCCCCCTCCTCACTTCATTTTCGTCACTGTTAGTAGATAATTTTGCTACAAGGGGGCTTAAGAAAATAGAAACCTTCTGGAAGCTGCTTTATTACCTTTCTTCCCTTCTATAGTTAAAAACACGCAAACTGTCCTGATCCTTTCTCCCTGTTTTAGTGGGGAGGCAGCCTCTTTGCCTTCCAGTTCACTTGTGTTTGGCATTCTGTCTCCCCCTGCTTCTCCTTGCCGACTTCACACCTCACTTTTCCCACCTCTCAAATTTCTGAATGCTCCATGTTTTCCACGGTTTTTGCTGCAGCCTAAAAACATGGCCTTGTATTCTTCATACAAAAAAGGAGTCATCGTCACATCTCCCTACCCACTTTGACACCATTCTTATAATTCAGTCTTTTCCCTCCAGTTCATATTTACCTTTCCTTCCTTTGCATACCACCAACCTACAAACATGCATTTGAGAGTTTATTTTAAAGGAAAGCAAAACCAAACAAATAAGAACAACCAATGGCCTTTGTACCCTTCCAAGCTTTTCCCTATATACATGTGTATTATTTACAACTTGTACTCAATGATTTTGTATCCTGCCTTTTTTCACTGACTGTAATGCCTGGTACATTGTGAGTACTCAGTGAATGTTAAATAGATAAATGCATATGTTAAGAAAATTTTTTTTGCATTATATCAGCTATCGATAGCCACATAAGTACTGTGTAGCAAACAATGATAAAACCTCTGGGACATGCAACAGTAAACCTTGCAAGTCCTTAGAGGAGCTACTCTGAAGTGGGCTCAATTGGTCTCATCTGGGTTTCCTCTGGTGTTAGCCTTGGGCCATCTAGGCAGCTCTGCTGATCTTTCCTGGGCTGCTTCATGCATCTGGGGATTGCCTGGTTGTCGGGTGGTTTAGAATGGCCTCAACTCAGACAACTGGGAAGACTTGACTCCACTCTGCATGTCTCAGCTCCAGCAGGCTAGCCTGGAATAATTCTCAAGGATTGGCCAAGATGTTAATGAGGGAAAAAGTACAATTGGGAAAATACTTTTCAGGACTTCTTGCATCATGCTAAATGACATCTCATAGTCCAAGATGAGGCCCATGTCTGAACTCAGATCAAGGGGCAGGGAAATCGACTTGCCTCTCTGTTGAGAGTGACTGCAAAGTCTTATGGAAACAAAAGGGAATACAGGAAAGGATTAAAAAAATTAGGGTCATGAATACAATCGAGTTACTGTATACATGATCTTCAGATTGATCATTTAAATCTGATTTTTTTCCATTATTATTTCTTTTTTGTTTGTTTGTTTGTTTTTGAGACAGAGTCTTGCTCTGTCACCCAGGATGGAGTGCACAATCTCAGCTCACTGCAACTTTTGCCTCCTACCTCTTGGATTCAAGTGATCCTCATGCCTCAGCCTCTTGAGTAGCTGGAATGGTGCATGCCACCATCTGCGGCTAATTTTTGTATTTTTAATAGAGATGGATATTTGCCATGTTGGCCAGGGTGGTCTCAAACTCCTGACCTCAAACTATCCACCCCCCTTGACCTCCCAAAGTTCTGGGATTACAGGTGTGAGCCAACACACCCACCAGATTTGTGTCCACTGTTATTTTCTAAACATTTCCAATTAACAGGATTGCTTTACTTTTTTCATTTTGAAAAATAATTTCTGCTCTAAGTAGCCCTAAGCACATCACTTTTCTTCTCGTATTCTTTCTCATTTCAGTACATGGCTCAAACCTTCCAGAGACTGTTTTTCATACATAGCAAGTTTGGAGGTTACATGGTGGCCGTTGGCATTGATTTGGTGGTTTGCTGATTTCAAGGCCAATATCTCTACAATATTTTTGTGTTTTCTTTTATGTTCAGGAGATGAATGGTATAGCTACAACTACCATTTTTCCATTCAAAGCAGGAAAAAGGAAGAATGAAAGATACACCTAGCAGACTTACTCTTTCATTTCTTGACCAGAACTATGACATATAACCACATCTGACCAGAAGATAGCACTGGAGGAAAGGGTTGGGCTGGGGGATAAGCCAATGACCTCACATATCTGCCACATCTAAGAGATAGTCCACGAGTGAGCTGATCGGGTCCAGGTACACGTTCATTTTCTAAAGGATTTTTCCAGTTCATATGCCATTAGCAGTACACCTTTATCATACTTTACCACAGATTCATCAGAATTCTTTGAATACCAATGAGGCTGAACATTTTCCCCATGCTCCTTAATAATTTTTCCTGAAATATTTCCATTTATATTCTTTTTCTTTTTAAATTATGTTCTTCTACACTTGAAAAAAGTTCTTTAAAAAGATATTAACTCTTTTTGTCACATCTATTGCCTGTTTCACTTTTTCCTTTTAGTTTTGGAAGTTCTCATCTTAGAGATATTTAAAATTTTGTATACAGTTTCCTTGTTTGACTAGTTATTCCACAGAGAGTTGGTTTCTAGAGAACTGCTGCAAGTCCGTAAGACTTCTTTGTATGAAACAGAAAAAGCCATCTCTTCCATGAGACGTTATATTTCCATATGTTAGAAAATTGTCAAATCATAATGATTTTGTTAGAGCAAGCCACTTGACTACCATCTTTTAGAAATATTTCCTAATAAATACACAACTCTACAATTTTTGTATATGGATGGTGCCTCTGTAGATGTGTCCTCTGAGGTTATGTATGTAAACTTCCTTCACAGAGCGTGCACATTTAGTTTCTAAAAAGTCAGAGAAGACTCATGCAAATGATTAAGTTGCACAAAAAGATTATTAAGAGCTGGGTTCTGTGGGAGACTAAAAATAAGACATAATTGGCTTCCGAATCAATTAAAGTCATTAAAAAGGTGTCTGTTTAAAGATTTCCTACTTTGAATTAACTAAAGATAAATTTAAGAGTATATTGCAGTTACTGACATTAATAATAGCATATAGGGTTATCAAACTGAGTTTTAAAGGGAAACAAGTAATGTATGCCATTGACTTTTGTGTTTTAATTTAAAAGCTTTTTTCAAATTAGGGTAGCCTTTATTTACCATTGCATTTATAAACTGTATGTCTCAATAAGCACTCTGAAGGTGTAAAAATCTGTATACTAAGCTTTTATTGTGAGTGTCCATTAATAAGTTGTGTTATTTTGGGAAACAACTTAATTTCTACGAGCCTCTGTTTCTTCATATGTAAAATGCAGACAATAATATTGGGATTGTATAGGTTATAAGGGTGTTATAATAATAATTTTTAAGGGATTTAATGAAGTCCAAAGGGCCTAAATATTTTAAATAGGCTCCAAATGGAAAATATTATTCTTACAATACATTTAACTTTATAGGTGTTAAATTTGCTTACTTGATTTTAAATCATTAAAGAAGAACTAAGAAATACTTTGATTCAAGTTAAAAAACAAGGATGTAAACTGAAGTGTAGATCCTTCTGTAGCTGATACATTGAAAGGTCAATCTGGCATGATGGCATGATTTGGTGAAGAAAGCTTGTTATAAAAGAGAAAAGTTTCTTCTCTCATAGTAACTGTAAGCAGAGTCATTTCAAAAGTTATTTAATTTGGCACTAAAGGACATAAAATCCACAGCCTATTTTCTGTCTGGTTTAGACCTCCAATTTTCTCTCTCTGTGTTTAGCTATCTCAGACATTACTCATTGATTGGTAGATATGAATATGTAAAAAAAAGATATGATTGAGGCAGCTTGAATTTTTTTTTATTAGACTTTAAATTCTGGGGTACATGTGCGGAACGTGCAGGATGGTTACATAGGTACATACATGCCATGGTGGTTTATTGCATCCATCCTGCCTGACATCTATATTAGGTATTTATCCTAATGTTATCTCTCCCCAATCCCCCCACCCCCTGCTATCCCTCCCACTGAATCGTAAGTGTAAATAGTTTTGTCTGGGTCTATACAGAAAATGTTCTTTAAAAAACACTTAGGCCGGGTGCAGTGGCTCAGCCTATAATTCCAGCAGTTTGGGAGGCCAAGGTGGGTGGATCACAGTCAGGAGTTGGAGATCAGCCTGGCCAACATGGTGAAACCCTGTCTCTACTACTGAGAAAAAAAATACAAAAAATTAGCCGGGCGTGGTGGCACGCACCTGTAGTCCCAGCGCCCCAGGAGGCTGAGGCAGAAGAATTGCTTGAACTGAGGCGGATGTTGCAGTGAGCCGAGATTGCACCACTGCGCTTCAACCTGGGCAACAAGAGTGAGACTCCATCTCAAAAAAAAAAAAAAAAAAAAATTGAATAAGGCCAGGCACTTTGGCTCGCACCTGTAATCCCAGCACTATGGGAGGCCCAGGCGGGTGGATCTTGAGGTCAGGAGATCTCAGGAGATGGAGATCATCCTGGCCAACATGGTGAAACCCTGTCTCTACTAAAAACATAAAAAAATAAGCCAGGTGTGGTGGCACATGCCTGTAGTCCCAGCTACTTGGGAGGCTGAGGCAGGAATATCCCTTGAGCCCAGGAGGCAGAGGTTGCAGTGAGCTGAGATCGCACCACTGGACTCCAGCCTGAGCGGCAGAGTGACTCCATCTCAAAATAAATAAATAAATAAATAAAATGATAAAATAAAAAAAATAGCTAAATTAAAAAAAAATAGAAAATTTATTTAACTAAACTTGTTGGCTAGTCAAGGAGTTTAATTCCATTGTGATTTTCTCAAAGGCAACCTCTGTTAGTTACTTAAAAGGACAAAAAAAAACCATTTTAGAAACATTTTAAAATCTGCTTTTAGCAGAAATCATTTTAATAACTGTATATGCTGTGGTGGGCTGAAATTACAGTATAGCTTTAGGTATTTATCTTTTCCATCATTTCTCTGCTATAAAAATGGGTCCAGGTTGTCCCAGCATTCCATGTTTCACAGAGGGGGGAGACTAACATAATCAGAAATGGGGAAAAGTTGGTGGATGCCATCACTGGAAGAAAAAAGTTTAGCCAATAACTGGAGCCCCATAAGTACCTTACAGAATTTTGCCTTTAAAGGCTATTATCATCATAAATGTATCAGTTGCTTTTAGTTGATATATATTTAAAGTTTTGCTATAATTTTTGTTGGAGCAATAATAGTCATTACTGTAGAGATAAACTGTAAGCTGACAAATGATCTGCTTAAAACAAGAGGATCTGATTTATTACCTAGTTCCAAACCACAGCGTGATAATATTTTAGTTTTAGGAGTAGTATTGTTACAGTTTTATTGGTATGGTGTATTGCTTATAATCTTAGCTACTATTTCCCCTTTCTCTCTATGCCTAGATATTCATCAGCTTTTATATGTTATAGTTAAAGAGAGTAGAAGTCAACTTTCATGAAATTAAACTTAAATCCCTTAAACTTGTTATCTATACCTTGCCCATAGCAAGACTTCAATACAGTCAACTCAATATTAGGTAAACAGGATGCTACATTAGAAAATTGAATTTTGTTATGAGTGAGCCAAGGATACTAAAAAAAATCCCCTGGTTTTTATCTTAGATGGTTTGGGATTTAAATGAGAATTACTAAGTTTTATTGTGTCTTTGGAGTACTATTCTGACATTTCTAGTGATCTCCATAAACTTTGATTGCGCTATAACAGTTTATTAAGCTACAGAGTCTTCATAAATATGCAAACTAGCTTAATAAGATCGTCTACCATGATTGCTCATCAATTTGGTATTGAAAGGGCACCAACCTAGTCGATAAAAATGTCTAGTGGTGGAATGGTCTGTGGCATTCTTAATCTCAATGCTTGGTTCCTTTAAGGTGGCTATAAACTGTTAAAATAATAGAATCACATTATTTGTATGAGTGGAATGACTATTATGTTCGTTAGGCCTGATAACTTTTGTGTAGCTACATTTCAGAAACCTGTGAACAGTCATTATGAATGTAAATTTTCCTCCTGATAATTTTATTTCACTACACAGGCATTTACTGTTTGAGAAATGAATTGTTGGCAAATTAAATGGACAAAAAATTGGTCATAAAATGGATCAAGAAAAATACATATTTATTGAGAAAACTGTAGAATGAAGAATTTATTCTGAATAGTCTACTTTCCCATAGGGAGAAAGTTTATATTAATATTTTAGAAACAAAGGTGTTTTATTGTTTTATTAGTTTTTAAAAACTTTTAATTTGAAATAATTATGGACTCATAGTTGGTTACAAAGAAATGTACAAAGACATCCTGCCAACATTCCACACAACCACAGGGCAATATCAAAATTAAGAACAGGACATTGGCACAATCCAGAGTTTATTCAGAGTTCACCAGTTATACATGCATCATCGCTGCAGGTGTGTGTGTAGCTCTATGCAATTTTGTCACATGTGTAACTTTGTGTAACCACCACCACAATCAAGATACTCAGCAGAGCCATCACTGCATGACTCCCTTGTGTCGTGTCCCCTCTTTATGGCCATATCCATCTCCTTTCCTATTTCTAACCACTGACAACCATTCATCTGTTCTCTATGTCTATTATTGTGCTATTTCATGATTGCTACAGAGATGGAATCTTGCCATGAGTCATTTTGAGATTGGCTTTCTTCATGCAGAATGATTTTTTAATTTTAATTTAAGTTATTGCATACATGTGTAGAATATGCAGGTTTGTTGCACATATATACATGTGCCATGGTGGTTTGCTGCACCTATCAACACCTCATCTAGGTTTTAAGCCCCACATGCATTAGGCATTTGTCCTAATGCTTTCCCTTCCCTTTCCCCCGATGCCTTGCCAGGCCTCGCTGTGTGATTTTCCCCTCCCCGTGTCCATGTGTCATGCATAAAATAGTTAATGTTAAATTATTTATTGCTATCAGTGTACATCCCAATAATCCACAAATTTTATTTTTAAGGGCCACTAAATGTATAATTTTATAACATATATGCTTACATATCTTGTTCCTAAAAATGTAAGGGGCAATGTCAAAGTATTTTAAAGGTCCGGCTTTTGTTATAAAATGAAAGCAAAACCCGAACAAACCATCTCCACTAAAACAACCACTAGGATCACCACCACCACCCACAGCAGCTGCCAACTTTTCCTAATATATGCGTGTGTCTGGGGGTGGTACAAGGGGAGTTGTTAAGTAGGCAAGAAAGTGCAATTTTACAGCCATTTTGAAAAGTCTAAGTTTGGTAGAAGTTCTTTCTATGACATTTTCTTGGGGCTAAAAGCTGACACTTCATCGTTCTTGATTTGCAGGAGCCCTCAGGCCTCTTGCTTTCACATGTCTTTTTTTTCATAGCATTAGCACAAACTCCCTTAACCTAACTACCCAGAAAGAAAAGTTTTCTGTTTTTTGGTGAGAGTGTGGTGCTGTAGGTAACTCCTGGAAATGTGATCTAGCTGTCAAAGCATAAAAAGTCAGCTAGATACATTGGGAAATGTGTTACATTTCCCTCTGGTGTTAGAAGATTATAAGAGAATCCTGGGTACTGTATGTTGACTATGTCATAAAATTGCATTCCATGGCTCTCATCTTACCTTTAATCCATTGCTTCTCTGTCGCTGTTCTCCTTTTAGATTGTGGAGCACAGGTGCATATGGTGGTAATGTAGTCAATTGGTAGTGACAGTTTTATCACTGAAGAAAGAAACTTCTTCATTCTTTACATGGCCACAGATAGTGACTATGACAAGTCATTCATCTGAAAAATGTAGGCTGCTCTCACCAGTAGAAAATGAGAATATAAAGAATTAGCACAAGTCAAGCACATCTAAAGGGAAAAGTAACAAAATGACTAGGTTAGGTGGATCAGTTTCTTACTAAAGATAACACAACACTATAAGTACAACTTTTCTAATCACACTTTCTCATTCCTTCTGTGTTTTCTTATTCTTTTATTTCTAATCTTTCACAGTGACCTGTTCTCTCTGTAAGTTTCTTCTGAAAAAAAATTTATGTTTATATTTATTAATTTAAACAGAAAACAAATGAAAAAGCAATTGGACATCTTTGACATAAATTGGTGAAAACTTTTAGTGAATACCATAAGAACAATTTTGGTCCACTTATTGATAACATGTATTGTGTTATCAACTTAGTTTGCTATCAACTTTTATTCTACTGGTGGTTATGAATTATAACCAGTGATGTAGATGCCTTTAAAATAACCTGATTGTCCTAGTTCAGCCGACTATAACAAGAATTCCACAGATTGAGTTGCTTAAGCAACAAATATTTAATTCTCACTGTTCTGGAATTTGGGAAGTCCAAGATCAAGATGCCAGCATTTTCAGTGGTGGGAACCCACTTTCTGGTTCATAGACTGCTGTCTTTTGGATATAACTTCACCTAGTAAAGGGGCAAAAATGCTTTTTTGGACCTTTTTATTAGAAGGGCACTAATCTCATTCATGAGGGCTCTACTCTTACCACCTAATCATCTCCCAAAGTCCCTATCTCCTAATACCATCATATTGGGGGTTAGGATTTTGACAAATGAATTTTGGAAGAACATAGTCTGTAACACTGGTATTTAGTATCATTGATGACTGTTAGAGGTGACTATAATCTGATGGTTATAAACTCCAATTTTTCTTCTAATCCAGAGGAAAAGCAATTGATGAATGATGTCTTCAGCTGAAGACAGGAGAGTCTTGATAAAATATTTCATTAGGACTTTTTAAAGCTGCTATAAGAATGTGACTGCCAGATTTTGACAGACAAAAATGGAAGAGCTGAAATAGAAGTCAGGGTAACTAGGCATAGTTCCTACTTAACTAGCTGAGTGACCTTGGGTAGTCATTCAAACTTTCTCTTTTTTTCATCTATAAGATGAGGCTAAAAATACCTGCTCTACTAGTGTCTTAAGATTTTGTTTTACAAAAAAATCATAAGAAAAACCTGCACTCAGAAATCACCACAAAGAATGTATTCAGGTAACCAAACACTACCTGTTCTCCCAAAACCCACTGAAATAATTTTTTTCAAAGCTATAGAAATTTACTTGAAAATTAATTGTAAAGTATATTATATAAAATATAGTAGAATAATATTACTGTTACCAATGCTTAATAAGCTCAAGTGGCAGATTTGTATTGTAAATTAGAAGTTTATTTTGGGAAATACTCATTTCTTTAATAATGCTCAGGAAAGACAGTGAGATATGTTCTAGAAATGACTGTGTTTATTGTGTAAAAAGATTTATTAAACAGGAAGTCTTTTTTACTTCAAAAATTAATAAAAATACTCCTTTTAGAAGTCATTTGTGAAAATATAAAAGGTCAAATTTCTCTATTTTCTTTCTTTTATAAATGTTACTTTGTTACAAAGCCCATTAGAACAATAAGAAATCTGAGGCAAAACTTGCCCATGGATCCCTGATCACTATTTCAATATTTTTATGTTCAAGTTGTTTTACTAATCATTGGTGATATCCATTTAAAACTTTTACATACTACAGTAATAAAATATATGTATACATATATATATATATATTTGTAGTCCATAATTTTTACTTGATATTATACTATAAGTTTTTTCCAATTTATAATCTTTTATTATTTTTACAACTTTTTCTTCTCTTCCTCAAGGCAACTAGTATTAGCAGCCTGATACATATCATTTTATCCTTTCTTCATCATGAACCTCTGGAAATCACCAGATACAGATTTTATTCATGCTTTTAAAATACCTTCATGATATTCTGTAATAAGGAATGTATTTTATCACTTCCCTAATGTTGACATTCACTGTTTCTCTCCTACATGCTCTGTATGTTCCATGACCTACTATGTGTCAGGTACTATTTTAGGTTTTAGGAAACATCTGTGGTTGAAACAAAATCCTAGACCTCATGACATTTATGCTGTAGCCAGAGGAGACAGCCAGCAAACAGTAAACACAGCCCAAATATGGGATTATAGAATGTGTTTGAAATAAGTGCTATGAAAAAAAAATGAAACAAGGAACGGAATTTGGAATGCTCAGAGGTTGGAGTGAGTTGAGTTGCAATTTTAATTTGAGTGGTTAGGACAGGCCTTACCGATTAGGAGGAATTTGAGTAAAGATTTGAGGAAGATGAGGGGAAGTTGCTGGGAAGAGCATTCCAGGCAGATGGAACAGCCAATGCAAAAACTGTCAGGTGGAAGTGTGCCTGGTGTATTAGGGGCATCCAAGAGGACAGTGTGGCTGGTGCATACTGCATAATGAGTAAAGTCAGAGCAGTAATAATATCAATTCACATAGAGACTCTAGGCCGTTCAGAGTCTTTTGCCATTTTGAGTAAAACAGGATTTTCTGGGTTTTAAACACAAGAATAATTTTTTTTAATTCAAAACTGTTATAGAGAACTAGTTATAAAGAGTTTTTTTTCCTATTTAATTGCTGCAGAATATTTCATAATATAATATATCACATTTGATTCATCTACAGCTCTGATGGATATTTATACTTTTTAATTTTTGGCAACTACAGATCTTGCTGATAAAACAATGGTACATATCTCCTTATAAGCGTGTCAGAGTTCCTCTAAGATACAGTCTCAAAAGTGCAAATACTGGGTCATTTTGTGTCTGTTTTAAGGATCTAAATTTATTTTTTTATTATACTTTAAGTTCTGGGGTACATGTGCAGATTGTGCAGGATTGTTACATAGGTTTACACATGCTATGCTGGTTTGCTGCATCCATTTCCCCCGCTACCTATATTAGGTATATCTCCTAATGCTATCCCTTCCCAATCCCCCCATCCCCTGCTATCCCTTCCCTAGTGCCCCACCCACCCCTCAACAGGCCCCAGTGTTTGATGTTCCCCTCCCTGTGTCCATGAGTTTTCATTGTTCAACACTCACTATGAGTGAGAACATGCGGTGTTTGGTTTTCTGTTCTTATGTCAGTTTGCTGAGAATGATGGTTTCTAGACTCATCCATGGCCCTGCAAAGAACATGAACTCATCCTTTTTTATGGCTGCATAGTATTCCATGGTGTCTATATGCCACATTTTCTTTATCCAGTCTATCATTGATGGGCATTTGGGTTGGTTCCAAGTCTTTGCTATCGTAAACAGGGCCACAATGAACATACATGTGCCTCTGTCTTTATAATAGGACGATTTATAATCCTTTGGGTATATACCCAGTAATGAGATTGCTGAGTCAAATGTTATTTCTATTTCTAGATCCTTGAGGAATAACCACACTGTCTTCCACAATGGTTGAACTAATTTACACTCCCACCAACAATGTAAAAGCATTCTTATTTCTCCACATCCTCTCCAGCATCTGTTGTCTCCAGATTTTTTAATGATCATCATTCTAACTGGTGTGGGATGGTATCTCAATGTGGTTTTGATTTGCATTTATCTAATGACCAATGATAATGAGCATTCTTTCATACAGTTGTTGGCTGCATAAACGTTGGGAAAACTGGATAGCCATGTGCAGAAAGCTGAAACTGGACCCCCTCCTCACACCTTATACAAACATTAACTCAAGATGGATTAAAGATTTAAGCATAAGACCTAACACTGTAAAAACCTTAGAAGAAAACCTAGACAATACCACTCAGAACATAGGCATAGGCGAGAACTTCATGACTAAAGCACCAAAAGCAATGGCAACAAAAGCCAAAATAGACAAATGGGATCTAATTTAACTTAAGAGCTTCTGTACAGCAAAAGAAACAAATCTTTAGAGTGAACTGGCAACCAACAGAATAGGAAAAAATTTTTCAATCTACTCATCTGACAAAGGGCTAATATCCAGAATCTACATAGAACTAAAACAAATTTACAAGAAAAAAACAAACAATCCCATCAAAAAGTGGGTGAAGGATATAAATTTTTTAAATGTATACATATTTTTTAAGAGACAGCGTCCCACTATGTTGCCTTGGCTGTCCTTGAACTCTTGGGCTCAAGCAATCCTCTCACCTCAAGTAGCTGGGGCTGTAGGCATGTGTCAATACATTTGGGTTAAAGTTTTTGTTAAGACATTTCTTCTTTTTTCCCTAACAGATTTAGAGTTTTGTTTTCTCATTCCAGCAGTCGATGTCTTCAGAATTTAAGTGATAGTTTATGGTGGGGATCTAACTTTAATATCTTTGTCATGGAAAGCTGAATGCTCCAATATGCTTTTTCAATAGTAAATGTGCATGTGTGTATGTGGCTGTGGGCATATAAATATAGTAGGGAGAATAAAAGCTTTCCATAGATATTCATATCCTAACCCTTGGAACCTTTAAACCTTATTTTATCTTATATGGCAAAATGAACTTTGCAGACATGGCTTAGTTAAGGGCCTTGAGATGGAGACACTATTCAGGGAGGCTAAGGGTAATCACAGGGGTTCTCATAAGAGGAACATAGAAGGTAGCTGTCAGGACACAAGCAGAAGTCATATTGACAGAGGGAATTGGTCACGAACCAGGAAATGCAGGTGGTCTCCAGAAGCTAAGAAAGGTAAAGAAACTGACTCTGGGAGTCAGAAGGGACCCTCCAGAAGGAATGCAGCTTTGCTGACATCTTGATTTTAGGACTTTTGACCTTCAGAATTGTATTTGTGTTGTTCTAATAAATTTGTATGGTTCTAAGCAACTAGGTTTTTGGTAATTTGTTACAGCAAGAAAAACTAATGCCTTATCTATCTATCTATCTTTCTACTCGTTGGTGCTTTTATTTTTATAGAGGTAAAATTTCTGGAGCAAAGAAAGTGTATATTTATAATGTTAATTAATATTTCCAAATCACTTTCCAAAATTGTTATAGCAATTCATACTTCCACTAAAATGTCATACACAGGCATTAAATATTAATATTTTCTTAAATTTTTCTGGTCTGACAGATGAAAAGTAGTACCTCAACTTAGTTTTAACTTGCATATATCTTTGATGGCTAGTGAAATTGAGCATCTTTTCCAATGTTTAAAGTTCATATGAATTTTCACTATTTGACTATTCCTAATGTTTGCCCATTGCATTTTTTTTGCTAAATTATCCTTTTCTTATAAACTGGTAGAAATTCATTGAACCTCATAGATAACCCTTAATGTATTATATGGGTTGCAAATATTTTTTTCTGAATATTTCTCCTAATACTATTTTTGATGGTTTTTCTAGAAATTATTTAAATTTTTATATAATCAAAAATGCATATTTTTTCTTTACAATTTTTTCGTCTCCTGCTTTGTTTTTATTTTGACATAGAAGAAATCCATCTATCTTTTTCTTTTTTCCCAGAGAGAATCTTGCTCTCTTGCCCACATTAGTGCAGTGGTGTGATCCTAACACACCGGAACTTCTAACTCTTGGGCTGAAGTTATGCTCTAGCCTCAGCCTCCAAAGTAGCTAGGATTATAAGCTCTCACCACCATGCTTGACGAAGTTTTTATTTTTTTGTAGAAATGGGCTCTTACCATGATGTCCAAGCTGGTCTCAAACTCCTGGTCTCAAGTGATTCTCCCACCTCAGCCTTCCAAAGCACTGGAATTATAAGCATGAGCCACCACACACGACCTTATTTATATTAAGGATCATTCTTAGTTATAAAAAAAGTAGGGACAACATTGCTATTAGAGAAATCTTTTGTTAATATGAACAGTAAAGTTTCTTTAATTATTTTCAGTCTCTCTCAATATTCTATTTAGGTTTTATAGTTGTGAGAGAGCATATCTGATTTTAATGGTTGTTCCCACAAGTGTCTGAGATCAATGTTAAAGTATTCTGGGAAACCTCTTTATGTACAAATAGAATCATCCATTTTTAATGGCTTTATTAGTCAAACTAGTCAGATGCTAGTCAGATTAGCTACAAACACGCAACATAAATTGACCAGTTCAGTCTAACTATTGGTATAACTCTTCCATTAAACTAACTTGGTTTCTTTGCTTTGACACAACTAGTCAAATCATTTGGAGCAATGAAATTGACTTGCTTTGAGTCAAATTTGGTTTTACTATATCTGTTGGGATACGAATCTGAATAACTCTTTAATGCAAACTTTGGTTGGTGTCTTTCTCTCTTTCCTTTTGGTGAGGTGGAATCTCACTCTTGCCCAGGTTGGAGTGCAGTGGTGCCATCTTGGCTCACTGCAACCTCTGCTTCCTGGGTTCAAGCGATTATCCTGCCTCAGGCTCCAGAGTAGCTGGGACTACAGGTATGCGTCACCACACCTGGCTAATTTTTTGTATTTTTAGTAGAGATGGGGTTTCACCATATTGGCCAGGCTGGTCTTGAGCTCCTGACATCGTGATCTGCCCACCTCAGCCTCCTACAGTGCTGGGATTACAGGTGTGAGCCACCCTGCCTGGCTGGTTGGTGTCTTTCTAAAGAGGGTACTATTTTTAGGATTGGATGGTGCCTCTGTTAAGATAAAAATGTCTCTTGAATAAACAGTGGTCTAGAAACAGACTTAAACTATGCTAAGTTGTGTGTTAACCATCAAATCTTTATGACATACATTTTCCACTTTACAGTGCTTTGTTTTGGATTTAGATTCTGATTCAAATTACAGACAATACTGGATTACATTCCGTTCCTTGTAGTTGTGGGAAATTCACTTAACTGTTTTTGCCTCAGTTTCTTCAGCTTTTAAAAAAAATGTTATTACTTGATCTGCCTACCCTGTCTTACAGAGTTGATATAAATACGCAATGGAAAATGAATACAAGATTTCTTTATAAAGAATATTTACAAGAATCTTATTTGAGTTTTCTGAATTAATTATTTAACTGCTTTTTCTGCACAAATATTTAAAATATGTTGTCTTTAGTTCCTCTTGCATTTCTCCCAAATTATAATTCATTTTTAACATTTTTTATGTAAAATAATACATTTGGGGTTATCAGGATTTAGCATTTCAAAAGATTAACAAAAATACATTAGAATATCGGGTGGTGGTTTATGTGCTCTCTCTAGAGAAACAGCTTTAGGACTGTTTTGGGGGCAACAGCTCTACTATATGCAAAAGTGGTAAATAATAAAAATTTAAATAATAGCTGGCACTCGTTGATCACTTATAACTAATTACTATTTAAAACACTTGCTGTAAAACAACCCATTAAATCTTGCAACAGCTTTATGGAGTAGATACTATTCTTATCCTCATTTTATAGCAGGGAAACTTGAAGCACAGAGAGGTTAAGTAATGTCCCGAAGATCACATAACTCTACAGTGGTAGAACTGGGCTTTGTAGGCAGGAAGTCTGGCTCTAGGCTTTGTGCTCTTAACCACTACACTATACTTTGTTTTGTTAATTTATTTTCTTGTTTCCTTGACAACTTTATTGGATCTGTTTCAATTTCTTTACCATTAGCGAAGAAACTTTTTGGTCAGCATTTTCAGGCAGTTTTTCTATTCAGCCATGGAAAGTAATTTGAAGTTCTTTCTGTGGCAATAGATGTGAAGATTCGGCTGGATTTTGCCTTGTATAAGTTACGTGTGTAATTAAGGAATCGTTCAGATATAGGGGCTCTACAAGTAAGTAGAAGTCAGATTGCCATTGCCAGTACTTCAGTGAAAAGACAATGAACTCCATTATAACTAGTTTTGCTGCTTTTATTTTGCTAGAAGAATGTGAGATATTAAAACAATTTTAATTGATTTTTTTTCTGGTCAAGAACTAACAGTGATAACACTTTGAGCCATTATTGGAGCACATTTTAATATTCTATTAAATATACTTAAAAAAATGGAATCTCATTCTGTTGCCCAGGCTGGGGTGCAGTGGCATAATCTCAGCTCACTGAGTTCAAGCAATTCTCCTGCGTGGGAGAATCGGGATTACAGGTATGCAATCCTCAGTTCAAGGATTGCATTCAACTGGGATTCAGCCTCCCCAGTTCAAGCGATTCTCCTGCCTCAGCCTCACAAGTAGCTGGGATTACAGGTATGCATCACCATGCCTGGCTAATTTATTTTTTATTTTTAATCAAGATAGGGTTTCACAGTGTTGGCCAGGCTGGTCTCGAACTCTTGACCTCCAGTGATCCACCCACCTCAGCCTCCCAAAGTGCTGGGATTACAGGTGTAAGCTACCGCACCCAGCGTAAAGATACTTTTCCATGTTTTACGTTTCTATTACGCAATGCTGCTCAATTGCATTAGAACCATTTAAAATAATCCTATACATCCTATAAGTGCTATAAATAACCTATTTTTTTGGTCCTTGGTTCTTCAGATCTCTTTCTCTTTAAAATGTGTGTTTGGGTAAGGCAATATTCTCAAGCAGCTCTTTCATCCTGACAGAGCAATGAGACAGATGACTCATCACACACATGTGCTTGGCCATACATGCTGCATTCATGCATGCTTCGGCCAGTTGTAGTTTCTTCCAATCCTTTTTCTATGCAAAGGGAATTTCTCTTAGCTACATATGCTGTATTTTCCTCTTTCTCTTCTCTTTTACTTAAAATCTTTTAAAACAATTTTAAACTCATAATAAAAACTGCAATAATCAAATAACTTTTTTTCCTGAACCCTTTTAGAGTAAGTTGCTGACACAATGCTTCACCATTCTAATACACTTTAGTTTATATTCCCTACAAAAAGGATATTCTGCTACACGATCATAATATAATCATCAAAGTCAGGAAACTAACATTGATATATTGCTCCCATCTGATCCTCTGACCCCATTCAAGCTTTTGCCAATTGTCCTAATAATGTCCTTTATGACAGAGGATTTAGTTTAGAATCCTATATTGCATTTAGTTGTCATGATTTTTGCCTCCTTTCATCTGGAATTCTCAGTCTGCCCCTGACCTTGACACTTTGCAAGATTACATGCAGGTTGTCTTTTAGACTATCCCTCATTTGGACTTTTCTGATATTTATGAAATGATTCAGTTTATGTATTTTTGGTAGAAATATTGCAGAAGTGCTTCTGTGTTATTTTGATTGCATCCTTTCAGGAGTGACAAAACTTCTGTTTGCTCCTATATTGATGATGTTAAATTTAATCATTCCCAAAATGCCATTGAAGTGATCTTTGTCCAGTTTATCCACTGAAGAGTTGCTCTTTTTTTCTTTATAATTACTATGTATTTTGTGGTACTTTGTAAATATCCCATTCCTTATTAAATTTCACCCACTAGTTTAGCATTCATTGATGTTTAATCATTAACCTGATTAGTATGATAGTTGCTAAATGATTATTTTTCTAATTCTATTATTTCTTCTGTTTATTAGTTGATATTCTATTGTAATAAAAAGTGTTCCCTTATTAATTAATTAAATTATTTACTTACATTAGTATAGACTCCTGGATTCCTGTTATTTAATGGGTTATAATCTATTTCTATCATTATGTATTATGATGTGCATTCTGACTCAGACTGGCCAGTGAAACTCCTTCAAGTTCGTTCCTCTGTTCCTTTAACGTCTCTGTCATTTTTAGCCTTTTTTCATTTCTTAGCATAGGATTTCAGAATTATCTTGTACTTTCACTGCTTCAGCTATTTCTCCAAGGGATGCTGTTTCCTTTTAGAGGAGAATGGTATTTAGAAACCAAGATCTGGTGCCAGGCACACTCATTGCTTTTGAGGCGTTCCTGCTCACAGACCTTCTCAATGTGTAGAGCTATGGGATGTGTATTTGTGTGTGAGAGAGAATACATACAGACATATTTACATGTATATTTACTTTGGTATTTATCAATAGAATTGAAAACTATGAGTTATACTAACCCTTCCAATTCTAATCAAACTTTACAATGTATGTTCTAGTTTTGCCTCTTTCTATATTTGTAACTCTTTTCTCCAACAGTGAAAAGCTTGGCTTCTATTATTCTCAATGTATGTTTTTTATTTGGTCAATCCTCCTGTATATAATTGCTCCCCTGACTCACTGCCACTTCGTAAATATATTGCTTACTCCACTCAGACTTCAAACCTCTTAGTGGAACTCTGCATTCGCCTACTGGGGCATTCACCCACCCTCTGCCAGGGCACATGATTGCCTACCTAACCACATAGTCTCTGACCCTCTTAGTAGATGAGTAGTGCTGTGCCTGTCCCCACTCCACCATTCTTGTCTCCCACTGCACCCCTGTTCTGCCCCATCTAGTTGTTTTTGAATTAAAATTTTCAGGAAGGAAGGAAGGAAGGAAGGAAAGAAGGAAGGCCGGCAGGAAGTCAGGAAGGCAAGCAGGCACGCAGGCAGCTATTACATACTTTTGATGTTTATATATTTGATTCCTAAGATACAGGAGTTATTATCACCTCTTATAGAGATTAAGCCTTTGCTCAGGTCTGTAGAACCAGTAGCTGGTGGGAGCTCAAGATAAACTTAGGCTGTTCTAGATATCACCTCCATTGTCTTTTAAGTTAGGATTAACCACAGCATCTAAACAAGATCCTCCAGTTTTATCATTAGTGATTCCTATCAGGAAGCTCAGCAGTAGCTCACTGTCCAGGCAACCCTTCCTGAAGAATGAATACATACTTTCAAGTGCCAGGACTACCTCAGCAGTGCTCACCTAGACTTTGCTCCCTCTAAGTCTCAGGAACACGGCCAGGAGTGACATTCAGAATGTTCAACAACTAGTAAGGCACAGAGACTGGCCAATAAGAGTGGACGCTGGATGTAGTTTAAGGGAAGAATCCTGCAGCCCCACAACGTGCCAGGTTTTATTCATTAGGAAGTTCAGGGGCTGACAGTATAGCAGTGGTAATACTTGTGCTCTTGAATAACCACTGTTTACTAACCAGTATGGAACAGTGTCAATATTTACATAATGAATGTGCCTTTCCAGTGGTTGGATGGATGGAAATCAGGCAGATATTAATGTGAATCTTTTCACTTGGCAGGATTGAGAAAGGAAAGAAATACACAAACGCTCCTTGAGTACACTCAGGGTAAAACCAATAAACTTGACACCTAAATGAGGGTGTTTAGATATTAACTCATATGGTTTCTGGGGGTCCTTGTTTCTTCTTATCTGAGCTAGGAACCACCCATTACCTCTGTTAGAAACATTATGACAGAAACAGAAGGACTTCAGGCTCTGAAGGGGCTCTGAGTGTAAAAAGAAATCCGGTTGAAAGTTTTCTTCCTAAGCCCAGATGACATTTTTCTGAATTAAAGAGAGAGTCAGAGAATTGGAGAGTAAGTAAAAATAGGTTAGATTCAGTGTGTTTATGAAAAATGAGCTCTGTGCCCTTTGCCATCCCTCCTTACACCCAGGGTAAAGTAGAGAACAGCAACTCAGGTAGGATTGGGGAATCCTGAGAAGAGTTTTCCCTCATGCCTCAGTGATGGAGAAGCATAGAATAATTTCCTTCTTCCTAAAAGAAGCCCAGAAGAGTTGAATGGCCTCAGACAGCCCCACCGAAATGCCTGTAATAGTAATGTAATTTTCATACTTCAGAGAGGGAATGGCAACACCTCATGCACAGAGCAATGCCTAAGGAAACAAGGTACAACTCAACAGTGACCACCATGACACACAATAGGGAGGACAGTGTCTCAGGGGTGCCAAAGAGTCTAGCTGATGACTCAAACACAGTGACTATTCAAGTGCCTTGTTGCAAACAATATATGCAATCTGTTAATAAAATGCAATCATGAGGAAAATGGGGGTAATCTCTGAACTCGCTTCTTTCTTCCTTTGGGGGATCAGAAATTTTAATAGAAATTGAGCTCAGTTATAGAAAAATAAAATTACATTCTTGCACACCTAGGTTGGCGGACTGCTATTCTTTTTCACTACCCCTGGTACTAAGCAATGTAGATACATCCAGATTTTATACTCTTTTCACCATGGCCCAAAGTAAACTGCCTATGCATGAAAGAGGCCATTCTGACTCAGCAGTGCTAACAGCCCAAAGATACTCAATGCAGGAAGGAACTTTTGAACTCCACTATTTTGCAAGTGACAGTGACTTGGGGAAATATAATTATCCCAGACACTGTTACCCACATATAGCATCTGTTTTGCAGTCAGCTCCTGCTGTTTGAATACACTTTGGCAGCAGGCTTGACTGAGGCACAAAGGAGTCAAGTAGCTTGACCGGGCCACGCAGAGAGGTGGCTGCTCAGTCCACCTTGGGATCTGGGAACTCTAGGGCATTCAATTATCTGCCATAAACACTAGGTCTTCCTGCCTTATGAATGCAGCTGCAGTCTCTTGCTGAAAAATTCGCCTCCTTTCACATAGAAGGCATAATTAAGAACACAGCTGCAAATTGGCTCTTCTCAACAATTTTCCCTGCTGTCCCATAAAATGTGAAAAATACGGGCCAGTACATTGATTAGACAGACTCTCAGGATAGAATTGTGTGCAATCTACCCACTTCTGGCACTTTGCAATAAGTTTTTGCTCTTTCACTGGAATTTAAGGAAAGGAATGGAAAATAACAGTGCCTGGATGTTTCTTGGATGGGCACCTCAGTGACACTGAGGGGAAGAATATAATCAGTGCACATCCTCATGTGACTATGTAATACACACACATATACACACACAGAGTTTTTCTTGATGGCACAGAGTATATTCTTTTTTGGGAAATATTGATCTATTTATCGTTTCTCTGAATTTTTTGAGTGAATAATCTTTGAAACAGCTAGTCATTTATTTTCAGTCTGGCTATCTCTGTGATATGAATAGGAAAAGAAAATCTGGGTGGGTGTACATTAGGAAGAAACTTCCTAAGGGTTTCTCGTTCCTATTTCAGCAATATTTTATTGTGCAGTAGTTGTACCGCATACATTGAAATAAGATGTTCTGGGTGTAATTCCCAGAACCACCACTTAAGCTCTGAGACTTAAAACAATTAATTTAACTACTAGGAGCTTCTATTTTTCATCTGTGGGGTTGGAGTGATTATTCCTGTCTTATGTAGTTATGAACATCAATATGGCACATTTTTGTTGTCTACTATCATGCCTGGCCCATAGTATGGGCTCAATAAATTGTATGATTGCCCAAATCTTCACTGAGACGTAAACAAGTCTGTCAAAGGAAAAGAGAGAAACCTAGCTTTATTTTCATTTGATTATCATTAGCTGCGTGAGAAGAGGCTAATGCAGTTCCATAGCACTGACTGAAAAACAATATCTTGGCCAAGAAATGGCTGAAGAAACAGATTAGTATTTGAAAGTGCTGGATTTATGTTTTATGTTATTAACACAAATATTATTATCATAATATTTACACGAAATAATTTTTATTAGAACAAGACCAGTAAACTCAAGAAAAGAATAGAGAATATTGCTTTAATGTAAGTTCTCTGAACAACCTCAATTCAGGGGAAAAGAAACCAACAGTAGAAACCCTTGTAACCTAATTGTAAAAGAAGAAGGAAGAAAAGGTACTGTGCTGTCGATTTTTAAAGCATGCCGCCTATGGAGGACAAGGTACAGTGAAGGCACCACAAAGACATGGGCTACGTTTCCTCGGTCTTTATTCACTTCACTCTGGTTCTTATCCAAATAATGAGCTCAAGAGAGTTCTTGGCAGTTTCACAGCAAGCTCCCAGCTGAATTTTCTCACTCTGATTCTCTAGTTAGCTGCAGACAACGCACAGCTGCCTCCTCTGTGGATTCATCTAGACAAATGACTGGGCCCCCATAGAATGCGTGGCCCCATATTGTGGGATAAAATGACTGACAGTGATGGGATGCTTTGTCTTTACATGGCCCCCAAAAGCAGAGGAAAATGGCAAGGGTATAGCAGCAACTTGCAACGGAGGGGAATTTACACTATTCCTACTGGGCTGCTGCCCTACTTTAGCTCCTCAGGAAGATCCAGCAGGAAGAAAAGCCAAGGTTCAGTGGTTTGCACAGGCACAGTTAATGCACCTGTATCTTCCCTGCAGATGTAAAGTCAGATTTTAAATCCACAAAGGACACCTCGAATCGGAAAGTTATACATTCCATTAAGTGCTTCTCAGCTTTTCTGTACCCTTTCAACCACCGCCTCCAGTCCTGCCCACCACATTTATTCATAAAGAAATGAGGTGCAGAAATAAAGAGACATGCACATAAATAACATTCTTGGTAGAATAAAACATGTGTAAATCTGTGCTGGTATGTATTCTAATGAAGAAGATTACATTAATCCTAAGTATTCACCTGTATATAGAAGAGGAGAGCTTTTAAGATGTGAACAAGCACAGATTCCCTGAGGTTAAAAAAAAAAGGCCTCTGGATTTGCGATGTCAAGGGCAGTGCTATTCCACAATTTAAGTCCCCACAAATGCCATTCAAAGCCACAGGACTTATACTGGAGACAGAGGAGCGCAGGATACTTGGACGGCGGGGGAGGCATTGTTTAACCTTTGTTCTTCACATCCCTCAGGAGAGCAGACAACACCTCTATTTTCGATGTTTCTTCAGAATGATTTCCCGCCTGGAGGATTGACAGGTACTCTGATTATCTGCCTAAGGAAAATGAAGGGATAAACAGCTGAGAGATGAAGATTGACTTGAAAGGACTACATCAAAGAGTGTGTGTTACACTTGGATAAAGAAGAGTATAAAAAGGGGACAGGCAGAGAAATGTCAGATTAGCACCTAAATATATTTTGAAGAGAAACATAGCATTTTGCCAAAATGATCTTTACTTGAATAGTAACAATTCCAGCTTGTCACTGCCACAAGCCTAGAGATTTATTTGAGGAAGATAAATGCCCTTTTCTTTTTACCATCTAGAACAGGGTTCTGTAATGGAGGTCTTGAGCCATCTCATTCAGTGATCTAAAGGAGAAACCAGGGATCTTTATTTGAAAGTTTTCTCCTTATGAATGAATCTGATAGAAGCCAGGGTGAGGAATACTTTTAGTATTGTTTACTTTTAGTAAATAATAAGGTGTTCACCTGTTGATACATGATCCCAAACCCACTCTCTGTTTGTTTAAGGAATCTGGACCAACTTTCCCCAATCCCAGTGTTTAAAATGCCCTTCTCATATTGCTAATCAGTTTAAACCAGAGAGTTTGAAAGATGTCTGCTTGAATACTGTGCTTGGTTCCCCACTGCACTAAATCGTCTTGCCCGACATAATCCAAGAGATCCATTATACTTCTCACCCTTAACTAAGTTTAGATGATTTTTAGGGCAGATATCATGTAGCTGAATATCATCCCCTAATAATAGTATTTATTCCAGATGGATACTCAACTGACCAGGGGTAGACCTAGTGACAAAGGATATGGTGTTAGAAACGAAAGACTATTTCCTACCCAACCTTCTAGTTCCAACAGATTCTTTTTTTTCCCTCCAGGCGGAGTCTTGTCCTGTCTCCCAGCCTGGAGTGCAATGACACGATCTCAGCTCACTGCAACCTCTGCCTCCTGGGTTCAAGCAATTCTCCTGCCTCAGCCTCCCGAGTAGCTGGGATTACAGGCATCTACCACCATACCTGGCTATTTTTTGTATTTTTAGTAGAGACGGGGTTTCACCATGTTGGTCAGGCTGGTCTTGAACTCCTGACCTCATGATCCACCTGCCTAAGCCTCCCAAAATACTGGGATTACAGGCATGAGCCACCGCACTTGGCCTCTCTCAGATTCTTTTTAACAGTATAAGACTGACTTGTTTTTTTTCTTGAAGAGAACAGTGTTAAAGGTGTTTTCTAATGCAATTTTAGCATTTTTGAAAGGAAAACATAAAGAGAGCTGAGGAAAAGAATACTATGGCCATGGCAACAAAAAAAAAAGAGAGCAGCAAAAGCAGGTGATTGATGGCTATATTAAATCAATGCTTATCTGTTCTGTTTTAATCTCATTGAGTTCAATGATCTGGTGGGCTGCAGGAGAATTTTCTGTCAAAACTAGTTGCAGAAGTGAGTGATGAAGCCTTTTGAAACATCCCTATATTATGTCCCTCTCACTGAATTAGAAAACAGAGCCATGGGCAAAGGCTATTTTCATGACCTTTCAGCAGTGTGATGTCTGCATTTCCCACATGTCAAGGCCTAGGCATGCAGGGAAATTCATTTGTGGTCTGGACAAATGTGGTCATTGGGCCTTTATCCCTTGATCCTTGGCCATGACTTGCACTGCTTTAGTCCCCATGCTCACATTGCCTCTGAGGCAGGGCATCATTCTTGTTATTAAAAGCGTGTACAGTTTTGGGTGTGTTTGTCTATGTATGCATTCTCCCAGCTCACACTTCACTTTTTAAAAAAAAATTTTTTTTAAACACTGAGTCCTTGATGACAGGATATGAAAAATGCTCTGGGTAGGCTTTGCTTCTGAATCTGTGACACAGCTGTGTTTCTATCTATCCTAGTACTATGGCCATGTCCCTCCCTTTGTGGGGCAGGACAGGGCAGATCAGCTTGTGGCTGTGAAGAAAGCACAGCTCTGGATGGAACAGGAACTCCCCATGTACTTGATCTCCAATCTTAAGGGGCACATTCGTCCTTTCCCTGGCCCTGTTCACCCTAACAGTCTGCTAAGTTAATTTATGTGTTTTTCCTTTCAATTCTCTGCCCTCCCCATCTATTCTACAGGGAACAGGGTACTCTTGTCATTTTTGCTATGAGGATAATTTGGAATATCTGGGTAATGTCAGGGATGAGCATCAAACCTCCGAAGAACTTGCTGTCAGATTCAGTGGTTTGTTTTTTTCAGCTGTGCCAAAAAGAAAATGTCAGAAGGAAAGGAACTGTAAAAGTCTAAATGGTTATTGTTGTCTTTTGTGTCTGAGACAATGCAGATAGACCAATCACCCTCTGCTGTGTTTGTGTGTCTGAGGAGGCTGACAGGCACACTCCACCCAGCGCAGAGCGGCTATTATGCATGGAGTCTGGTCAGGTCTGTGCCCTCCTTGTGTATGCAAATAGTTTGCCAGCTACCTTGGATCAGAAAGAATCTCCCTCTCCCCTACTCCCTTTGATTCCTCCTCACGGGGTTGTTCTACCCAAAGTTATTGAGGTTGTGCCTTAAGGGTCTTTAAGGCAGGTCTTCTGCCCTCCCACCTGCCCCTGCTCCATTCACCCCACCTGATTCCTGGCCGGGCCCCATTCTTCACACTTGCCAAATCCAGCCCTGCTGGGTTGCAGGAAACGTATTTGGCCTGGCTGTAATCCAGAAGGGTCAGGAGGGCTTTCCTGGGGAAGGGATGAAGGGGACAACACCTTGTTGATCTCCTCTGCATTCTATATCACCTTACGGATGATGGCTTGATGACATGGAGAAAGTGAATAATATTGACTTCAACCCACCCTTCCAAGGCCATCATGCTCAAGGCCGTGGGAGCCCTTCTGGCATTTCCAACAGGGAACTAGAAGTGATCTAGACATTTGCATTAAGCTTCCCGCAGGGTATTGAATATTGAGGAATGGGCCCCAGATTTTATTGATGTCACTCTCATGATTGCCCCCTCCCCACACCTCCTGCTCTTACAGAAGAGAACACTGGAGAAAGCTAATTGCTGCAGATTTGACAGCTGGCCAGATCCCTGGCAGAGGCATGTGTTGGCTGGAGCCAAGCATTTGTGGCTTTAGAACCAGCAGAGTGGTTTTGTGGTACAGACGTGTGTAGCCCAGGTGTCATACTGTGGCTCCAATCAGAGGATATGCACGCACCACCAGCAAGACCTCTGCAGCGTGCTGTCAGTTCCCAAGCACATTGCTCTCTGGAGTGTGGCCAAGGTCCACTGTGACATCCCAGGTTGTGCTGGAGTTTGCTGTAATATCCAAGCCGTAACTGATGTGTTAGCAGCACCTTCAGTGTGTAATGGTAGAAAATCACCTAAATGTCCTTAAGAAAACCAGGCAGCCTGCTGTGTGGGCTGTGCTCCACAAGCGAACATAGAATTGTCAGCAAATTCTTTCCTGAGATGTCACCATTGAAAATTTATGCTGCACATTGGTCCTCCCTTGTTTGTAATGCTGACTATGGATGCAGGCACTTGATTTCTCCTCATTTTGCAGATGAGTTTGTTTGAAGACTGGAATTAAAACATGAGTGGTTTATCAGATAGCAGCAACGAATATGGCTGGAAGCCTGGAATCTGGACCTCATTTTCTTTCCCTGTCCCTTTCTTTCTCTTCTCTCTATTTTGCTTTTCAAATGATTGTTGTTTGTGTGGTTCACCTTGATTAAATTGATTCCTAAAATATTTTTGGTATAAGCACGTAAATTCAGTTTGGCAGGAAACATAAATTTTAGCAATGTCAGTGCTGTCTAATAGAACTTTCGGCTATGCTGCAAATATTCTGCATTTGTGCTGTCCAATTCAGTAGCCACTAGCTACATGGGGTTATTGAACATTTGAAATGTGGCTGATATGATTAAGTGAATTTTTAATCGGATTACTTTTAATTAATCTAAATTTAAATTTAAATAGCCACGTGTGACAACTTGCCACCATATTGAATGGTGCAGATTTACAGACCAACCCACTCATTTTACGGATAGGAAAGTGAGACCCAGGGAGGCTATTGGAATTTGCTCAAGAGCACATGCATAATTAGACTCAGGCCATCTAAACGGTTAGCATCTTCAGACTCAGAAAATAGTACGTTCTGATATCTCTGCATAAGGTTTTAAAACTCTTTGCACCTTAAAAATGAAATAAAACATGCAAAAACAAAAGTGGTATTACATTTTGTGCTGGGTTGATTTTTTGCATAATTTTCCGTACAAAAACAGGGTCCAAGAAGAAAATTGCACTGGTGAATGCTGCCTGTTATTCCACATAAGGCCCTAGAGTGGCGCTGTTGTATAACTTCTGATGCCTACAAAAATCCAAATCAAAAAACCCAAACCAATGAAAAGCCACTTTGTTTTTCCTATTCCTGCTCTGTCCACCTCCAGTAGTTTATTCTTTTATGTTCAGATCTTTGAATATTTTACTTCCTAGTAGAAAGAGAAGTCAAAATCTCTCTGTAGGTCTACGAAAATAGATTTCCATATGTAGGGGGGAGAAAGCCTGAAGCTTGGTTCTTGTTTTAAAACGTATTGAGGATACTATGGAGGTTGACCCCTTGAGGAGTTTAAACATCTTTATCAGTTTTTTCAATAGATAAGATTAAAGTGTCATAGAGACATAACTCATCAATACTCTGACTTCCTGCTCTCTGAGGACACATTCTTCAATGACATCTCAGATCACTTAAATATGAGTCTTGGTCAGAATGTCTTTTCCGGAAAAGGTTGGGGCAACATGGTTTGTAGACTGCAGTGGGATAAGCACATTTGACAGGTAATGTGTAATTTCAGTCTAAGGCTTCTACAGACCTCACTAAAGGGCACATTAAGAATTGTGTGTGTGTGTGTGTGTGTGTGTGTGTGTGTGTGTGTAGAAGCAACCTAGCACTTTAGCATCTGGGGCGCACCGATTCAGAGCCTGCCATCCTATCAGTGTTGTTCTGTCTCGTGGAGAGAACACTTCACGTAGACCTGCAGTGATGCCACGTGACTTGTAATTCCCTTAAAAGTTAATGAATGTGTTAGAATTAATTTTAATAAACGTTGATTAATTGCAGTTTGATTTGCGTTTTGAAGAACAAAGGCATCACAAATACAAATCAGTATTTGGCAGATTTTTCTTCGTTGCTTTGAAGGTGTTCACAGCAGATGGCAGTGTTGCTTTGCAGATGCTACTGGACCAGCCTGGTGGAGATGGTGAACATTTCTACACATGCTCTCCAGGCAGCGCTACAAGATCCGCACCCCCAAAATTAGCGCCTGGACACAGACCGATTGAAGAGTCCAAGCAGAATTCAAAAGAATCACTGACACTGCTGTGAATTCAAAATATGGGGATTATTTGAACCTTCTTCTGTAATTTAATTCAACAAAATTGAATTAAGTTCCTGACAAGTTGAGAACAACATAGAGTAATAAAATGGTCAAAAATTTCAAAACAGTGGTTGACTGTGTATGTGTGTTGGGGAGAAGCAGAGAAAAGGAAAGAAAAGATGTGTCCATAATACTATAATATTCAGCACACAGATGTACACATATTTCATCAATTTACACTATCTATATTACATATAGATACCATAGCAGGTCAATGATTACTGCTACAAAGATAAAAATCCCTTGTTGCAGGTGCCCAGAGAGGGAGTCTAACTGAATACTTTCCTTGTCTACAGAATGAAGATAGAATTAGTAATCTTGCAAGGTCACTTCCAGCTCTGAAATTCTAGGTGTTTGTGAATATTTTCATACCTTCTTGTACTTCTACACCTTCAGAGTTTATGAAACAGGCTGTTATCCTTCAAATCACACTAGCATGAGGGAAGCCATGGAGCTGGATTTCTCTCAATGTCATATCCTTTTTGGTCTTTGGATGTTATTTAGCAAGCCTTGTCCAAACTGCATGTGATGGTGACCAAAACAATTAGGGAGATTGATTTGGCATGCATCATTTCATTCTCTGCTCTCTACAGGGAGAGATGGAGGAGCCCTTCAGGGTCCAAAATAACTAAATTTGATTTTGCCCCAATTAAGACATTAACTTTGCAAGTTGTTTTGATGTTGTTATATTCAACTTAAACTTTATTATTTAAAGAATAAGTGTCTCAGAAAGAAGATTTACAAGATTATATTACATTTACTTCTCCTTTCTAAAGCTCTATCTCCTTTATGTTAGTTTATGGTTTGAAAAAAAAAAAAACTAGTAACTTTACAAATTTATTTGATGTTACTTTCTGAGTCTGTGTATCCTGTATTATGTCACATCAATCTGTTCATTAATTTTAGGTTGCTTCATTACATTACTATTGTTTTTATGTCATTTGAAGGCATTAAAATGCCACAGAATAATACTCTTGAACGAAAAAGCATGGCTGAAACAGCTCTCATATTTTCTGGGTATTGATTCCCTAATTGAATTAAAGTCTCTCTTTGACAGAATTCCAAGAAGGTAAAGGGCTAGTCCATGATTCACAACTGGTTGTATCTCGTCCCAATGACCATGGCGATGCACATTCATTCAACAAACACTTACTAAGGGTCCACAGTGGGCCTGGCTCTGTGTGCAGTCAGCATTGCTCATCAGCTGTAGGATGAGGAGCAGGAAATGCAGCATGCGTTTGGAGTCTGTTCCAATCTACTTTCATGTCTGCCTTAGAGAAGGAAGAGACATAGAAATTACCGAGGAGAGCCGAAATGGCAGGTGGCATGAGAAGGAATACTGCAGCCTTCCTCTCTGTGAGCCTGGAAGCAATGTGTGGCTTCTAGGTAATAGGTCTGGACTTCATGGGTAGCTTTTGGAGCAGCCTCAAAGACCCATGAACTCAGAGCTTGAAGGTAGAATCAGTTTTCCAGCACTATAATGCCAGCAGGTAGCTTCTGACAAAGCAGCTAATGGTTTCATGAAATTTTAAGAGATATTGGGATAGTTGTGGGTCTTCCACTGAAATGTTCACTACAGATTTTTATTCAACATGAGGATTGTGAAATATCTATTACATAAAATATTAATTGCTTTCTTCCAATTAAGTTCTCTACACTTTTGCTGTGAGAGTTCTTGTAGACAGGACAAGGCAAGTTATCCTGTAAGGTTCAGTGTCCTGCTGTGCGCTCCTGGTGACCTACATCATAGCTATTCCCTGGAAGTAAGCTGAATCTTTTGCACTCTGGAAATATATATACACATATATATGATCAAACATTTTGCCATGTGTTAAGTGTTTTTAGATGCTTTACTTTGTTTAATTTTCACAACACCGTAAAGTAGATACACTAGCAACATTTTATTGAGGATGAGAGAAGTTTCATCTCAGAGACAGGATTTAAATTTAATTCTGTGAAATTCTAAAGTGCATGTTGCCATAGCCTTCAAATGGAAGTAACCCCACAGGGACTTTTGGTACATGGGTGAGAGGTAGGCTTATCTATTCTCCACTTGTACTGAAGCATTGGTATTTGTTTTATGAATGTAGCAACTGAGAGACACCAAACTAGGGAATAAGACTGTTCCTTAGAATCTCCATTCACCTTTATTTTATTGACATTTGTAAATCTGCTAATTTTCTGAGACTAATGCACAGTATTGTAGACACCAGCATTTTTGAGAAGGAGCAGCAGCCTTGGATGTCTCATTTGTTCAGGATTTGGTTATCTTAGCATTCTTGTGATGCATGAACTTCCTTGTTCTTCAACTGTTAAGAAACCTGCTGGGGCACTGGCATTTGGTTAATCAGTGAAGATCAAGATAGACCTTCTGAGTAAGGTTCCATTTGTAGAAAAAGTGAGGTAGCAAAAATTTTTCCCATTCTGTTGGTTGCTGGCTCACTCTGTTGATAGTTTCTTTTGCTGTGCAGAAGCTCTTAAGTTTAATTAGATCCCACTTGTCCATTTTGGCTTTTTTGCCATTGCTTTTTGTGTTTCAGTCATGAGGTCCTTGCCTATTCCTATGTCCTGAATGGTATGGCCTAGGGTTTTCTTCTAGAGTTTTTATGGTGTGAGGCCTCATGTTTAAATCTTTAATCCACCTAGAGTTATTTTTGTATAAGTGTAAGGAAGGGATCCAGTTTCAGCTTTCTGCATGTGACTAGCCAGTTTTTCCAGCACCATTTATTAAATAGGGAATCCTTTCCCCATTCTTTGTTTTTGTCAGGCTTGCCAAAGATCACGTGGTTGTAGTTGTGTGACATTCCTTCTGAGGCCTCTGTTCTGTTCCATTGGCCTATATTCTGTTTTGGTACCAGTACCATGCTGTTTTGATTATAGTAGCCTTGACAAAGGGCTAATATCCAGAATCTATGGAGAACTTAAACGAATTTGCAAGAAAAAACAGCCCCATCAGAAAGTGGGCAAAGGATATGAGCAGACAGTTTTCATAAGGAGACATTTATGCAGCCAACAAACATATAAAAAAAAGCTAGTCATCACTGGTTATTAGAAAAATGCAAATGAAAACCACATTGAGATACTACCTCATACCAGTTAGAATGGCGCTCATTAAAAAATCAGGAGACAACAGACGCTGGAGAGGGTGTGGAGAAATAGGAATGCTTTTACACTGTAGGAGTGTAAATTAATTCAACCACTGTGGAAAACAGTGTGGTGATTCCTCAAGAACCTAGAAATAGAAATACCATTTGACCCAGCAATCCCATTACTAGGTATATACCCAAAGGATTAGATATCATTCTATTATAAAGACGCAGGCACATGTATGTTTATTGCAGCACTGTTCACACTAGCAAAGACTTGGAACCAACCCAAATGCCAATCAATGATAGACTGGATAAAGAAAATGTAGCACATATACACCATGGAATACTATGCAGCCATAAAAAAGATGAGTTCATGTCTTTTGCGGGGACATGGATGAAACTGGAAACCATCATTCTCAGTACTGACACAAGAACAGAAAACCAAACAATACATACATGTTCTCACTCATAAGTGGATGTTGAACAATGAGAACACATGGATGCAGGGAAGAGAACATCACACACTGGGGCCTGGGGGTGGAGGGGCTAGGGGAGGAATAGCAGGGGGTGGAGGGATTGGGGAGGGCCAGTGTTAGTAGAAATACCTAATGTAGATGACGGGGCGATGGATGCAGCAAACCACCACCATGGCATATGTATACCTATGTAACAAACCTGCACGACCTGCACATGTACCCCAGAAATAAAGTATAAGAAAGAAATAAAAAATAAGGTAGCTATATAGATGGCATTTGAGCTTAACTACAATATGTCATGTATGCAAGCTTAAAGAAGTTTCCAGGGCATCGTTTTTTTTTTTTTAATTTAAAAATGAAAGTTTAAAGGTAAATTTCACTTAAAGGGAGAAAAAATAATTGTAGAAAACATAGGGAAAATAAGAGTCAACCCAGGGCTTCATAATTAGAAGTAGCAATTAAATAAAGCTGGCCTTTGCAAGAATTACAGTGAAGTAAAATGAAATTGTGCCCGATGGGGTCTGCTTACTTCTGCTCTATATCTGATAATCACAGAAGAACAGAGGAGCAAGAAAAATAAAATTGTATTAACAATGGCTCATTAATTCATACTCGGCTTCTAGTATTCCATATATCCAGTCATGTTCTTTGATGTACAAAGAATCTTATGGTTGGCAAAAAAGTGCATTTGAGTATTCTAAAAAGAGTTTTTAAGTGTCTCCACAGAACTTTAGTGATATACCACATATCTTAGTTTCTTTTTTTTTTTTTTTTTTTGAGACGGAGTTTCGCTCTTGTTACCCAGGCTGGAGTGCAATGGCGCGATCTCGGCTCACCGCAACCTCCGCCTCCTGGGTTCAGGCAATTCTCCTGCCTCAGCCTCCTGAGTAGCTGGGATTACAGGCACACACCACCATGCCCAGCTAATTTTTTGTAGTTTTAGTAGAGACGGGGTTTCACCATGTTGACCAGGATGGTCTCGATCTCTTGACCTCGTGATCCACCCGCCTTGGCCTCCCAAAGTGCTGGGATTACAGGCTTGAGCCACCGCGCCCGCCATATCTTAGTTTCTAAAATGCACCTTGTAAGCCTGTACCTCATTCAGTAGAATAATACATTTTTGGGTTCTTGATTTATATAAAACAGCATTGAGTATCTCTAAGAGGGAAAAAATCATGTGGTCAATATCTTAGAGATGTTAAAAGTTATGTAAATATTCTGTGGAAAAAATTGTTTCCTGGCTATATTGCTATCAGGAAAATTACTTCCCATCTGCATGACAGTTGAATTTTGGTGGCCATTTTTACCCAATACCTTTGATAATACCTTTTTTCATTCAATACCTTTGACTATTTTTCTCTGAAATAAGCCCAGAAATTAATATTAAGCTTGGCAAGTAAAATTTATATTGGATTTATCGTATAACAGTGAAATCTTGGACTGGCACCTAAGGCTGGCCTGAGCGTCCTCATATTTTCTTAAAGTAGGTTGCCAAAATGGTACTCTAGATATTCTTATTCTTGTGTTTAAATAAAATGGTGACTAACTTGAAAATGAGGCTCTTTGATGACGAGGAATATAGATGTTTTATTGTAGCTTTTGATTGTTACACGTAAAAGATAAAATAAATCTTAGTTTTTTTTCCCTTTTTTTATAAACCACAAATTTATTAGTTCAAGTAAGTCCAAGGCACTTTACAAAGCCCCAGATGATGATTTTTACAATTTATAAAATGATTTCATGTATACTATAACTTTTATTTTAATATTCCAGATGTTTATGAAATAATAGCGAACACCAATCACCCAAATAAACATAAAGCTAATTAAGTAATACTTGGCTTAATTTTCCGTTTTTATTTCTAGTTTTATTTACTTCTTAATTGTTTATTTGCATCATGACCAATTTTCACATTAGAACAACTGCTAGGTTGCATTCGGACATGACAGTGGTTTTAGAGTTGACAATTTAAGGATTGATATAAAAATGAATAGGATTTCCTCAAACAGAGGATTAGGATTTTGCCTGGGGAAAATTGGTATTTTCTCAGTCTGTGATCACACTGGTGAAGCTTAGAAAGTAATTCTAGGCTCCTGATTATATTTCTAAGGCCCTGGAATATAATTCTTACTCTGCACATGGGAAGAGTTTTGTGGGTCCAGTTGGAATGTATAGGTGATGCTCTGATGAGCACCTTCAAGAAGGTAAAAGAGTAGCTTTGGAAAGTGCCTGGCGGCCTGTTGGGTACAGACAGCGATCACAAAAATAGGACGAGAGATATGGTGATGACATCCTTCTTGACATTCTAGAATAATGCTCTTGATTTCTATAAAGGATTTGCATTGTTATATGTAAAATTAAGAACAGGAGAAAATATGCCAAACATTTTTTTTCCTGAAAATGTGAAGGGAATATGAAAATCATAATAAGGCATTTTATTGCAAAAGATAATAATAAATGAGGAAAAGATCTCTGATTGCTGGTAGCCCTGATATTTTGGCTTTGCTGTGCTACATATTTAGATATGGGCATTTATTTCTTTATTATAGATAAAGGAATGTATTTGTATATATTGTTTCCTTGAGTTTATAAGCAAAATATATAAAATGTAACTGTTTTTAAAGTATATGTGAGATCCTGGAGGGATACCAAGTTTACATATTTTTCAAAGCAGGCAACGTGTCTATGGTCATATGGAAAGATCAGTATTATTTCCAATGCCATGCCATGCCATCTCAAATAGCTATTAACCTATGATACTAAAACTGATTTGGTTTATTTGTTCAATGAAGGGTTGAAAAAATAAGTGCCCTAGAATTCCTGTAAACTTTACTACCTTGGCATAATGAGAATTCTTCATTGGAGATATGATGATGGTTTGTGGAAGTGGCTAAGAATCACATAGCACTATCAGAATAAACACATTTGAGATTGTCTGATTTTAGTTAGCCATAAGAGCAAATCTATTTTTTCCATAAGAAATGTTTACTATATGTTTTTCTCTTCCTAAAATCCACTATATTGTGTACAATAAAAAGGTGTCTGCTAACACATGGCTGGACACAAGGGTACTACAATGTAAGTGCTAATAGACACAAAACTCTGAGTCATAAAACATGAGAAAAAAATCCCCCTTACAACAAAACTGTCATGAAAGAATATCTGTCTCATATACAATCTTAATTATTGCCAATAATATAGTTTTATTCTAGGAGCAGATATCTACCTGAAAACAATGTTGGAGTTTTTTTTTTTTTTTGATGCATTCAGTTATTTTCCAATAAATATCAGTGATATGGTTTGGCTTTGCATCCCCACCAAAATCTCACCTTGAATTGTAATAATTCCCACATGTTGTGGGAGGGGCCCAGTAGGAGGTAATTGAACATGGGGGCGGATCTCTCCAGTGCTGTTCTTGTGATGGTGAATAAGTATCATGAGATCTGATGCTTTTATAAAAGGGAGTTCCCCTGTACAAGCTCTCTTGCCTGCCACCATGTAAGACATGTCTTTGATCTTCCTTTGTCTTCTGCAATGATTGTGAGGCCTCCCCAGCCATGTGGAACTTTGAGTACATTAAACCTCTTTCCTTTATAAATTATCTAGTCAGGTAATATCTTTGCAGCAACATGAGAACAGATTAATATAATCAGCCATAGGTATTATTAAATATAGTTTGGTTCAGAAGAAGTGATACTAAATCTTGAATTTTAATTTTGACTTGAGCTAAGTCAAGTTATCTCAACAGAAGATGCCAGGCAGTTTAATTAATAAAAACCAGTAAATAAAAAGATGATGTAGATTAATTAGATCTGGAGAAGTAGTAGGAAGTGTTCTGCATGGTTGTAGCCTATACATAATAAGAAAATTAAAAATGGAACTATAACTTCAGAAAGGGAAAACAGAGAGAAATTTGGGATCCATGTATCTTTTAATTTTTAATTTATAACAAAAAATAGTGTGTTTATTTTGGCAGGTGTATTTTTTGGCAGTGTGGAATACAAAGAATGTTTTGGATTTGGAGATTGTAAAAGATATTTTCATAAAGTGTCAGTGTGAAGAAAAAATAGATGAAAATATGAAGTTTCTGCTTTCCCTGTGAAAGGGAAACAAGTGTTCTCTAGGCCTATTTGTTGCAGACTCTGAAATTCCAGATCTATGTGACTGTACAACTTTAACATACAAGATTTCTGCTTAGATTAATTTCAAAAGGCTGAATGACTTACCGGACCTTTAGAGAAGCAGCAAATTTGCCTTGATTTGATCATCACATTTCACTTCTTATAAATCTTGTGCATCTCATTAGACTTAACTGTGACTGAACTTGATGAAATGTATGCTATGTATATGTAACTTCAACATAGAAAAATATTTGTGAGCTTATTTTATGTTAAGTGAAGCAATGCAAAGCATGAATGGGACGTTAATGAGGTCATTAGCATTTCTAGGAATAATGCATTATCAGTTGATGTAGGGATGATTATTTATGATTTAATTTATCTGTAGGGTAAAAGAAGCCAGGGAACTATTTCAATGGAGGTTAAATCTGGCCATAATTAAAACGTTTAAAGGAAAAATAAGTTATTGAAATGATCTATGTTGAAGATAAATTTATGGTAGAAATAAAATTATCTGGAGCATATCTGATTTTGTGGGGTACAGTTTAACTTTTTCCTCTATATTTTCTTCTCCTGTTAATTAGGTATAAAAAGCCAGTGTGTTAGTGCTTGTATTTTAGACTTTAGACAATATATTGGACTTAAAAATAGAGACTATTTTTTTTAGGCTTTACTGGGTTCTCTTGCAAAAACGAACTTTAAAATGACAGTATGATTAGAAGGCTTTCTTAACCTTGTGTTCTTAGGACTCAATTTCTAGGGTTTTGGAGACAGAACTTTGATCTAGGAAGATGTTGACTTAATAAATGTATTGTAAAACTTGTAAAGAAAATAACATTTGTAAGCATAGGACTTGCATCATTTCTCAAATTATACTCTATTCTGTAAACATTCAGGCTTCCCCATGGCAAAAACAAAAACAAAAACAAAATATGAGAATATAAAACATTTACTTGAGATTTTTGATACATTTCCTCCTGCAGAAAAAAAAGAGAGACAGCTCCAATTACCTGGAAAAATTATTGGAATAAATTTTATAAAATTAATTTCATGAGATTGGTCATGGCTGATGAGGTAAGTACACATTCCCCCCATCCACAGAAAGGGGAAACGCTGCCTGAATCAATCACTAATTTTTCTTATATGTCATTGCATCTAGATGAGAAGCTCTTGGGTGGATACTACAAGGGGGAGTAAGTAATTAATACCTGGAGAGTGCAGTAGGTGAACAGAAGACAGGGAATTGGAAGAAACAGTCATTAAGATCCTCAGGAAATGAACACAGAGACTTAGCACAGTACCAGCCAAAGATGATCTATTTTCAATTTCGTGCATATTAAGCTTGGAATTATAAAATTACTGGCAAAAAGAAGTGAAAAAGTAGTAAGTATATGATGATTTGGTTAGATGTCTTGATGGCAGCAACCATGCTATTTACCACCAGTCCCCAATAGTGTCTAACACAGAGTTGTGTTCTATGAATGTTGAATGAAGGAGAGAAGTACTAGACAAATGAGGCACCAAGCATGTTTAGCAAATATACTTTGTGATTGGAGGATATTCTGGGAAAAATAAAACTGAAGTTAGTGATTTGGGATTTAAATCCTACTAGTAGGGAAATCAGACTAATAAAATATGTTTCTCAAATGAAAAAAACAAAACAAAACAAAACAACCCACCTTGCTGTAATCATTCCAAAGCCGAATGAAGTCCTTTAGAGCTGTCCTATTCAAAGCCTGGCCCTCAGGGGCCAGCACTGGTGTGCAGTGACAGTCAGTTTGGAAACCTTTGTAGCAGTTTGGCTTACTAATTTCGCATTACTTGAATCTAATAACGAAACAAAAATTAGGCTTGTATTTTGTGTGTCTCTATTTTAAATAATAGTTTTTAGTAATTTGTATTGAATTTACAATGATACCTGTCCTGATGGATAGGGAAAAATAACAACAAACCTGTTTCTTAATCACTGGTCATTTGAGAATCACTGCTTTAGAGGAGTCAAGTTCTGAAACATTAATTCTATTCTTCATACTATTTACAATTAAAAAAATTTCCTTTGAATTTTAAAATGCATTGTTCTGAAATGATGCAAAATTATTTCCAGATGGTTTGTGATTTCTCTGCTTCTCTGGGCCTCAAGTGCATTCTCTGTCTACCTCTTGGCTAATTTTAGCCCTGCAATGAGATTCCCAAATAGGAACAGAACAGCAAGGAGCTTGCTGTTTTGTACTGACTATAGTATCTTCTTTAGCTGCTAGGTCAGTTCAGAGTGGGCAGTTCAGAAACAATCTAATCTATGTGGTCATCTGCTCTTTCTGTAACCAAGAAGTGCTTTCTCTCTCTGTAGGGACCTGTATTCAGTGTACACTGTGGTTATTTCTTGATAATAAATCCTTATTCCCAACATGGCTAAGACTAGTGACTCTCACATAGAAGGTAGTAGACAAGTGCAGGAAAACATAATTTAACATGCAGTTATCAGCTTTTTGTAATTTTTAGCTCAGTGCTGAATGGAATGGACTGGAGAGATTCTTTGGATTGCTCTGTCAGACAGGATAAATCTTTTAGCTTGCAAAATGAGCAGTGGGCTTATATGAACGTCAGCTGTTTCAGAGCCAGTGCACCCGATTCCACACTTCTGACTCTGTTAGAGCTCCCATTGATTTTAATGATGATGTTCAAAGATTCACTCTGTCACACCTAGATGAGAACTGGCCTCATAAAATGCGCCTGAAGCTGGTGGATTTTATCAGTAGTTATGGTATGCCAATCATCTTAGGGGGAAGTACTTGTAATTGGCTTAACTCTTGCTGTTTGTGATTAATCATCTCTTCTGAAATGAGATGATTTGGTGTAGTCTGCCCAGTAATTCTGTAATCACATGGAAGGCCTGCTGGCTAGAGAACAAAAGTGAGTTTGATTTTTTTTATTCTTGCTTTCATTTCAAAAAATAGTAAACTGTACAATTGTATTTAAGTATTCAAGGATGGTCTAACAAGCACAGCATTCTGAGCTCATTATGTAATTTGCCCATACTAACATCAGAGCTTGCTTTTGGAACATTTCCTTTGCAGTGTGGTGGGCAATTTGTGATGGCTCCATTCTTATGGGGGTTATGCTATTCTCACTACTGGCATTTCAAGTGTTCTAACCTGTAAAATAAGACAATTGAACTTCAAAGTCTGTAAGGTCTCTTTTAGCTTTCGGCTTATGAAAAATCTTGTTTGAACTATTATTGAGTAGCCATTAGATAATGCATGATGTGCCAAATGCTATGGAGAACATACATGCATGCATTTTTTAATAGATTAAGAGCATTTATTTTATGGATTATATCAGGATTTTTTTTGCAAATGCCATCTCTTTGACTCCTCATTTAATCACCTGAGTTGACAGACGAGGAAAGTGGCTTCCTTGTGAATGGAGGAGTTCAGCTAGAAACCCAGGTCTAGGCTGACATCAAAGCTTTCCTTCCTGTGGGTGCTGCCCCCAGCTGCATTCAACTCTTAAGTTCTGGGCAATTCCACTTAGGCAGGTACTTCCTGGACTCTCGCTTCTTCCGTCTCCTGTCTTACCTTTCAGCTACTTTCAGTCCCAAGGGGAGCTATTGTCTCTGGTTGCCACTCATTTCTCCGAGAAATAGTTTCTTCGTGGACCTTGCCTCTCTGTAATGACTTCCAACTCCTCACCTGCTGCACCTGGGTCCCCTAACCCTAAGAATCATAGTAGCCTAAGAGGACATTCTCTATACAGCTTCTTGGATATTCTGCAGACACAAGACAGTCAGATACATTTTTAAAAGTGTCCTCTAGCTGCTGATTGGATCAGATTGCTGATTGCTCACAGAGGGACTTATTGGGAGACTTTGCAGAAGACCAGATGATAAAGCTGCAATATCTCTCCTTTTGCTCTTAACCATCACCCTAGATGCATGCATTCTTATGTGCCATTCAAATGGTTATGTCAAGACAAAACTGTAGCATTTTGTGCTTATATTTTTGAGCAGTCTTAGAGGCCTCAGAGATCCCTTCTTTTATCTGTTCTCAAGTTTCCTGAGGGTCTTGGATGAGGCGAGAAACGGGTTAATACAAAATTGCGGAATATTAATGGCTATAATTAACACACTTCCCTATAAAACATGTATAGGCAGCTCTACTCCCCATTTTAAACTGATATAAAAGGATGTGTAGCATTATGGGTAATTAAAGTAGTCAGATGGCAAAACTTTTTACCTTCTAGGCAGTGCTATCAGTGAGGATAGGCTAGATTATGCTGAGGCAACACATAATCCGTAAAGTTTAGAGGTTTAATACAATAATTTTTTTTTGAGTTGTAGTTTTCTGCAGATGTGGAAAATTATTTGGGACAACTGAAGCTTTATGTTGAAGCTTAATAAACCCATCATCTTGTAGAAGTATTATCTGTAAGATGTGGCTTCCTCAGGTGGCATGGCAGGGAGAGTTGGGTAGAGTTGTGCATCAGCTCTGAAATGCTTTGATCTGAAATGGGAAAGTCATTTTTGCTTATAATGTTGGCCAAAGCAGGCCACCTGGCTATAGCTAATTTCAAGAGGTTGGAAAAATGTGATCCTTCCTGTATGTAAAAGGAGAAGAGAATTGAAAATATTGGTAAGCCATAGTAATATTTACAATGATCAAATATTAAGAAGGTTGGCAGCCTTGTGAGGAAATAGTCTTTGCACACTGATGGCATGTATGAATTGGTTCAATTTTATAGATGGTCTTTTAAAACAATTAATAAAATGTAAAATTGCTTGGGTCTGACAATTTCAGCTATATGACTCCAGCTAACCTTTATTGAGCTCTTACTATATACCAAGTACTTTATGAGATATTTACGTACCGTTTCATATTTAGTGCTTACTTTTGGGATTTCATTCTAAAAAAATAAGTGGACAAATGTATAAAAGTCCCACAGAAACATTTTGTTTCTCTAAATAGGAAATAACCTATTTATGCACCAAGAAGGAATTCATTAAATAGCATATTTATACAATGAAATACTATAACATGAATCTGTGTTCTTGTCTGTGATCTATTATCTAGTGAAAAACAAACAAGCAGCAAATATAATATTGTCACATTAAAAATACATATGGAAAGAAGTTTGAAAAGATAAACAATTTAAAAAAAATGTAGTTCACTCAGTGTGATAAGATTACAGGGTATTTTCCTCTTTTAAACTTTAAAAGTTTCCTAAACCTCTTATAAATATGTGCTTCCTTTAAAATAAAAAAAGCAAATATTATTTTAAAGTAAATTATAGTCATTTATTTTTCAATGCTTCATTTTGCAAAAGGCAGCAATAAAACATACACCTGAAAAAGATACATGTAAGAGAGGGTTTGCTTTCAAAAAACTAGAACTCTTATAAGGAGACAAAGTTTGCACTTTTCAATTAGAAAAGAGGCCGGGTGCAGTGGCTCACGCCTGTAATCCCAGCACTTTTGGAGGCCGAGGCGGGCGGATCACGAGGTGAAGAGATCGAGATCATCCTGGCCAACATGGTGAAACCCCGTCTTTACTAAAAAATACAAAAATTAGCTGGGCGTGGTGGTGTGCACCTGTAGTCCCAGCTACAAAGGAGGCTGAGGCAGGAGATTGCAGTGAGCTGAGATTGTGCCATTGTACTCCAGCCTGGTGCCTGGCAACAGAGCAAGACTCTGTCTTAAAAAAAGGAAAAGAAAAGAAAAGAAAAGAAAAAAGTGTAAGACAGTATAATATATTGCTCAACGTATGTGGTAAAAAGAATTATTGCTGGAGGAGGACAGGAGGAGTGAAGATGAATGTTGCCTTGAAAATTTTATAAAGGAAAGCAAATTTAGTACTTTTTTTTTCTTTTACCTTTTAGTTTAGGTTTAGGGGTACATGTGCAGGTCTGTTATCTAGGTAAACTTGTGTCATGGGGATTTGCTGTAGAGATTATTGGGTCACCTGTGTTTGACTGCTAGGTATGTTTTCTGATGCTCACTTTCCTCTTACCCTCCATTTCCCAAGTAGGCCTCAGTGTCTGCTCTTTCTCTTTGTGTCCATGTGTTCTCATTATTTATCTCCCACTTAGAAGTGAGAATATGGTACTCTTAATGGTGTCTGCAGATAATAAGGTGAGGTGAAAGAAAAATCATGCAAAAAATGCTATATTAAATTAAAGTAAACATCAATGTGATGCTTAAGAGCAAAGAACGGCATGATCCTTTTAGAAGTAGAGAGACATTTCTATTTAGTGTCAGCTAGTTTCAGAAGGTATAATGAGGAATCAGAGACAGGAGATGTTCTTCCATTATCCAAAAGGTGCCTGATTCAAATACCTATGATCAGAGATATTTGAATTTAAACATTTCCTTTGAAAATGTAAATTTTAAGATTGGTTTTGGTTTGCTAAGAAAATTTATGTCAGGAAATACTTTTTGCTGTGGTGGCCTGGCTTGACAATGCTTCCAAAAAAATTTAGTTGATGACAATACCAGGTTTTTATTTAAGTTAGAAAAAAACAATTATCGTCCTGTTCATTTATTTAAACAAGTTTTTCTTTCTCTCCATTCAATGCATGCTCCAAATGATCAAATCTAGAATTATTTTCTATATTACAAACCTACTATATATTTTTGGAGAATAAAAGTCAATTTTGTTATTAGGATATACATTTCTTTTTATTTCTTGGATGTGGGCAAACTTCTGGCACTCAATTGGAAAAGATTTATGTTCCTTATTGATTTCATAGAGAAATCACTTTTTATATTAAGCAGTATTACATGGGGTACTGGATTCAACAACAGATTTTTTTATTCATTTATTTATAGGCTTTTCCACTGTGAGTTGAAATCCTGTCAAGGTCCCAAGAGGAGAATTTTCTCATATTTTTTAATGTCAATTTGAAGAAGCTCAGAACTTCTCCACCATGGAATTGAAATTCTTAATAAATCTGTACTGTAACATTTATTAAAATGCAATAGGTCAGGGCACTTTTTTGTGGAGGATTTCTGTAAGTAGTAAGATAAATTTAAATAGTATTCTGGTTGTAAACAAATGTTCTGTAGTCCTGCTTTATGTTTAAACCAAATTTATTCTAACTCATTCAGTTTCAACCTCAGCTGTTCTTTTACTGCAGCAGTCATACAGTAAACATATGTATATTTCTTTAATATTTTTCCCACTTAGGACCTAATACATGGCTAAATTGATTAGGAACATATATGCAAGTCCAGCGCTTAATAGAAAAAGGCATGCCCCTATGTATCAAGAAATCTTCATAGAATTAAAACATTGAACAGAATGATAAACAGCTTTGTTTCAATGATTTCACTTTTAGAGAGATTGTTGCAATTATTCAAATATATAACTTTTCTTTTTTTCTTCCCTAAAGGAAAAATGAAAACAGTCCAAGCAAATGGTGAAATATTAAGTTGAATGTGCTTTTCTTATTCCAATTTTAAATGTTCTCAAGAAAAATTAAATGATGCTGATTGTAGTTTCAAGTTCCTATTGTGCTGCAGAGCTAAATAATAAAAATGAAATATACTTTTATAACCCAGTAGTGCAACAGAGCTGCAATTGGCTCTGTCACATATAAAGAAGCCTTGTTTCAGCTACATTTTGTTGGGGATGCTTTTTTCTATTTATAGACTCAACAGGAGAGTCTTCTGGGAAATGATTACTTGGTGTGACTATGTTTCTGTCAAAGATTTTTTTTTTTTAAAGAAACCTCTGGTATAGAACATGCTGATCAATATGTACTGATATGGCTTGATTGACTTCTAATTTTCTTGGTTTGCCAAATGTCAACTGTATGAATGTATTGGCAGATTTTTTTAAAGTCTCTAGAAAAAAATGCCCAACTCCAAGATTGTTTAATTATTTATTTTATTCATGAGTATATTTTATTTCTGATAAAGTTTATAGTTAATAGCATTTTTATTTTGTAAATGTTACATTGTCCAAAATTTTCTTTTCCTACAATAGAAGTTCTGATGATTATTTCCCAGAGTGTGGAGTTTTTCATTCACATTGTATAATATCACCCTTGATAAAAGGTAAACATATGCTAGAGAGTTTTAAGTATCATCATTTGTGACAATGTAACATCTTTCCTTGGGGTATAAAAAAGACCCTTTTTACACTTATAGAGGTCAGTTAGATATTATTTCTTCTATCTAACTGTATTTTTGTACTCATTTTTACAAAATTAATTGAAGTTTATTTTGGAAATTTAAACAAAATGGAAAAATATTAGGTAAAAATTGCTTTCCTCAAAATTGCCCATCACTAGCCATTTTATATATTTCCCTTCAGTATTTCCTTTAATAAATAGTTTTGTTTTACAAAGTTGATATACTAATATACATTCAATTTTCTATCCTCTTTTTTTACTTATGATTAGTACCTTATTGTCTTATTAAAAACTCTAAAATGTCATGTAGCTTATTTTTTCCCCACAATTTTTGGAGGGGTACAATTTCTCTGCCTACCCCTTAGTTCCCCTAGGACTCAGTCCTTCCCACTCTTTTCGATCTTTGCACTCTTTTCCTCTAACTCTCCATAGAGTTACTCACAAGTATACCTTTCAGGCCCGTTGAATATGATCAATGAATAAATCGGTCAGATGAATAAAAGTGCACACTTCCACGAGTGTGGTTAACAGCAAGTAGAATGGTTTAAAGCGATGAACCCAGTGCTCACACTCAAGGAGATCATAGTCATTGATCATAGCCAATGGGTCTGAAGGGTATACTTGTGAGTAACACTCCATTGGCTATGATCACTTAGATGCTCCTCAGACAGTTCCAACTGTTTATGTCTAAATGCTACTATTCTTTCTTCTCTCTGCTTTGCTTGCTTCTCTTGGATTCCCTCTTTCATTCTCCTCTTTCCAACATCAGAGTTTTGAGAAACCTCTTCACTCCTTCATCCTAACTCCTTTATCCCTGTAAGCATGTCAAAAAGTCCTGAAAGAAAACCTTCTTTGTACCACTCATGGCTGCCTCCTCTCCTCTCCAAAGCTGCTTCCTCAACTTAGTTCTATGATATTATTACCCTGAGTACTGGCTTCCACTACGCTGTTCCTCCTATTCACTGATGATAGTCATCTTCAATCTGTTTGCCAAACAATATTCAAACTGTAAGACTTAGATTAAAAGCTTACCTTGTAAAAACTTTCCTGACTTTCATCTCCCCATTGTAAAGTTGAACACTCTTTCCCTTGTGACTCTCTACCGCACCATGCACACCCCTTTTCAGGATACTTACAATCATATATATTTACATGTGTTTTTTTTTTTTTTCGGCATTAGACTATAACCCACTATAAAGCAGGAATCATGTTTAGAAAAATATGACTTACTTGTCTTCGTGTTTATTGTGCCTGGAACGTAGATGATGCATAGTAAGTCATAAATGAACAAAGGGTTAGATTGATAATATTTAATCTTTTTGTTCAGTTAAGTATTTTAAATATTTCCAATTTACTGTTTATATCTAATGCTACAAAATATGTCATACATCTTTATTTGAATTTTGTATTCTTTCCTAAAATAGAAATAATCCTCAGAAGTGAAATTACTGGGATAAACAGTATAAACATTTTAAAGACTCCTGATACATATTGCCCAAATGCATATCATAATATTTCCTGAGATTTCTAATAGTCCAACATAAATTTTAATAATTTTTTGTTTTTAAAGCAATAACAGTGAAATCACAGATTCCTTACACTTTTCCTATAGGAGAGTTATTTTAAGGTTAGATAATGCTCAGTTTCTGTTTGTAAACTCACACAGCAACTTGCTGAAGTTAGTAATATTAAATTACCTTTAATCTTCCAATGCCATTGAAAGAATAGAAGACAGTATTTAATACAAGCCAAATAGGCAATGTATAAAAGCTTTAGGGTTTTTTTTTCTTTCTTTTCTTTTTGTCACATTCTAATAAATTCCTAGTGGACTTTTGATTATTAAGACACAGTGCAAGGCCTGCCTTTTAAACCTTCCTTTCTGAATAGGCTATCGATTCAACTAAACTGCCTTTTAAAAATTCAATATGCACATCTGGGGAGTCTGCTACCTCTGTGCTTTAGAGGCAGGTTGTGAGAATTTATATATCATTATGTATTTGGTGTAAAATACAACTCAGTATTGTTATTTAAAAGGGGACTTTCTTTGTGGAAAGCCTTCCACTGTAACTTTTGATTAAAAGTTATGTACCCCAGTACTTTTTTTTCCCAAAGGCGATCTCTGAGGAAGTCTTGAAAAGCGTATACCTTGCCATCTGCTGACATGATAAAGCAGAAAGGGTAAGTGATATAGACTGATTTTTGCCCATATATTTTAGGCCTGTATGGCCTCAATTTAGCCTCAGCTCATCTTAACTGCCCTGGGTGTATTGGTATGCTTGGCTTATGTTTTGAAGTAATTTCTTGATGGATTTTAATTGTTTAATTAGATCTAAATTCATGTGAATAATTTCCTGCCAGATCTCTCTCTCTCTCTCTGTTTCTCTCTCTTTCTTTTTACAGAAGGGATCCCATGTGATTAGGAATGCATGGGGTTTTGGTAGCTATGGTAACCACATCATAAACCTTGATGGATGGCAGGTGTTTTAAGTGCTTCAACTATTAGAACCTTATGGGCACTCGATGTGTTCAGCCAAGAATGACATTTGCCCACAGGGATCATAAAACAAAAAGAACCTCTAGTCTGGATTTGGCAGCAAGGAGATAACAGACAGTACTAACGAGGACATAATGAAACGGGATGAGGATTACTCTGATAAATACTATTAAAAGGGTGAAATGGGGGGCTAAGGCAGAGAGTATAGTTTAACTGGTGAAGCAGTGTAATCCTTCTCTGCGCTGTATGAGTATCTAATAGCAAACACTGCATTTATATATTATTGTCTAGCAGTCCTGACATCCTGCGTTGTGTGTGAGTCACAAGTCAAATTTTAAGGACCAATTCTAAGTCTAGAACTTTTGAAAATTAGAATATATTTACTTGAAAGATGAGAAAGAAAACGTAATTGTTAATTTTTTAGATGACTCAGGAGTGAGAAGGAGGAGATAGTAGGCAGCCAGTTAGATGACAGAAAATGGATTCAAAATCACTCAAATGAATTAAAGTGTATACTTCCATGAGTGTGGTTAACAGCAAGTAGAATGGTTTAAAAGAGACGAACCCAGTGCTCACACTCAAGGAGAAGCATTTTTAAAAGGTATTTAATATGCAAAGGAGACTATAATAATCAGGTGCTCATAATAGAAAATATTGTATTTAGGAGTACAGATCGCTATTTAATAAATGAAGAAATTCGGAAAGCGGTAGGTTTGGATTGAATAACAAAACACAGCACCTGAGATAGTTTCAGAGGACTGCGATAGTCTAGGATCAAAGGGAATGTGGAAAAAGGCAAAATTAACAGCAGCCTTCAACATGTTTCTGTCACTCCTGCTCAGTTGTTCCCTAGGTTAAAAGAAACAAACTGAAATGGAGTGTAAGAGGTTTAAAAAAGTTATAAAGACATTTTTTCAGGCAGTAAATTCTGTTAAGTATTAGAAAAGCTTTATTGGGGGAAAGTTCAAAATTATCCTCTGTAAGTGACTTTAAAGACAGGACGGTAATTTTGTTATGTTATTAAAGAGAGGTAGAGTAATGACCCAGACCATAATGGGCTCTGAACATCTTCAATTCTCTCTTTAAAACATATTTTCCTTTCTGATTAAAAAAAATAAAAATCTCAATTTTCCCTGTGATATTTGCCTATAAAATTCCCTGGAATACAAATCCATTTAGTCTTATCTACCATCTACTAACAAACTCTGGGTATCATGAGACTTCAATGGGCATTGCGATAAAATTCCCTCTTTGGACACCCTTAATCAAACTGAGCTGGTAATTTTTCCTTTGACTTCTCTCCTTGCAGCTTTTTCCTTACTTAGTTGAGACACTCACATAAAAATGCATCAAATTTTCAAGCTCTGTCATAATATGAATAAGTAGAATTGTTTTTCTGACGGTTTAAAAAGTTATAAAAGAGATAAAAATTGCTCAAAGCCAATGTAGTATTTTATTAGGCTTACATCTTTTTTTTTTCTCTGTTTGTTGCTACTATTTCATTTTGGCTTTAATCAGGGTTATGCTGGCTCACATAACATATGCCACTCAAAGTACCTGAAGTGAAAAATGGTGGTTTATCAGCAGGCAGTGAGAGAAGCTCGTGGAGCTAGAGGCGTGCAAGCAGAGCTGAGGCTCACTGAAGGACTGAAAGCAGGAACTGGAACTATATTGAGTACCAAGGCAATCCTTCCACATCCCCTTTTTTCCATGTACCTGGTGTCAGATGTAAAACCCTTTACATGACCAAGGTACTTGATACAAAACCTGGAGCTCCAGTGTCAAAGTTTCATGGAGGCCTTCTGATAAAATCAGTTTGGATCCTCTTTGCACCCTTGAACTAAAGAAATCCAGGAGAGTGCTGGCACCTGGCAGTGGCTTCTCAAAATGTGGCTTTTAGACAAGCAGCATCAGCAGCACCAGGTAATTTGTTAGAAATGGAAATTATTGAACCTTACCCCAGATCTTCTGAATAAAAATTATGGAGTTGGGGCCCAGAAATCTGAGTTTTAACAAGCTCTTCAGGCAAATCTGAGGCATACTAAACTTGGGAAACTCTGCAGGGTGACCAGCCCATCTGGGTTTTGGCACTTTTAAGTCTGGCACCCTAGGAAATCTCTGAGTCCAGAAAAAACAAAGATGGCTGAAGACTTATCCTGGGTTTACTTCCTACACAGTAGGGGCTGTGGGAACAGATGTTCAAACAAGGGGGCCTGGAAGGTTCTCTCAGAAGAGGATGTAAGGGTGGGGGAAAAATAATTATAAATTGGTATTTTAAATAAACGCCTCTATTTTTAATTGTATTTGAGCAACTCCCAAATTTAATTGGAAAATTATGTTATTAAAACAGCTGTCTCTAAGGCATGCTAGCATCCCTAGTGTATATGCTCAGCTTTTCACTTTCATGTTTTTAAAACATGATGAGCAACCCAAGGTTAGCTTCTCAAAGGACCCTACAGAGTGTTAAACTTCCAGGGCTGCCTTATGTTTGCTAACGCCAAGAGTTAAAAGGGGAAACTGTCCAAATTAATCACAATAGCAGTGATGAATAGAGAGAAGCTACAGCTTTTCTTGTTTTGAAAATACAAGGTCAAAGCAATATATTTATAAATAAGTTTTAATTTGTGAGAACCAGAATTTCACATTACAGAGCTCAAGCAAGTCAGGGAAGTACTTTGTTGCCATGGGTAGTCAAAGGTATTCCATTATTGAACTCACACCAGGGATGGTTACGTTTCATTGTTTGTTCTTTCCAGAACTCTGAGACTCAAGGGAGTGATCATTCTACATTAAATCAAAAACCTCTAAACACCTTCATCGTAATGAAAAAATCTTTCACAATGGACAGTTTGAAAGATGTAAAAGTTATTCTCTGTCACTGAGATTTTATGGGGAAAGCTGGTTCTCAGCACTACCTTTCTAAGCTTTCCAATAAATCAACACCGTTGAAAACATTTAAAAGTGTCAGTGTAGCATAGAAATTATCCCCATAGAAAATTATGACTTTTTTCTTTTTGCTTTTCTATTGCTTCAAGAACACTTTACGATATTGCCAACGCCTGCCACTCCTCTGAACCCTACAGCAGATGTGAACAGAATCATATATCGGAAAACATGACAGCTGTGCATTCATAAGAAATTCTTATTGAACAAAATGCATTAACACTTCCTAGATGCATTGGGATTAATAGTAAATCACCAGGAATCACATTCTATGAGATTTAAAAGAGACTTAGAAACTCCTGATTTAAAAGACTTAAAGCTGAGCAGCTCTGGGGATTTATAGAGTTTTCAAATTTGCTAATACTGGACATGCTACTATGCTGTAAAGTCTTTATTAAGCAAAATAAATAACATCTTTTACCTTTCCAGAGGGAAACTTTAACTTTTAGAAGGAAAGTACTATGTAAGGTATAAAACTTGCTTTAGCATTCCATTTGATTGAAGAGGCTACTTAATGACAGACTATGGTTTAATTATTTTGTTAAAAGAGCCCATTGATGAGGGCTTATCATTGTCTGATTTATGAATTAATCCTCGATCAAACAAAGATTGGTAGGAAAGCCTGTATCAGCTTATGGAATATTTTTCACAAACATCTTTAAGTAAAATATTAAAGTGTTTAAACATTTCTGAACCTGGGACTGTTAAACTTCCCAGAGGGAAGCGAGTCCTATATTTCTTAAGTGGTTTAATTATGCACTTGATTCTAAATAAAGATCTGAGAAAAACTTTCTACTTTGTTATTAAATTATTGATTTGAAAGAGTATCTACACAAGTAGGTCCACCTTTTTTCTTTTACACATGAGAAAACTGAAGCCATGACTTGACCAAGGTTATAAAGTGGAAGGTACTTATTTCAGGGGGAAAACACTGATGGTTGTATTTGATCTAACTGAAAATACCATATGTGGATTTTCTTCAAATTTTGGCCAACTGTTTGGAAAATGAAAATTTACCCTGAGAAAAAAACTTTAGAATTTAATGGTATGTTATATACAAATTCAGTTGTTTCATATCAGGTATGTGCAAAATAGAACTCTATTTTTTTCTAATAAATTATTTTCCTCTTTAAGTCTTCATTATTACTCATCAGTAGATAATTTAAAGTTATTGATTTGTACATATTCCAATCACTTCCAGCTTAAAACTTAGGTTTTCTTAGGTCCATCAGGTTCAAGTATTTTTTTTTTTAGTCCGATTTGGGTATAGTGGCTCAGTCACTGTTTTGTTCCCAACACTGTTTAGTTGAAAGGTCTCTCCTTGCCCTTTCCTCCCACCTCTTTCTCTCTGTGTGTCTCTGTGAACCTCCTTACCTCCTTCCTCATTCTCCCATAACACTAGTGATGTCTATAGTAGGGGTCCGTCAGTGGAAAATTGAACTGGATGTGCTTGTCTAAATCTTGGCTTTGTTTTTGGGACAGACCATATGTTACCATCAGTGTCCTGGAAGTTGACTCTAATTATGGGATGTCTCACTGCTCTTGTTTTTTATACTTCTAGAAAAAAAAAATCCATACCACAGCCAATGTTTGTGATTCCTTCATTATCTTATGGGCTCAGTACTTCTGTCATTCATGCTCCCAGTTACCTTTTGAAGTGATTTCTCTGAACACACACACACACACACACACACACACCCTGCTGCTGAATCCTTTTCACCCTTGAAAGGAGAGAGAGATACCAGACCCAGAGAGTGCACAGGTACTTTCTTTCCTTAACTCTCTCTGTTTAGCTGTGTCACTCTGCCATTAATCTAAGATTCTCCTTTCTTAGTGTTTGGCACTAAAGGGCATCTGTGGGTTCTGTTACTTAGCCAAATCCTTTGGGAAAAAAGAAGCCAGTGAAATTTCCAAACACTCGGTCTTCAGGTCTCTGAAGTTTCATGCCTGGACTAGTTGACTACCACCCTATATTGGGTGAGGACAAGCACGTTTCTTCTCCAAACTCCAGACTCAAACATCTATTTATTCTCAAAGACTGGCAAAGGCTAAAGGATTAGCACTGATTTATTTACATCTTTGCAGGGTTTAGGGGCTAACACCAAGTGGTAAAGTCCTATTTGAATTTAGGTATTTTGGAGGAAGTATTATTATCATTTTTGTTTTGTAGTAAGCAGTGATCTATGCCCTTTTAGTTTAGCCACCAGAGAAAAGGAGAAATCAGCAGGGAGTCCAGGATAACAAAAAATAAGTTTTTTATTGATATTTTATCTTCCCATTTTCCTGCAGCTTTGGATAATCTGCTACATATCAGCAGAGAAACAGTAACCATTTTAAACAATTATAAACATTTTATGGTCTGCATACTTAATACCAGTCATTGATCAAGCAGTTTGGAAACCAATGGAAGTAACATAGAAATTTTCATTTTATTTCATGTAATAACTTTGAAAGGTAAAAGATAGTTATGTTTAGATATCCGGGAGCATTTTTAAAACACTAGCAAAAACTGCATTAAAATTGGATCATGCCTGTCAACGTCCGTTTTATGCTGCTATGACAGAAAGCCACAGACAGGGTAATTTATAATAAACAGAAAATTATTTGGCTCACATTCTAGAGGCTAGGCAGTCCAAGAGCACTGTGCCATTCTCTGGTGAGGGTTTTCATGCTGTGTAATCCCATGGTGAAAGGTGGACAACAAGAGAGGGCAAGAGCAAGAAACCAAGAGAGGGCCAAACTTGCTTTTGTAACAAACCCACCCTTGCAATAGCAACTGACTCTTGAGTTAATAATGTTAATTCATTCATGGGGTCAGAGCCCTTATGACTATTCATCTCTTATTAGGCCCCACCTACTGATACTGTTATATTGCAGATTAAGTTTACAGCACATGAACTTTGAGGGAGACATTCAAACCATTGCAATATCCCCAGAAAAGGATGGCTGGCGGACCAGAATCATGCCTTTTACAAATCATGGCCTACATTTAGTGAGCATTTATTATTGACAAGCACTGTCCTTAGTATTTTATGCTTATTAAATGATTTAATCATCACAACTCTGGCACCTTTGCTGTTACCCCTTGCCAGTTTACAAATGAGGGTATACTGAGGCTCAGTGGGGTTAGATGACTTGCCCAAGTGTGGCAGATAGTGAGTGGCAGAGCTGGGATTATAATCTGTGTACGGTGTCAGAGTCTTTGCTCCTAACCACTACATTATACTATATGGTTTATCAGAGATATCATTAAATCTGACAATGAATATCACTTATGCCACCTTGGGAGTTAGATGTAAAAAGAGGTACCACATCATCCTGTAGTGCAGCAGTTTTTGCTGGGCCTAAATGTTCCCCACATTGCTCTTCTCTCAAAAAGATAATTGTGGTTATTGCCTGCTTTCCCTGAGTATATTTAAAATATAACAACTCTGAAATCTGTACTGAGTTAATTCAGCAGGTTTGGTTGAGATTCTGGGGTCTGCATACTTTTGCTGGTATCCAGGTATTCTGATCATCATGCAGGTTTCCTTCTGGCCCTTTGTGTTACTAACATACCTGTTTCTCTGAGTGCTAAATCTGTAGACCTGAACCTCATGAAATGCTTTTCCACACATTCCAGGGAGAAAAACAACAGTGCAAAGGCCCTGGAGTGGGCTGAGAAGAAGATTTACATGTTTAAAGATAAGAAAAAAATGCCAATGTGGCTGGGGATTAGTGAGAAGTGGGAAAGGAATAGAAACTGTGATCATAGGGTTCAGATTATAGAGTTCTTGACAGGCTATGGTATGGAGTTTGCATTTATTTACAAATAAAATAAGACACCATGGAGGCTTTTATGTAGGGGCTGACATCATCAAATTTAATATTTCGATCATCAAATAAAATTAAGGCAGGTTTGGCTCACTGCAACCTCCACCTCCTGGGTTCAAGCAATATCTCTTGCCTTAGCCTCCCAAGTAGCTGGGACTACAGGCACGCATCACCACACACAGCTAATTTTTGTATTTTTAGTAGAGACAGGGTTTCACCATGTTGGCAAGGATGGACTTGATCTGCTGACCTCGTGATCCATCCGCCTCGGCTTCCCAAAGTGCTGGGATTATAGGCACGAGCCACTGTGCCTGGCTGGCAACTTTTTCAGTGTATATTACTTTTCAATTTATGTGGTGACAAATTATCACAAACATAGTAGTTTAACATAGTTATTCTCTTACAGTACCATAGGTTAGAAGTCTGACATAGATCGTGGTGGGCAAAGGCCAAGTTGTGGGCAGGATCTGCTCCTTTCCAGGGATTTGAGGGGAAACTCGTTTCCTTGCCATTTCCTGCTATCAGACGACACTCAAATTCCTTGGCTCCTAGCCCCCTTCCTCCATTCTCAAAGCCAGCAGTAGTACCTCTCTCTGACTCTTCTTCTGGGGTCACAGCTCTCTTTGACTCCAGCTGTTAAAGGTCCTGTGCTTTTAAATCTCTGTGTGATTAGCTGAGCTTACTCAGATAATCCAGAATTATTTTTATTTTTCTATGTCAACATCCTTAATTTAATCCCATCCGCAAAACCCTTTTTGCCACATAAAGTATCCTATTCACTGGTTCTAGACATTCGAACATGGCCACCTCTGTGTATGTTGGGGACACTGTTCTGCCAGTAATACTGTAGATTGAAATTTTTGTAAAAAGTTCCATGTAACATAAAAGTTTGAAGCTGGTTTGAATCTGGCATTCTGAATGGTGATTTTTTAGTGGGGCTTTCTTTTTTCTCTATAAAATCAACAAAATATTTCATCATTTTCTGAAACCTTTACCAGCCCCGTTATGTCTTAAATGTGTACAGAAGCTTCTGTATTACACATAAATTGTTTTTCTTTCAATTGTTTCCTCTCCCCAAGTATTCTTTCCTTTTATTTCTGCATTATCTTTATGTCAAAGCATTTCTCAACTTGACATTTTCTTTCCAAGGTTTTAGCCTCCCACTGCACAGGCTTTTTATTGCTTCACAGGAGAAACTCATCACAAAGTTGTTTTTATTCGCCACCTGATTACTTTAATTTTTGACACCAACATCATTTTAACCTCTGATGTTTCATATTTGAAAGAGGTTGTAGATGAAGACAATTAAAATTCTATTAGTGTTCTTAGTTAAGTGTCAGTTTTAAAATAGATTTATATTTATCTGGTTTAAACATGTACACATGTATATGTGTGTGTGTGTGTGTGTGTGCTTGCGTGTGTGTACATATGCATGTATTTTATGAACTTTCATTTAGAATTTCTTCCCATTATATTATTACCTGGCAGCTGACTACTGTGATATAGTTACACTGCCAAACACTGTGAGTTCTACGGAGAGTACAAATGTAGGTAGAAAAGATTGGAAAAGTACAATCATCAACAGATTATTAATGCTCTTGTTACCTATTTCCAAAGACTGCACAAGCCTATTATATGAGCGTTCCTATTAACTCATTCATGCAGATATTTGGATTTAGAGTGAAATCTCTTTAAGCAAGTCTTAAATTTTAAAAGTACATGACAGCAAATTTGTATGTCTATTCCACTTAGTAAGAAGGACCAAAAAGCTTCTCACAGGTTTTGTCATTTAATTTGCTCTGTCCCTACATTTTTGTAAATGTTATGGCTGTTCTTTGACAAGTCTCTAATTTTTCAAATAGAATGACTGTTCATGAGAGGATTTCAATTTTCAGTACTTGGCTTTTTTTCGTTTCTTTTCTCATTAAATATACAGCTTAAATTGTGAAAATGCCAGTTTGAACTTCAGCTACTCAAATTTAAATATCAACCAAAGTCTCCTTAAATCCTGTGATATTTTGATCTGTGCTCAAATCCCTGTATTTTTATGTCACATTAGAGAAACTCTGACCTTCCTACTCTTTAGCTGGAGGGATAGGAGATCCTAATGTCTGGATTGTTTTGGAGGGTTTAGTTTAAATTTTTTTTTTGTTTTTTACTGTCTTTGTTTCAAAAATTTGAACTACAAAAAAACTCCCTTGCAGATTGGTAGTATTATTTTGAAACTCTCAAGAGGTGAGGTGTGTGGTGGGGATGGTTAATAAATAAATGTAATGCTTGACATTATCATCGTGTGAGGCCACTGAGAGGCCAGGTTATAACAGTGGCTTTTAGAAAACTTGTCTTCTTAATCTTTGAATTAAAACATATAAATATTTTGAAAATCGTATTTCAATATAAACTAACCTAATTTAGGAAAGTATTCAGGACTTTAAAATAGTCACTGGATAAATTTAAAATAACGTTACTGCTCAGTTTGTGAAAATATTCAGGTCAACTTACACCGATTTGAAAATATTATATTTACAGACAAATGGCACAAATATATCACAGGCCTAAAAATTGGTTTATAAACAATCTAAATATTACATGCAGAGTGAATATATCTTAAGGATGTGCTTGAGGAAGTGCAAACCTTCATTTCATGGAAAAATAAAGAACTCAGTGCTAAGGAAATCGATGTTATGCTAGGAAGTTCCCTGTCTGAAATATGTATAGAAACTGTGAAGGGGAAAAGAAAGCCATCTGTCCAACACATGATTTCTAAATATTAAAGACAAAAGTCAAGACTTTAATGGATGTAGCTCAATATTTTAATTTTTCCATTAAAAATCTTTCAATTATTCTTTTTTTTTTGTTTGTTTTGTTTTGGTTTTCTATTTATTAAACTATTATTTTTAGTTGTGACATTGTATCATGAAAATAACATTGAGAAATTAGTAGATTCCAACTAGTGAAATGACATAGAAAATTAGTAGACAGAAATAGTGAAATCAGTAGAATTTGGCAAAATAATAGAGACTGGAAGATATGATCTATGAGAAGATATTAAATGCAGTGTTTTCAGCCTCTAGGGAAAGCAGCCAGGAAAGATATGATAGCATCTCAAAGTATGTAAATTGTTGCTACAATGAGTAAAGGAACATTGATTATCAGTAGACCACACAAACAGATGAAGCTACAGTATTCCAAAGGATACATTTTGTTGTGGTTCAGCAATTATTCTTAAACACTTGAGCATTGATTGGGTGAAATGCTGTGCAGTTTGCTGTGGAGTATTGAAAGTTGAATTTAACATGGCTTGTGGGCTCATGGACATTTAATAGGAGAGAAAAATCATGCATGCAAATAATTACTGAATATACAGTGTTTCCTGCCATAAAAAAAGGTAGAGTTTAAATATGGGACTTAAGAGGGCAAATAGTTACATTCAACTGGCCCAGGAAAAGTTTACTGGAATTTGTATTTGAATTGCACCTGGAAGGTTATCCATAGCTCTGGGTATTCAGAAGGAACAAGACAGGGAAGATACAGAAGAGAGGAGGAGCAGAGGTTGTAGTTCAAGTGCAAGTACGAAAGGTCAGAGTGACAAAGGACACACCCACCAAATCGGCACTCCTTAGGCCATCCGAAGGCATATTTTCATCAGCTTGAAAGATATTAACTTTTCTTTTGAATTAGTGTTCTAAATTTAAAAATAAGCAGATTTTCTATTAAAATAAGAGTCCTGGCTTCTCTTGAGATGCCAGGCCCACATGGGTTCGTGGCACTGATCAGCTGGAGCTGAGCAGTGCAATCTCCTCCTTCAGGTGTGGCCTGTGCCTTCCATTGTTTTTTTTCTGCCCAAGACTATTTCACACATTTTCTTACCCTGTCCTGTCTCTGTTGGCATTAGAGACTTCAACCACTGAGTTGAAGCCAAGTCATAAAGTGTCTTGTATAAATTAGCTGGTAAATTTAACTCTATCTCTTGTAAAAAAAATGGTTTTTGAGGAAAGAGTGCCATAACCAGATCAATGTTTCAGACAGATCTGAGAGCTGGCTGGGCGTGGTGACTCACGCCTATAATCCAAGCACTTTGGGAGGCCAAGGTGGGTGTATCACCTGAGGTCAGGCGCTCAAGACCAGCCTGGCCAAAATGTGAAGCCCTGTCTCTACTATAAATACAAAAATTAGCCTTGAGTGGTGGCGGGCGCCTATAATCCCAGCTACTCGAGGGTCTGAGACAGGAGAATCACTTGAATCCAGGAGGCAGAGGTTGTAATGAGCTGAGATCGTGCCACTGCACTCCAGCCTGGGTGACAGAATGAGACTCTGTTTCAAAAAAAAAAAAAAAAAAAAAAAAAAGTGGAAGAGAGATCTGAGAGCTGTATTTTACATGGATTGAAATGGTGAGAATTAAGGGTTGAGAGACTAGTTAGGAAGCTACAAAATAAATCAGGCAAGAAATGAGGTTGAAACTAGGAGACAGTGGCAACTTAAAGATATTATGAAAGTGAAATGAATCTATGAGATGTTTGAGCATGGAGTGGTATGTTCATCATAGCATTATTGACAATAGCAAGGTGCCATCAGTGGTGGATTAGATAATGAAAGGGTGGTACATATACACCATGGAATACTATCCCAGCCGCAAAAAAAGAATGAAGTCATGTCTTTTGCAGCTGGAAGTCATTATTTTAAGTGAATTATCAGAAAACCAAATCCTACATGTTTTCACTCATAAGTGGCAGCAAAATACTGGGTACTCATGGACATGAAGATGATAAAAATAGGCACTGAAGACTAATAGAGTGGGGAGGAAGAGAAAAATGGGGATAAGTGTTGCAAAACTGTTAGGCACTATGCTCACTATCTGGGTGACAGGATCATTTGTATTCCAAACCTCAGCATCATAGAATATACTCATGTAACAAAATTGCACATGTATACCCTGAATCTAAAAAAAGAATTGAAATTAAAGAAAAATGATATGCCAGACATGGTGGCTCAAGTGCTGTAATCCCAGCACTTTGGGAAGCTCAGGAGGGAGGACTACTAAAGCCTGAGCAACATGGTGAAACTCTGTGTCTACAAATATTATGAAAATTAGCTGAGGTTGGTGGTGAATGTCTGTAGTCCCATCTACTCAGGAGGCTGAAACAGGAGGATTGCATGAGCCTGGGATATGGAGGCTGCAGTGAGCCATGATCACACCATTGCACTCTAGCCTGGGTGACAAAGCAAGACACTATATAAAAAAAGTGTGAATTTTTAGAGAGAAAATAGTTTAAGTGTCTTATTTGTCTCCATCTTTATCTTCTACTAGGTGCCTACATACTATTTAATTTGTGTTTAAAGGATATCAGAGAAAACAACCATATGAAGCTTTTGGTTTTATTTATTATAAGAATGCTAAGGATATTGTTTACACAGAATCTTTTCAGGATAACTAACGAAAGAAATTTCTCTGTGGTCTTGATAGTAGGAGCACGTGTGCTTATACTGAACTGCTATGTGATTTTTCTTTGTATGGACACTGTAAACATGTAACTACTCATATTTATCTTTTTTCTTTGGCTGATGTACAAATCTCAGAGCCACAAGTGTGCCCACATAATTTTACAACGTGTACTTTGTGTACTAACTTTATTCTTGGCTCCATCTTAAGCTTTATTTTTAAATCTTTCTCCTTTGGTCTCATTGTGCTTTCTACTGATTTTTAAAGTATTTATGTAACTTTACAGTTTTTTTGAAGATTGCCTTACATTCTTTTAAGAACAATCTAGTGCATAAAGAATATATTGTAATCACATTAACTATTCTCATGTTTAAATTAAGCCCCAAATTTTCACCTTTTATGGCTCTATAAAAATCAAATAGAAAGGAAACTAGATTTGATAGAAAGTAAACTAAGGTTCACCTTCAATGAAGATTCTTAAGGTTTGAAAATACAGGATAAAGGCATAGACTTCAAGAAAATCCAAGAAATAATACTCAGAAAAGGATAATCATTAAAGCTATATTACCAAGTTAATACAAACCAATAAAAGATCTTGTTCCATTAAAAAAGCATATTTAAAATACATATTCCAACATAAATTAATATAACATTCATTTTGATTTGGATATAATTTTAACCTGGTGTTATGTGTAAAAAAAGTTTTCCAGACTTGGGAAAAACCTCTTTGCCTGTGACTAAAATATCAATTAAAGAATATAACCCACTGTATTATTCCATTCTCACTCTACTAACAAAGACATACCCAAGACTGGGTAATTCATAAAGGAAAGAGGTTTAATTGACTCACAGTTCAGCATGGCTGGGGAAGCCTCAGGAGACTTTACAATCATGAAGGGGAAGCAAATACATCCATCTTCACATGGTGGCAGCTAGAAGTACAAAGTGAAGGTAAGGAAAAGCCCCTCATAAAACCATCAGATCTCTTGAGAACTCACTATCATGAGAACAGCATGGAAGTAATGCCCCCCGTGATTCAATTATCTCCCACTGGATCCCTCCGCCATCATGTGGAAATTATGGGAACTACAATTCAAGATGAAATTTGGGAGGGGACAAAGCCAAACCATATCACCCACTGAATTCAAACATCTTACTAATAATTGGATACTAATCTGGTAGATTTATTTCTTGAATTTTCAAAAAAGTTATACATGATCATTCAGTATCCTTTTTATATTTTAGAAATTCTGAAATAAGCATGAGATACTTCCAGTCCTTGGATTGGAAAGAAATTGAGCCCTAGATAAAAAATACATTCATGGTGAAACATTAAGCAGACTGACATAATCAAACATGCAATCTTTGTTTATATAAGGAAACTAATTTTATTTGCAAGGACTGGGAAAATAGTGTGGTATTGTCTATTTTATTTGAAGTTAATATTTATGATATATTCTAATTTAGATAAAAAGTACTAGCCTGGGAGTCAGGCTTATATCTGATCTGCCACTGATTGGCTTAATGACTTTCAGCAAATTGATTAATTTCTCTTCAATTCATTTCCTTCCTATCTAAAATGGCATAGGTGTCTTTGAACTAGATGATATCCAAAGACCCTTCCAATTCTAACACTGTATGATTTTCATCTCTATTATCCATGTGTTGCAAAAAGATTCGTGCTGGACAAGTCCTCTGTCTGTATGAAGAGGTCCTTTTGGTTTGAGGCTTACTCTTTTAAGAGTTTCCTTTTGGTTTTACATTTGTCCCTTTGCTTTGTGCCTGCCTATTTTAAATTTGACTCTATCATTGACAGCTTCATAAAGTGAATGGAAATAGATCATGCTGAGCAGAAGGAAGATTGATTAAAGAGAAAGATGAATAAAGCTGAAGAAGAATAAGAGGGATGTATAGAAGCTCAGAAAATAGTTAATCAAGAGAGTAGAAAGATGGGATTGAGAACCACAGCCTCAAACATCTTTTGATTCGGGAGATATTTCAATCTGCCGTGACATTTTACCACTGTATTTAGAATTAACTATATGGATAGATTTCTTCAGACCATTTTTATGTGCCAAGGACCATGGGTCACAGGTATTTGGATCACCCTATCCACCCTTTACTTATGCCGTGTCTTTTCTTGACATCTGAATACAATGTGTCTGCTCTTAATTCATCCAGTCTATTTATAATCAAATCTATTGTTAAATTTTTAGAGCTCTTCCTTTAAAGAAAAGTGATTTAAAAACTCCATAGTTTCTGGAGCATATTCTCTCTTGTTTCTTCCTTGAGCTTCCCTGACTAATTTTTTTCTGTTTCCTTCTCATCTTTGGGATGGATTTCTAAATTTTTAAATACCCCAGGACTCACTTCTTAGGTCTTGTACTTTCTTTTGTATATTTTTCACTTCTTTTTTTCTTTTTCTTTTTTTTTTTTAATAGAGACAAGGTCTCACTGTGTTGCCCAGGCTGGTCTTGACTTCCTGGCCTCAAGTGATCCACCCACCTTGGCCTTCCAAAGCACTTGGATTACAGGTGTAAACCACTGCACCCAGCCTATTGTAGTTTTTTTCTGCACTGATCATTAGGTGGTCTCATCCAGTCCTGTTGTACTATATACCGTCTATATGCTAAAAACTCTCAGTGACCTGAACTCCAGTACAGACATTGTCAGGGAAACCTGCTAGCAATGCAAAGCTGTTTCATTAAACTTGATGGCAAAAGAGCGCCCTAGCTTTATAGAAAACTAGCCATCTCTCACAAGGGAGTCTTAAGGAAGCGTGCTTACAGGTCTTTTAGGACTAGAGTTAGTCATATGATAGATTTAACGTGGAAATAAGTAAGTTTGTCCAGGCAGGGATTGTTCAGAATTGGATGAGCTGTTACTCAGTGCCACTTCGTCAGAAAGGCCTCCTCTGATTAACTTGATTACCTTGATACAACAGAGCAACTCCACTGCAACTTGCTACTCACTAGAACTACTCAAAGATTCATTCTCACCACTTGACGTATTTTATATAGATTTATTTATTTTTTGTTGGATTCCTCCTGTAAAGCTTCAGTGAGACAGGGCTCTCATCTAGCACTTAGAACAAAACCTAACACAAGACAGGCATTCAGTACGCACTTGGAGAAGAAATGAATAAATGATACTCTTAATTAATGCTTGCTGTAATTACTACTTTTAACTTTTAATTTTTTAGTAATTATTTCCTGGTTTAAATATCTGATTAGAGTTGAAGCTATTTCAAGGACTACAGTCAGTTGGTTCCTAGCAGTGGCTCACCTGTTTGAGGACCAGCCTGTGTGTCTGTGTCTGGGAATCTCCTCTTTCAGATGGTCATAGTTCCAAGTGACCAGTCCAAGGCAGTGGACATGAGGAATGTGATCTCTTGTTTTACTTCACATTTTTTTTTTTTTTTTTTGCTTTTATAGGGACTCAGTATAAAGGGAAGCAAATGGAATTCCTTTTTATCTTTTAATTTTCTTTTCCTTTCTCATTTCTCATTTCTCATTTTCTTCCTGCCCCCCTGCTAACCTCTTCTTCCTTCCTTCCTTTCTTTGTTTAATGAGCAAGATTGTTAGGTTTGCACTTTACTTAACTATTGAAAAAGAATTTAATCTAATTTTATTACAGTAGAAAAAAATTAATCATTGATTTGATTTCTGCCAAAACTTTCCAGAACTTTCTCAAAGCTATGCTTCACAGTCAATACTTAAACTTACAACCAGTTTTAATATATATAAACAATGGAGTTTGCAACATGAGTGCTCCAGTTTGGGAATAAGCCACATGTTTGAGAAACGCATTTCATTTTATGTGGTGTAGCCACTTGTGATTTGTGCTTGTTTCCTGAATTAGAATTTGGAATCAGGAGATGAGATGACAGCTGGAATTGTTCCCGAAGCAGTAAAGAAGCTAAGGAAGCACATACTACTTGTTGTTTGTTTGTTTTAGTAAACTTTCTTTTGTTTTTAATTTTTATCAATGTAATACATGTGCTGGTTGAAACTTTCTTTTTTTTTTTTTTTTAAATTTTTCAAAAGCTTTTATTGAAATAGTTTTATTTTAAAAAGAAAGCTATACAGTGTAGCCCAGTGGTGAACGACATAGACTACTTGATTTGGGTTGCTGTATCCTATTTGTCGATGACATGACAGTAGTTCTTACCAGCAAAATGAGGAAAATAATTATAAATATTTTAAAGGATTGTTGTGAAAGTTGATTGAGATTACTATGTGTACATATAATGACATGTATTTATTCTTTTTTTCCCATTTATTTATTTTATTGCATTTTACGTTTTGGGGTACATGTGAAGAACATGCAAGATTGTTGCATAGGTACACACGTGGCAGTGTGATTTGCTGCCTTCCTCCCCATCACCTACATCTGGCATCTCTCCCCTTGCTATCTCTCCCCAGCTCCCCACCCCCCACCGTCCCTCCCCTATTTCTCCCCAACTGACCCCAGTGCGTAGTGCTCCCCTCCCTGTGTCCATGTCTTCTCATCGTTCCACACCCGCCTATGAGTGAGAACATGAGGTGTTTGATCTTCTGCTCTTCTGTCAGTTTGCTGAGAATGATGGTTTCCAGGTTCATCCATGTCCCTACAAAGGACCCAAACTCATCATTTTTGATGGCTGCATAATATTCCATGGTGTATATGTGCCACATTTTCCCTGTCCAGTCTATCATCGATGGGCATTTGGGTTGGTTCCAGGTCTTTGCTATTGTAAACGGTGCTGCTATGAACATTCGTGTGCACGTGTTCTTATAGTAGAACAATTTATAATCCTTTGGGTATATATCCAGTAATGGGATTGCTGGGTCAAATGGAATTTCTATTTGTAGGTCCTTGAGGAATCGCCACACTGTCTTCCACAATGGTTGAACTAATTTACACTCCCACCAACAATGTAAAAGTGTCCCTATTTCTCCACATCCTCTCCAGCATCTGTTGTCTCCAGATTTTTTAATGATTGCCCTTCTAACTGACGTGAGATGGTATCTCAATGTAGTTTTGATTTGCATTTCTCTGATGACCAGTGATGATGAGCATTTTTTCATATGTTTGTTGGCTTCATGTATATCTTCTTTTGTAAAGTGTCTGTTCATATCCTTTGCCCACTTTTGAATGGCTTGTTTGTTTTTTTCTTGTAAATCTGTTTTAGTTCTTTGTAAATTCTGGATATCAGCCCTTTGTCAGATGGGTAAACTGCAAAATTATTTCCCATTCTGTTGGTTGCTGATTCACTCTAATGACTGTTTCTTCGGCTGTGCAGAAGCTGTGGAGTTTGATTAGGTCCCATTTGTCTATTTTGGCTTTTGTTGTCAATGCTTTTGGTGTTTTGGTCATGAAGTCCATGCCTACACCTATGTCCTGAATGGTTTTGCCTAGATTTTCTTCTAGGGTTTTTATGGTGTTAGGTCTTATGTTTAAGTCTTTAATCCATCTGGAGTCAATTTTAGTGTAAGGTGTCAGGAAGGGGTCCAGTTTCTGCTTTCTGAACATGGCTAGCCAGCTTTCCCAACACCATTTATTGAACAGGGAATCCTTTCCCGATTGCTTGTTTTTTTCAGGTTTGTGAAAGATCAGATGGTTGTAGATATGTTGCATTGCCTCTGAGGCCTCTGTTCTGTTCCATTGGTCTATATCTCTGTTTTGGTACCAGTACTATGCTGTTTTGATTACTGTAGCCTTGTAGTATAGTTTGAAGTCCGGTAGTGTGATGCCTCCCGCTTTGTTCTTTTTGCTTAGAGTTGACTTGGCTATGCGGGCTCTCTTTTGGTTCCATATAAAGTTTAAGGTGGTTTTTTTTCCAGTTCTGTGAAGAAGGTCATTGGTAGCTTGATGGGGATTGCGTTGAATCTGTAAATTACTTTGGGCAGTATGGCCATTTTCATGGTATTGATTCTTCCTAACCATGAACATGGAATGTTTCTCCATCTGTTTGTGTCCTCTCTAATATCGTTGAGCAGTGGCTTGTAGTTCTCCTTGAAGAGGTCCTTTATGTTCCTTGTTAGTTGTATTCCTAGGTATTTTATTCTCTTTGTGGCAATTGTGAATGGAAGTTTGTTCTTGATTTGGCTCTCTTTAAGTCTGTTATTGGTGTATAGGAATGCATATGATTTTTGCACATTGATTTTGTATCCTGAGACTTTGCTGAAGTTGCTTATCAGTTTCAAGAGATTTTGGGCTGAGATGATGGGGTCTTCTAGATATACAATCATGTCATCAGCAAATAGAGACAATTTGACTTCCCCCTTTCCTATTTGAATACCCTTTATTTCTTTTCTTGCCTGATTGCTCTGGCTAGAGCTTCTAGTACTATATTGAATAGGAGTGGTGAGAGAGGACATCCTTGTCTAGTGCCAGATTTCAAGGGGAATGCTTCCAAAACAACTCTATGCACATAAACTAGTAAACCTGGAAGAAATGGATAAATTCCTGGACACTTGCCTCCTCCCAAGCCTAAACCAGGAAGAAGCCCAAACCCTGAACAGACCCATAACAAGGTCTGAAGTTGAGGCAGCAATTAAGAGCTTACCACCCAAAAAAAGCCCAGGTCCAGATGGGTTCACAGCCGAATTCTAACAGACATACAAAGAGGAGCTGGTACCATTCCTTCTGAAACTATTCCAAACAATACGAAAAGAGGGAATTCTTCCCAAATCATTCTATGAGACCAACATCACTCTGATTCCAAAACCCAGCAGAGGCTCAACAAGAAAAGAAAACTTCAGGCCAATATCCATGATGAACATAGATGCAAAAATCTTCAATAAAATACTGACAAGCCGATTGCAACAGCACATCAAAAAGCTTATCCACCATGATCAAGTAGGCTTCATCCCGGGGATGCAAGGCTGGTTCAATATACGCAAGTCTATAAACGTAATTCACCACATAAACAGAACCAAAGACAAAAACTACATGATTATCTCAATTGATGCAGAGAAGGCCTTTGACAAAATTCAACAGCACTTTATGCTAAAAACCCTCAATAAGCTAGGTATTGATGGAATGTATCTCAAAATAATAAAAGCTATTTATGACAAACCAACAGCCAATATCATACTGAATGGGCAAAAACTGGAAACTTTCTTTTTTTAAGTATTGAGAAGCTTATAATGATTAAAGTAGAAACAGCTGCAATCCCTGCTATATTTTCCATTCTTTGGCTAAGTCTCAGTTTCAGAGGATACAATGGCTTTGAACATCAGTTTTTTTTCTAGCATTTAACTTTACTTTTAAAATAATATGCTTGTATTGCTATTTCTTGATGTATAAAGTCTAGATTTATCTGTTGACTTCATAAAATGGAGGGTGAGCATTTATCTATTCTACATCACTTATCCAAGTCTCTTCCCTTATCCTTCTAATAGAATTATAGTGAAACGATAATAATGTATATTAATATAACTGCACATATAATTCTCTGAGAAAATAAGTAATATATTATAATTGCATTTCCTTTCTTAAATGTTTCCTTTTCCTGAGGTTAATGATTTATCTCTAGCTAATTTATTTCTTTTCCTATAGTTAGCAATTATCCAGTTTTGTTTTTGAGAGTTAGACTTAATTTTTTAACGTTTTATCACCTCTCCCATTAGGATCATGGAATTGGGTAATTCTGAGCAGCACCATTCACTCTAAAATTGTATATCATATTGGTCTTGTAAACCCATTAATAGTATTTTCCAATCCCTACCTGTATTTCCATATAAATCTTAGAATCAGCTCATCAATTTTTACCAATAAAAGGAAAAAGAATTTTGTTTAGGATTGCATTAATTTTACATGTCAGTTTTAAGAGAACTGACATTTTAATATTTAGTCTTCCAATCCATGAATGAGATATGTCTCTCTATTAGTTATGTCTTTTTAAATTTCTCATAATATAGTATTATAATTTCAGTGTAGAGGTCTTGCACATCTTTTTTTCAGATTTATCTTTAATGCTACTTAAATAGTATTATTTTATAATTTCAGTGTCTAATTGTTTGATGCTAGTACATAAAAATAAAACTTTGTGAGGGTCAGTTGTGGCTTCCACTCCAACAGACTTAAATGTCCCTGCCCAGCAGCTCTGAAGGGACCAATGGATCTCCCTGCACAGCACTTGAGCTCTGATAAGGGACAGACAGCCTGCTCAAGTGGCTCCTTCTCCTCATAAAGGAGAGCTCTGGCTGACATCTGGCGAGTACCTTCTGGGACGAAGATACCAGAGGAAGGAACAGATAGCAGTCTCTGCTGCTCTGCAGCTCCCACAGGTGATTCCCAGGCAAGCAGGGTCTAGAATGGACCTCCAGCAGACATTCAGTAGAAGGGCCTGTTAGAAGGAAAATTAAAAAACAGAAAGAAATAGCTTCAATATCAACAGAAAGGATGTGCACTCAGAAACCCCATGCAAAAGTCACCAACTTCAGAGATCAAAGGTAGATAAATCCATGAAGATAGGAAGAAACCAGCACAAAATGGCTGAAATTGCTAAAAACCAGAATACCTCTTCTCCTCCAAGGGATCACAACTCCTCACCAACAAGTTTTCTTTTCTTGTAATGCCTTTATTAGATTTCAAGATCATAGTATTGAGAACCTCATAGAATAAATTAGAAAGTAGTTCTTTCCCTTCGATTTTCAAGAAAATTTTGCAGAATTCACATATTTTTTAGTAGTTCCTTAAGTATGCATTCTGGTTCCTTGTTTTACCAGTGAAGTCATCTGGATCTGAAGTTGCCTTTCTAAGAAGATTTTTTTTTTTTACTACAAATTATGTTTCCTTAATGTATTTAAGACAACTGACATTATCTAGTAATTCTTGGGTTATCTTTGGTAGTTTTGCTATTCAAGAAATTTTTCTGTTCCATCTAAGTTTTTTAATTTACTGAGAAAAAATTAGTCATAACATTCCACTGTTATTTTCTCCGATATTGACCATTTGTCTCTTATCTCTTTTTGTCCTGATCAGTCTGGATATAGATTGTTGGAAATAGATGTTGGAAATAGGTGCTTGGTTCTGCAAAGAAAAATCAGCACTGAGACAAAGGATTTTTCAGCAAAGCAATTTTTACTTCCTGGACTGCAGGCAGGGTACTCTCACTAGCCATCCTGCCATGAGAGTACAAAGAACAAAGGGAATACACACAAATTTATTCCTTATGCATTTGGGGTAGTCCTTACTGCTGTGTTTGATCTCCGTTGGCTGGAGTCAGACCTCATAATCTAAACTAAAACCCAGCTGGCTAACAACTTAAAACTTTTCTAAACCGGTAAAAGCAATGGAGAGCTGGCACATGCCTGTAAGCACGTCCAGCACAGATATCTTGGTTAAAGTACAAGGACATAGAATGTACTACATGCCTGTAAGCACAGCACGTTTAGCAGGTACATAGAATAGGGCTTAATGAGGTTATTAACACACTTATGATTTATTCTTTAAAGAGAAGGGAAACTTTAAAAAGTAACTTTTCTACTTCTCACAGAGATTTATGAATTTTATTGATCTTAAAAGTTACATCCTAAAGGTGGTACATAGTGGGTCTTGCTTTTTCTAACCATTGTGACAACCTTGCTTTTTAATTAGTAATCTGCGCACTGTTTGTATGTAATATAATTATTGATATGGTTAGATTTAAAGCAATCATTTTAATTATTTATTTTCTGTTGCCTCATTTGTTTTTTGTTCTCTTTTTCCTTCTTTTTATTACTTCTTTCGAATTATCTTTTATGAATCTATTTTACCCCCTTTGCTGGATTATTAGTTATAAATCCTTTTTTATTTTAATGCTTGCTTGTTATGATATTGTATATCACAGCATACTGTGAAGTGATAACGCACTTCTTTATGTATAGTATAAGAAACTTAACATAGTATCATTCTATTTCTCTCCTGCTATTTTTGTCATGTATTTTACTGTTACATTTATTAGAAACTTCATAATACAGTGATATGCTTTTTTTTACACATTTAATTATCTTTAAAAAAGATTTAAATAATATAATTAAATCCTGAATATTTACTCATACAGTTAACATTCCCCGTGTTCTTCATTAGTTTGCATAGATCCAGTTTCCATCTAGTATCATTTCTCTCTGACTGAAAGAATTCCTTTAATTTTTTTGGTAATACAGGTTTAACAGTAATGGATTTATTCAGCTTCTGCATGTCTAACAGCATCCTTATTTCGCCTTCAATTTTGAAAGCTAGTTTTTCTGAGCATAGACTTGGTCTTCTAGCACCCATGCTTGCCTATTAAGGAATCTGATTACATACCAATTCTTGTTGATTTTACCTCCAGAAGCTTTTAGGATCATCTCTTTATCTCTGATGACTGGATATTTCATCAAGTATTTCAGAGTAATGGGTTTTGGTGTCTATCTTTTGTGGGGAAAATTTCCTGGTCCTTTCTGTCTAGTACCTAGTAACCTTTATTTCTGAGAAATTTAATATTTCTTCAACAATTTTCGCTCTTTTATTATCTATGTTTCTTTCTTTTCTAAAAGTGCTGTTTTAAAATTTACATTTAATTTAATTACATTTTTATGTTGACTTCCTTGATTGACTTTCTGTGACTTAACATTGAGTCTCTATGACTAAACATTTTTCTCTTATATTTGTGGTTATTTTGTTTTAATTTTCAGGTGATCTCTTAAACTTTATGCTCCTACTTGTTACCGACATTTTTTGTTATCATAGATTCAATGTTCAAGACTTCTTTCTGATTTTTTTCTTTTAAACACTGTTTTCTAATTTTTCAAATGTAATTTTGTTTTTCTGTTTCAATGTATTTCATAATATTTTACTTTTAGAACTTTTATTTTCTCACTGTTTTATCTGCATGGATTTTTTTTTGTTTGTTCTGTTTGGGTGTCTTTCTTCAGGTATTAGTGATTCTTGCTTAGATGTCCTTTCACATTGCGGTGGGGCACTGTAAAGTAGAATGTGTTACTCACTGAGCATTTGAGCAGCATTGCCTTCACTGCAGGATGCTTTTCAAAAAGCATTTACTTTACTGGGGAACTCCTAATTGTTAGTATGGAAAGATATATTTCTGCATTTTCTTTAAGGTCAATTTTCTTTCCTGTGAAAAACTGCCTGGCTATAGGAGTTTTGGGAAGCAGGAAGAAATAGGAGGGCTCCTATTATTTGTATGCAGACTTATTTTAAATCTCATGTTTTATCTTGCCCTTTACTGCACAAGATGCCTTTGAGTACCAAACCACTTCCTTTTTATGTATCCTGAGAATAAGCCTGATAACTCCTGTCTGAGGTGGGGTATGCAAGTCACTCTGTGTGTGGGAGGTGTCATCCAGCCCCATGTGATGGCAAGGGGCTCTGGAGAGTTGTCAGTTCCATATATAGTTGTCAACTAATCCTGTATTTTAGATCCTGGTTTCACTGACCTTCTCTGTGGTACTTGCCTTAAACATCAGTACTTTCTCAGGTTCAAATATGCTTGCTTCTTAGAGATATCTTCTGTGAGTGCTTTAGATGGTAGCTTTTTCTATTCCACTAAATCAGTTACTATTCTTCCATTCTATTAAACATTTTTGTCTGCTGTTGTTTCACTTCTGTTCTGTTCATGTGAGTTCATACATTTTTTTTATTTCAAACTTTGTTATGCATGGAATCATCTAGAGGGTTTGTTCATATCAAGTCTTCACTGGAGGTTTGCTTTGGTTTTTAAGATTTACTATATCCAAGTTAAGTTTAAAATTGCCCCAAAGACTTCTGGCTGCATTTCAAAGAGATTCAGAGAAAGGGCAGGGAAAGTTTTTGCACAGCGCATGTGAGTGCTGCACAACGCACTTCATTCTTTCTTGCATGTAAGGTTCCTTTTTCTCCATTTTAAGGGTGAGGAAACAAAGGTTTATAACAGTAGGAAATTTCTCCAGGCCAAAAAAAAAAAGAATCCAGGTTTGTGTGTGTTGCAATTTTGTGTTTTTTTTTCCCTACACACCAGTGTTTCTCAACACATAAGGCAACCAATCAGTCCCGTTTGTCTGGGAACTGCTCAGGTTTTAGTATTGACGTCCTGTATCCCTGTGACTCCTCAGTGCCAGGCAAGATGGGATGGTTCTGGCTGCACACTAAAAACATTATAGAAGTTTTAAAATACAAATATCTTGATCTTGTTTTCATGAGAATCTGGTTTAATGACTTTTTAAAAAGCCAGAATGATGTGATTCTAATGTGCGGCTAGAGTTGTGAACCACTGCCTTACATATGCTACTGTGAAGAAAGTCAACAGCTTGGGTTCCATCATCTTTTAATCCTTTCATGGTATGTAAACCACTAGGTCCAGTGGTTATTGGTCCACACAATATAACAAAGGCGTAGTCTACAGACTAGTGTTACTGGTCAAGCTGACCTGCTGCCTGTTTTTGTAAATAAAACTTTATGGGAATATATCCATGCCCATCATTTACATATTGTAAATGGCTGCTTTCTCCCTGTTGCTGTAACTGCAGAGTTGAGTAGTTTGACACTATAGGGTTCACAAATCCTGAAATATTTATACACTGGTCTTTTACATAATTTTTTTCTGACTTTTGCTACAGACCCTAATACAAATAAAAACCAAAACCAAAAGAAACAAAAAAGCCTCCATACTAGAAGTGCCACTGGGTGTTTAAGGGAAAGGAATTTTTCTTGAATCAAGCTAGTTCTCAGGCCTGAGGAGGAAAATAAGTTGTGAAAGGTATTGTTTGCCTTTCCAAGTTTAATGTGCATGCATATGATGTAAGGACCTTGTTAAAATGCAGTTTCTGATTCAGTAGTGTGAATGGGGCCAGAATGCTGCATTTACAACACTCTCCCAGATGGTGCCAACGTTCCTAATCCACAGACCACAGCTGAAGTAGCAAGTATGTAAACTTCAAGCTACTCATCACAGTGCAGAGTGATTTCACCTAAGCCACAACAGCAGCTTGTTGCCACAATACAAACAAGAGATGCCACTTACCGACCACAGTTATGTGCCAGGTAAGTCAAATGAGGAAGAACACCTTCAGTGTGGGGGAGAAAGAGGTCTTTAATGTCTCCTTAGTCCAGTGGCTCTCAAAGTATATAATGGCAGCATCAACATCAGCATTACCTGGGAACATGTTGGAGATGTGGATTCTTGGGGTCCACTTTAGACAGTGAAACAGAAATTCTGGGGTGAGGCACTCTAAGTTTTAACAAACCCTCCAGGGGCTGGGTGCAGTGGCTCACGCCTATAATCCCAGCACTTTGGGTGGCTGAGGTGGGCAAATCACAAGGCCAGGAGTTTGAGACTAGCCTTGCCAACATGGTAAGACCCCGTCTCTACTAAAGATACAAAAATTTATCTGGGCATAGTGGCAGGCACCTATAATCCCAGCTTCTCGGGAGGCTGAGGCAGGAGAACCGCTTGAACCAGGGAGGCAGACGTTGCAGTGAGCTGAGATTGAGCCTGGTGACAGAGTAAGACACTATCTCAAAAATAAAAATAAAAAAAAAGAAAGAAAAGAAAAAAAAAGAAAACCCTCCACATGATTCCATGCATACTAAAGTTTGAGATCACTGTGTTGGAAGTTAAAGGTTTTTTTCGACTGAAAATACTCATGCAGCTATGAGAATAGCACAAGCTTACAAAGGTGGACTAGGGTGCTGGACAGTGACATTAGGAAGCAGTCTCTTAGGTGGCCCACTTCATCTATAACTCAGGGAAGGGGCTGTGAAATCCTGGGAGGGCACAGGTATTGTGTTCAAGGTGTAGATTAACTGAACAATGAATCATTTCCCAATCTGCAGAGATGGTTTCACTCTGACACCATGGAAGGGCAACAGGATCAGGAGTACCACACAGGCCTGAGGTACCACAAGTTCTTGACTCAATCAGTGAGTAAAACAGCATATTATGTGGAGAAAAATGTGAAAGAATAAAAAAGCCAGCAAGGACTTAATTTTGCACTTGAATTCATTTCTGTTGTTGGTTTTGCTTTAAGTTGATATTATTTCCCCTATAGTTGGAAAATTAAAGTATAAAATAAACATGTTCATAATAGAAACATTAGAAATAAAAATATTAATATTTTTATTAAAATAAGAATATTAAATTAAAATTACCTATGATCATACTTAATGCCAAATAATGCATGACTGTGCCTAATTTTCTAAACGCTCGCTAACACTGGTTATTACATATTTTGAAAACAAATTCAATAAATGAAAAATGGTATCGAGTAGTTTTCGCTGGCATTATTTTCAACATTGAAATACTGTTTATAAAAGCAATGTGTACCCATTCCTAAAGTCAAATCATTCAGAATAATATGCCATTAAAATTTAAATTTACTAAATTTTTTGCTTTAAAAAACTAATAATAGTTTTTAATTTTTAAAAATTATTTATTTTTTCATTTTCGGTCTCATTCAGGTATAATTGACAAATGAAAATTGTATATATTTATGGTATACAGTGTGATATTTTGATGTACTATACATTGGAAATGATTACCAAATTCAAGCTAATTAGCATATCCATCAGCTAACATGGTTTCCTTTCCTAGTTGTAAGAACATTTAAGATTTACTCTTAGTAAATTTCAGGTATAAAATGCAGTATTACTATATATTGCTATACATTAAATCTCCAGAATTTATTCATTCTGTATAACTGAAACTTGGAAACCCTTGACCAACATCTTTCTATTTCTCCAGCACTACATTCCTTGCAAGCCACCATTTCATTTCCAGCTTCTGTAAGTTTGACTTTTTAAGATTTCACACATAAGTGAGATTATACAGTGTTTATCTTTCTGCGCCTGGCTTATTTCACTTAGCATAAGGTCCTGTCAACTTAAATAACAGAGAGAGAGGCTCTCTAAAAGAAAGATGTTTATTTGGGAAGGAAGCATTTGCAATGGGAACTTGCTGTAGTTAGTCAATGTATTAGTCCATTTTCACACTACTACAAAGAACTCCTGGAGACTGGGTAATTTATGAAGAACCGAGGTTTAATTGACTCATAGTTATGCAGGCTGTATAGGAAGCATGACTGGGAGGCCTCAGGAAACTTGCAATCATGGTGGAAGGCAAAGGGGAAGCAAGAACCTTTTTCACATGGTGGCAGGAGAGAGAGAGCTAAGGAGGAAGTGCCGCACACTTTTAAACTATCAGATCCCAAGGAACTCACTATCATAAGAACAGCAAGGGGGAAATCTGCCCCCAGGACCTTGTCACCTCTCACCAGGCCCCTCCTCCAATCCAACGTGAGATTTCTGCAGGGACACAAATCCAAAGTATATCAGTAAACTGTCTGTGTATTCAGAGATGTAAAGGAAGAAAAAAGTTGTTAATGGAAAAAAGGAAGAGAATTACATTATTGCTTTGAAATACTTATCCTTAGCTACAAAGATCAATAATAAGGATGATGCCAGCTTGAGTTTGGACAGGCAGTTGCTTGGCAGATGTCCTTGCAGAAATATTTTTGTGGATGAGGTTTCAATGTCTGTTGTGCAAGATTGTGGTTTTTGAAATCTTTTTTTTATTAGGCATGAAAGCATAAGATCCATCTTTTCATAGCCTTCCCTGGCTCTATTTGCCAGAGTTTTCTTAATGTTAGTGATTCAATTTTGATTCTGACAACTTTCACAGTCCTCCAGCTTCACTCATGTTGTCCAAAATGACAGGACATCCTTCTTTATTAAGGTTTATTAATATTCCACCATTTGTCTTCATATGTACGTGTGTGTATATATTATACACCCCACATTTTCTTTATTCATTCATCCGTTAATGGATATTTAGATTGATTAAATTTTGTGGCTATTGTGAATAATGTTGCAGTTAACATAGGAATGTAGATATCTCTTTGAGATACTGATTTTATTTTCTTTGAATATATAAACCCAGAAGTCAAATTACTGGATCATACAGTAGTTCTACTTTTAATTTTTGAGGAATCTTCATACTGTTTTCCATAATGACTAATTTACATTCCCACCAATAGCGTACAATGGTTCCTTTATTGTCATATTCTTAACAATGTTTGCTCCCTTTTGTCTTTCCATAATAGCCATTGTAACCAATGTGAGGTGATATCCAATTGTAGTTTGAATTGCGTATCTCTGATGATTAGTAATGTGGAGGTTTTATTTTTATTTATTTATTTTTTTGTTGAGACGGTGTTTCACCATATTGGCCAGGCCGTCTCGAACTTCTGACCTCGAGCAATCCTCCTGCCTTGGCCTCTCAAAGTGCCAGATGTGAACCACCACACCCGGCTGATGTTGAGCATTTTTAAATAAACCTGTTGGCTGTTTGTACTTCTTCTTTTAAGAAATGTCTGTTCAGGTCCTTTACCCATTAAAAAAATTTATTTTTTTGCTCCTTATATGTTCTAGATATTAACCACTTGTCAGATGTATGGTTTATAAGTATTTTCTCCCATTCCATAAGTTGTCTTTTAACTCTGTGGTTGTTTTTATTGTTGTTCAGCAGCTTTAGTTTGATGCAATCCCATTTTTCTATTTTTGCTTTGTTGCTAGTGCTGCTGGACATGGCCAAAAAGTGATTGCTCAGACCAATGCCAAGAAGCTTTTTCCTGTTTTCTTCTTATAGTTTTACTGTTTTAGGTCTTATGTTTAAGTCCTTAATTCATTTTGACTTAGTTTTGTATATGGCGTGAGATAAAAGTCCATTTCACTTTTCTACATGTGGATAACATGTAGAATGTGTTTTGCCATCACCATTTATTGAAGAGACTGTTCTTTTACCATTATGTGTTCTATCGATTTGGTGTATATAGAGTATTGAATGCATGGATGCTTCTTTAGATAAGTAGACTAATTATTTTGTAGTACGCTTTATTTTAGCCAATAACTTTTTGATCAGATAGACTTGAATTTTAGTGGTTGTGCCATTCATTGGCTGGCTACATTTGGAAAAGTTATGTAAATTATCTAATCCTCTGTAAAATGCACCATACAATGTTTAGCACTGTGAATGTTTGTAATGAGAATTTGACAAATATTATCTATTGAACACTTAATATTACCTATTAATGCCCATTATAAGTAGTGCTCCAGTGAACATCTTTGAGTAATATCTCAATGTTTCATTTTAGTATATATTCAAAGCGGTAGAACATCTATATATATTTGCTCAATGTTGTTTCTATTATGTACTCAAAGGTATAGCACAGCATTTTAACATTTTGATACACATTGATAGTTTTTTCTGCTAAGAGGTTAACATTAATTTATATCCTAATAATGCACACATTTTTTGCCACCCTGGTACCAATATTGGATGTCTTCCCATGTTTTACATCTTCGGCAATCAAGTAGTTAAAAATAATTTATCATTGTTATTTTAATTTGCATTTTTAAAATGTTTGTATTTCTTCTTTTATAAATGTCTGTTTATGGTCTCCATTCATTTGACAATACTTTATTTGTGTGAGAGCTGTTTAAGTGGACAATGTTAAAAAACATATATGCATACATTATATATACACATATACATATATCCCATGACTTATATCTATCCATGTCATGTATATATATGAGATATGAGATAGTCCCATATATATATGACATAAAAGTTAGAAAGAATACAGGCAAAAAATACAAAGACAAAAGACAAACTGATGAAATATAATATATATATATTATATAAAGACATATATATGTATAAAATGTGTGTGTCAAATAAATTGAACTATTTTTAAGTGTTTTCTTTAAGGTTTGGTATTCTGTTTTCTGTAACTTTTTACGATAGAGAAACATTATTAATATTTTTGCTAATGTTTTGATAAGCAATTATTTTTACTTTTGGGAGAGTTTAATTTCTTAGAATCTTCAGTTTAGCCTGAGGAAGAGACATGCTTTTTATTTATTACCAGAAGGACATACAAAGCAATGAAGCTGATATTTTCAAATTACGAGGTCCTTAAAGTCCTACTGAAGCTCTGAGGTGGGTTGCTTGACAGATGTAACTTGGCAAATCTCACAGAAGCTTATAAGCAACCAGTGTGTTTTTTGGAATTCAGGACATACCATTTCCTGATTTCAAGCACATTTAATCTAAGAGTATTTAGAAAACTTTTTACTGTAAGGAAACATGGATTTGTTGACAGCCTCTGTGATCTGGCTGCCTCCCGGTGAAATACTATAGTTACATTAAATGAGGCTGTGATGTTGAAATGGTGCAGTCAAAGAAAGAAGCCTTAATCTTCACCACCAATAGCAGGGCAAGAGATTAAAAGTGAAATACACCACTGCAGGTCTGATTCAGAGTGAGATGGCATTTATCTATGCCACAGGTTTTATCTGTCATCTTTCATTGACCAAGCGAAGATGTGCAAATGAAAATGTTTGGGGCCACTGTAACAACAGGCTCTTTTAAAGAAGCCATTTTTTGAACAGTATGGTTGAACTTGCTTAACCTTGGTGGTTTGTCATTATTTTGTTCATAAAGGTATTTGACACAATGGTCTTAGTTATTTAAAGTTACCTTAACACTATCTTGTTAAACTTTTTCTTTCGCTGCTGTTCAAACATCTTTTTTAGGAGTGTCTTTTGAAATAGTATTCTGGAGGACAATCTTATCTATTTACTAAATTATTCCATAAAAATAACATATAAGTTCCTGAATTCCTACTAAAATTTGCACATCTGCTGCTTACCATTTGACATTTTCTCCAACATGAGCATTATTAAGATTCTGTTAAGTTTTAAGTGTTTTCATGTGACCCACAGATAGCCTTGAATGCGGATAAATTGCTTATATGTGCACTGAAAACTTGCAAGAAAAGCAAATCAGAGTAAACAGTATTTCTCTTGTCAATTGAGATGCACGAAAATCCTTGACAATAGTTTCAGTGTACAAGGAAAAAAAATCACTGAAATCATGACTAAGTGAAATCTACTAATAAGGACACTGAGTTTAGTGCTGATAAAAAAAGATCACTTGCAGTACTTGTAGCTTCTAAGCCGTTAAAGCCAAACCTTTATCTTTTATTATCTACTCAAAACTTTTATTATCTATTCAATATGCTACATTACAGTTTGTGGTAAAAGCAGATATATTTTATAGTTTCATAAATTCTTCTGGTTTTATTTGTCAATATTTACTTTTCTGACATACAATATTTTTATTTGCCTAATGCAATTAGCTTTCAACAGGGTTCCTAAATTATAATCTGTGCTGCAGTAAAAAAGTAAGAGTTTATTGTTCTTTTCTATGCTGTCTACTCAGTTTATTCAATGTTTAAGTATATGGCACATACATATTCCTTGAAACAAACAAATTCATGAACACCATTGCTAATAAATATAATCTTGTGATTTATAACAATCTTTTTGTGCTTGATATATAATTTATTGTTTTAGATTATTTATTTATATTTGTGAAACTTAACCAACATTATCTCTCATACTTTACTAACTAGGAATCATAGACCTGTACAGGAGGAAAAACTTTCCTCCTTAACAATGACTACAATGAATTAGACCAGTGAGTCAGCCAACTATGGCTTACAGTCAAATCTAGTCTGATGCCTGCTTTTCTAAAGATATATGGGAACACAGCCACACTCATTTGTTTATGTATCGTCTATGGTTGTTTTTACATTACTTTGGAAGAATTTGGTAGCTGTGTTAAAACAAAAAATATTTACTCTTTGGACCTGTAGGGAAAAATTTACCAAATCCCTGAGTTAGATTACTTTTTTGGATTAAAAAAAAAATCATATTTTTATCATGAAAATATTTCTTCAAACAAAAATATTAGGAACTTATTTAAATATATAAAACAAAATTGTTTTAAGAATGGGTATCAGAAGCAACCACTTAAGATGTTATCAAGTTGAACACCATAAACTCCTTATCACCTCTAAAAAGCTCAAATAAATTTTCATGGGAGTGTTAGAATTCAATGGCCAGAGTCATCAGAGAGGAGATTTTCACCATAACTACCCAAGGCAAGACTGATGAGTCTCTTCCTTGAACCTCTAGATTGACTTTGACATCTGGAAAGACCATTTATCTCACCTTAATTATCAGGAAGAAATATACAAGGGTTTTAGACCTCAGGCAACTTACTGGCTGTAAGCAAGTTATGCTGATTAATTTTGGCCAAAAATAGTGTGTGCAGTTCAACCACTGTAAAGCTAAAATGATAATTTATGGTATTATCTATATAGTAAGTCTCATCATTCAATTATGTAACTGTATAATGTGCAATTAATTCATATTGGAAGATTTGTGATGGATGCTCTTTGCTTGAAATTTAATAGTGTATCTAGAGATGAGTCTAATAGATCTGATTGGGTCTTTAACTGGGTTAGGTTTGTCTCCAGGATCCTCAGATTCAAGATAAATATGGCACTTATTTTTGGAGCATCAATTTTTCTGAATGTATATGTGTGTGTATGTGTGTGTGTGTATAATATTGTATTAGAGAGAGAAAAAATAACTGTGGAAAAATATTAAGAAGTGGCGTATCTAGGTCATGGGTTCTCAACCGGTATCCTATCACCTTCAAGAGGGTGAAAATTGGTTCTTAGGATGCCAGAAGCTTAACTCTTTTTGTATTACTTGTGTACACATAGAGTGCACCAACAGATATATAGTATACCTGTAGTATTAAAACTTGGGTGGGGGTTTACAATTAGGAAAAAGTGTCTAAAAAGCTTCTTAGGAGGGCATTATTTTAAATTAAAGGCTGAAAAATACTGATCTGTGTGAAGGGCATAGTCATTTTTACTGTACTATTCTGGCAAGTTTTCTGAAGGTTTAAAAGAAGTCTCTGGTCATGATGACACTATATTTTCATTCTGTTTCTTCACTGGATAGTACTGAATAGTGCCAAATAATCTAGGTATTACCAAGTATATGTAAATATTTAAAAGTGGTTTTATTATAAGCAAAAAGAGTGAAACTTATTTTTGGCCAGTCTGGTTGCTAGTTGCTTTGACAGCCTAGAGAGAAGGAAAATGACATGAGAGCAAGAATGAGCTACTAGGGATGGAGACTGACTCAGGCATCCTAGTGCAGTCTGAGTTGCACACACTGGCTGTGGAGTAAAGGAGCAGAAGGAGATGACCTCTGCTATTTCTTCTGAAATAAAAGTTTCCATCTTTGAAATCAGGTGTTTTGAACTTTTGATTACACACTACAAAATGGATTACTGCAGATTAGTTCAATTCGTGCTACAATTGTATCTAAACATTTTACCTGCATATATACTACTGTGTTGAAGTTTCTTCTCTTCTTATGGTGATTCCTGACTGATATGGTCGTATTTTAAATTCTATATTTGATGATTTGTGTGTGTTGTGATTTTAATGTCATTCATCATTCACTTTAAAATATATTGCTTAAAATTAAATTTTCAATTGGTAATAATATTTGGTGATAAAAAAATACTTTGAAGTATAAGCTTAAAAAAAGCCAAGTTTTTTTAAAGGAAAAGTTTCCAAAATGAGGAAGAGAAGGGGCCCCACTGGCTTGTTCCTCAGCTGGGGCTGGGCAGAAGCCCGAGGAGGTGGGCGTGTGGGGTGGCCCACCGCAATGGGCTAGGAGCTGCGGTAGGTCTTGATGATGTCCTTGATGGGGCGGCGGCAGATGGGGCAGCAGGCGTGCAGAGCCTTCTTGAGGCGCAGGCCACAGGTATAGCAGAGGCACATGTGGCCACATGTGTAGATGACCGTGTCCACTGCGTGTTCATAGCAAATGGTGCACTCATCGCTCCACTGGCCCAGACCTGGGGTCACTGGTGACTCAGGCAGGCTCACTGGTGAGTTGGGGGCTGTCCCACCAGCAGAGCTACCCAGAGGGCCAGAGCTGCACGTGCTGAGCAAGGGGTCAGATAGACGGCTGCCCAGGGCGCTGGGCGAGGTTGGCGTGGAGGCGGGGGAGCAGGGGAGTGATGGGGTACCTCGCTCTGCCAGGATGGTGGAGCCGAGGATGCGGATCTGCGTGATGTCCCCGTGGAGGCCGAAGAGCATCCAGAGCGGCTGCGAGGCGTCCACGCACAGCTGCATGCCGGCGGCCGAGCCGTTGTGGCTGAGGTGCAGCTCGCCGTCCGCGCTGGCCACCAGGCCCAGGATGTCGCTGCTGTGCAGGGCGACAACTGATAATGGGAGAAAGTTCACAGCAACTGGAACTCAGCAAGAGTGAAACAGACCTAGCATTTTTCCTAAAGTCCTCACGATGAGCTTGAGAATGGTACATATGTTAGCACTAAGCCAACCATAACTACAGAATAAAAATGTCAGATAAAGAAAAGTATAATACATTTAAAAATGTAGATATGGGATGATCATCTTAGAAACACACGCGAGCCTAAGTCTTGGATCTCTTATGCATAAAAAAAAAAAAATAAAAACAAAACCAAAAGCTACTTTGAAGGCAAATGTATAGGTCTATTACTTCTGCAGTGACATTTACAAATCATGAAAATTTTGAAGGAAAATGTGAAAAGAAACATCTTGGCTAGGAAGAAAACCATTAAAAAGTATTTTAACAGTTCTTATGGTCAGTTTTAGCTTCACCTTATAAAGAGACACTCCTGTGATGAAAATTATTGTGTGATAGAAATGGCTGAATCTATTTTGGATCAAAATCAGAAAGCCAAAGTAAAAAATAGTCCCCTATGAAGCACCACCTATTCTAATGTGTTCAAAAGACATGCTTTCAACACTGCTCCAGAGACTGCGGCTCACTTGGTTGAACAAAAGAATGGATAATAATAGTTTAACTTATTTGTTAAATGTAGCTGTACTTGCTATATTTATAACAATGTCTCTGAAGAGAGGTTACTTTGCAAAGTATTTTGTGGATAAATAAATTATTAGTAAATAATTTTAATAAAAACTATCCAAGATGTACACAGATGGACCATGTTTAGAAAAGGAAAAGACACCTTAGAAACTTTTAATACACTGAGAGCCACCTCATTGTTTACCAGCTATGCCCCCCTCAAACACTCTGCCTCCTGATCTTTTCATTTTGAACCAGGGTTGGGGGTGAGTGGGAAGGACAAAAGTTATATATTTTGAAAAAAATGTTATTTGAACAATTCACTTTGTGGCGGCTTCATGCTGAAAGAAGTAAAGTGGAAGGCTTGCTTTCCATATTGTGGAAGGCACTTGTCAAAATGTAAGTTTTATTTTTTCTCAGTGAAAAACAAACATTAAGACAAAGTCTAAAGAATGAGTGGCTAAAATAAAAGAATCTACTCCAGTGTTTATTTAATTTAATGTGTCGGAAAACAATCAACAATTGTGAAGAAAGGCTGTTTTTCTGCAGTAATGAAAGATACTTGAGAGTTAGATGCAGACAGTTTATTTGGGGAGCTATGAATTATTTGAGATCACATAGCTGCAGTGAGAATTAATAGAGTTAATGAATATAAAATTAGATAGCCAGCACAAAATAGCCATTCAAAAAAGACAGTTCATTTTATGTGATAATTTATCTTCAGAAAAAATATCGTTGCATGAGTGTTTTTTTTCCTTAGGAAAAAAACATCCAGTGGACCTGCGTGACCCAGCTTCTTAGTAGATACAGATGTCAGAATTTCCCCTACTGGTAGCAAAAAGTTGTATGCTATGCAGCCAGTGGTGTGCTGCTGTTAGCTTCTTCTGGCTTGCAGGAATCAATTGTAAGGTTTTCAGAAAATTTTGCCAGCTAGCTGACATGACCTTAAATGGCCTAAGGTAGGCTGTGGTTGGAGAAATTGGCAAACATGATGTCAGGACATATTTCTTTTAGAGACCTGGTTGTTACACATTTACGAGTTCTCTACTACCTAAAATATTTTTGGTAAATTCTGGACTTTTCTTCTTTGTGATTGACTTGATATTTAGCTGTGAAAAAATGTTATTATTTTTATTCTTATATTTTTAAATGTGTTTTTAAAATATAGTCATATCAAGTAGGAAAAAAATTGAATGCTAAATCCGATAAATAGTGCCTCTTTCAACAATTTATTCTGCTTTCTAAAATAGATACACATGACTCTGTAGAACTATTGCATGCTTGTTGTCTTTGTATACTAGACATTCTTCCAACAAAATACTAAAAAGAATAGATATACATTGAATAACGAAACCACCTAAAATTCAAATTTGTAAGAATTGTCCATGACAACAGTCTTGTTTTCATGTAAACACACACACACACACACACACACACACACACACACACAGAGAGAGAGAGAGAGAGAGAGAGAGAGAGAGAGAGAGAGAGAGAAAATGACCTTCTTTTAAGGGCCAATGTTTTTTAAGGGCTTTTAAATAGCCTTCTTTTAAGGGCTTAGTGGCTTAAAACAACCATGTGTTATCCTATAGTATGGAGTTCAAAAGTGCAATATCAGACTCATTGGGTTAAATTAAGATGTTGGTAGGTCTACATTTCTTCTAGGGGCTCTTGAGGACAATCCATTTTCTTGTTCTTTTCAGCTTTTAGAGGTCACATACATTCCTTGGCTTGTGGCCCCTTACTCCATATTCAAAGCCAGTAGTGTAGTACTTTCAAATCTCCGTCTCTGACCTTTGGTTCTATTCTCACATCTCCTTCTGTGACCAACTCTACAACCTTTTTCTTTCCCTTTAAAAGAGCACTTGGAATTACATTGTGCCCATCCAAATAATCCAGGATAACTTTCCCATCTCAAGAACCTTAATCTAATTCCATCAGTCTCTTTTGCCATGTAAGGTTACCGGTTCATAGGCTCTGGATAATGGATGTTGACATGGCTAGTGAGTCAATTAAACCTCTTTCCCTCATAAGTTACCTAATCTCAGTTATTTCTTTGTAGCAGTATGAGAATGGCCTAATACGGTAAATTGATACCAAGGTAGTGGGGTACTGCTATAAATTTACTTGAAAATGTGAAAGTGACTTTGGAACTGGGTAACAGGTAGAGGTTGGAACAGTTTGGAGAGCTCAGAAGAAGACAGAGATATGTGGGAAAGTTTGGAATTTCCTAGAGACTTGTTGAATATTTTAGACCAAAATGCTAATAATCATGTAGACAATGAAGTCCAGGCCAAGGTACTGTCAGCTGGAGATGAGGAACTTCTTGGAAACCGGAGCATATGTCACTCTTGCTATACTTTAGCAAGGAGACTGGTGGCATTTTGCCTCTGCTCTAGAGATCTGTGGAAATTTGAACTTGAGAGAGATGATTTAGGGCATCTGGGGGAAGAAATTTCTAATCACCAAAGCATTGAAGAGGTGACTTGTGTGCTCTTAAAATAATTCATTTTTATTTATTCACAAAGAGATGGTTAAGAATTTGAACTTATGTTTAAAGGGGAAGCAGAGTATAAAAGTTTGGAAAATTTGCAGCTTGACAATGCAGTAGTAAAGAAAAACCCATATCTTTAAGAGATATTCAAACTAGCTGCAGAAATTTGCATAAGTAATGAGGAGCCAAATGTTAATCACAAAGACAATGGAAAAATGTCTCTAGAGCATGTCAGAGGGCTTCAGAGCAGCCCTTCCCATCACAGGTATGGAGGCTTGGGAAGAAAAAATTGTTTTGTGGGCCAGGCCCAGGGCCCTGCTGCTGCTTTGTGCAGTCTCCAGACTTGGTGTCCTGTGTCCCAGCTGTGGCTCAAAGGGGCCAATGTACAACTCAGGTCTTTGCTTTGGAAGGTGCAAACTCCAAGCCTTGGTGGCTTACAGGTGGTGTTGGGCCTGAAAATGCACAGAAGTCAAGAATTGAGGTTTTAGAACTTTTGCATAGATTTCAGAGAATGTATGGAAAGGCTTACATGTTCAAACAGAAGTTTGCTGCAGGGGCAGAGCCCTCATGGAGAACTTCTGCCTGGGTAGTGCAGAAGGAAAATGAGGGTTTGGAGCCTACACACTGAGTGCCCACTGGGGCACTGCCAGGTGGAGATATGAGAAGACAGCCACCAGCCTCCAGATCCCAGAATGGTAGATCTACCAACAGCTTACACCTTGTGCCTGGAAAAGATGCAGACCCTCAATGCCATCCCATGAAAGCAGCCAGAGGGTGGGCTGTACCCTGCAAAACCACAGGGGCAGAGATGCCCAAAACCATGGGAACATACCTCTTGCATCAACGTGACCTGAATGTAAGACATGGGGCTAAAGGAGATCATTTTGGAGCTTTAAGATTTAATGATTACCTGTTGAATTATAAACTTGCATGGGGCCTGTAGTCCCTTTGTTTTGGCCAATTTCCCCCATTTGGAATGGGATTATTTGTCCATTGCCTGTACCCCCATTGTATCTTGGAAGTATCTACTTTTCTTTTGATTTTACAGGCTCATAGGCAGAAGAGACTTTCGTTGCCTCAGATGAGACTTTGGACTTGGACTTTTGAGTTAATGCTGGAATAAGTTAAGACTTTGGGCAACTTTTGGGAAATCATGATTGTGCTTTGAAATGTGAGGACATTAGATTTGGGAGCCTTCATGGATAGAATAATATATTTAGTCTTTGTGTCCCCAACCAAATCTCATCTGGAATTGTAATTCCCATAAATCCCACATTTCTAGGCAGAGACCTGGTGGGAGGTTATTGGATCATGGGGGAAGTTTCTCCATGCTGTTCTTGTGATAGTGAGTGAGTTCTGATGAGATCTGATGGTTTTATAAGGGACTCTTTCCCCTTAGCTACTCACTCTTCTCCTTTCTGTCACCTCGTGAAGAAGGTGCCTTGCTTCCCTTTCACCTTCCACCACGATTGTAAGTTTCCTGAGGCCTCCCAAGCCATGTACAACTGTGAGTCAATCAAATCTCTTTCCTTTATAATTATATAGTGTCAGGTATTTATAGCAGTGTGATGACGTCTGTATTAGTTCATTCTCTTACTGGTATAAAGAAAGAACTGAGGCTAGGTAATTTGTAAGAAAAGATATTTAATTGGTCACAGTTCTGTAGGTTGTACAGGGAGCATAGCATCATCTGCTTCTGGGAGGCTTCAGAAAACTTCCAACCATGGTGGAAGGCAAATGAGGGGACAGGCATATCATGTCATTAGAAAAGAGGCTCATTCACAGATCCTTCCTGCATAATTCCATCTATATTCCTACCTTCTTCTGAGATGGCTGAAAAGATCCAAGAGTCACATGCCTAATTTTTTCAAAGAGCCCTCTGTGTGACTGAATACTCTGACTTTTTGATGTTTCTGAGGCACTAGTAAAAGCTTCACTTTCTCTCCAGAGCACACTTTTCTGACAATGAATCTCCTAATTTTAGCATATGTTACTGACAAATGTTAAAGATATGTTAACAATTTCCCAAATAATCAAGTCCTGGTTTTTACTTAACTTTTTTTTCCCCAACAGTTCTTCCTTCAATATATCCATTTCCTCTGACCTGTTACTATAAGAAGCAAGAAAAAAAAAACCCAGACAACAAAAAAAGAAAACCATAACAACAAAAAAACAGGTCTTTTATCACTTTGCTTAAAAAAATCTTCAGCTAAATATCCAAGTTCACCATTTAAAAGCTTTTCTTCCCACATAACTACAGGTCATAGTTCAGCTCAGTTTTCTTCTATTACATCAAGGATACTCTTTTCTCCAGTGTTCAAGAACATTTTCTTCAGAGACTTCACTGGCAACATTTTTGCCACCCATGTTTATACTGACAGTTTGAGATAATTCAGTATTCTCTAAGACAATGCAGATTTGCCCTGTGGTGCTCCTCACTTCTGAGTCTTCATTAGCAGGGCTGTTAATCTTTGTTTCTATGAATGGTCTATTCAAGGCAATCTGGATTTTTAAAATTATGCTTCTCAAATTCTTCTAGCTTCCATCCTATTCTATAATTTCAAGACCACTTCCATGTTTGTAGGTATTTGTTACAGCAGCACCCCCACTTCCAGGTCCAAAATCTATATCAGGGTTCAGAGAAATAGAACCAGTAGAAGACTAATATTCTAAAATGTATGGCAAAGATTTGGCTCATGTGGTTGGGGAGGCTGGCTAGACACATCTTAAATCGGTAGGACAGGCAGTCAAGAAGGGCGTGCTAGCAAGCTTGGGCACTAGTTGAAGATACTATCCATAAGCAAAATGTTTTCTTTTGCAGGCAAAGCCTCATTTCTGTTTTCCAGGCTTTTCAATGGTTTAATCAGAACCTTCTGGATTATGAATTTGAATTTTCATACATCTACAAAATACTCTCAAAGCAAAATCTAAAATAGCATTTAATGGAATATTTGTGGACTGTAGCCTGGCCAAGTTGACGCATAAAGTTTACCATCATAGGACTTTAGAGGAAATATCTCTCATGTGGGTATTGGATAAAGCCCAGTTTCTCTTGAATAACTAGGTCGATTTTATCTTGTACTTGATTATTTTTTTTTCTATCCTTTTTACTAGCAATTTTAGGGCTAAATCTTTGACCAATTTAGTGACTATTCTGTACATCAAAGATTGTTACTTTATTATTTTCCCTTTGATCTAAATATTTTTGAATTTATTGTAGTTTTATATTGTATGTACTCCTAATTTTTACGGAAATGATGCCAGTAATAAACTTAAAAAATAGTAGTGACCATGTGTGATCTCTTTGATTCCCTGGGTTTGACATTCTGTTTCTAATAAAACCATGGATCATTGATTCTTTTACAACTCTAACAAACTTTTTTTTCCTTGAGATGGAGTCTCGCTGTGTCGTCCAGGCTGAAGTGTAGTAGTGTGATCTTGGCTCATTGCAACTCCCACCCCCTGCTTTGAAATAATTCTCCTGCCTCAGCCTCCTGAGTAGTTGGGATTATAGGCATGTGCTGCCATGCCCGACTAATTTTTGTAGTAGAGATGGGGTTTCACCATGTTGGCCAGGCTGGTCTTGAACTCCTGATCTCAAGTGATCCGCCCGCCTAGGCCTCCCAAAGTGATGGATTACATAGCCATGAGCCACCTCACCAGTCTAACAAACTTTTAAAATAGATTTTTGCTACAAATGTAACAATATATGTTACAGGTCTGTTTTGTGTGCCTTTCATGTTATCTCAATCTATCAGCACCTTATGAGAAGGTGAGAAGGTAGTGGCTAAACATTTGGAGGACTTACTTTTCTCCTTTAAGATTGGTCTGTGTGGCAAATAAATGTTTCCTAAACCTAAAAAAAAATCCTTATAGCTTTCAGAACCTTTGAGGACGTTTTAAAAATAAATAAGGTATGTATTGAGTTTTAATGGTTTCCCTATAAGAGTTTTACTATAAGCTACAACTTAACCTCAAAACTTTTGTAAATGACACTTGACGTTATTTCAGTTCAACTACCTGGGTTAGCCTAGGATGGCAATAAGAGCACAAGGACAGGGCTGCTCTCCATCAGGCTCTGTCACCCCACACCCTCGCACCATATGTGTAAGTTCTGTCAGTATATTTTAAGCTTCTTGTGGGAAGAATATAAGCTCTTTGCTTCTCTAACCATCTAGGAGAAGTTTTTCACCCAATTCTTTAAAATCTTTTCCTTAGATAAGGAATTCCTCACTCTTATTAGTGGGCATAAAAGGCTATTAAAATGTTATAGCAATAGCTTTTGTTCCTTTTTTCCTTCGATGCAGCTAGAATGAGAAAGCAGGTCATGGACTTTTTTCTTGAATGAGAAAATTCTATCTATCCACACATCTATTCCTTAAAATTTAGTAAGAATTTATCCTGTGCTAGGCTCCATTTCAGTTTCTGAGTATATATTGGTGAACAGATTAGGGTGTATTAGGTTTGGTCCTGGCTTGCATAGTTTCATTTTGATGAGGAGACACTCACAATAAAACATAAGCAAATGATTGATTATAACAATATTCATCATGGTAACTCTTATGTAGAAACTAAAACATAGTGTCTTAGGGTTCTCCAGAGAAACAGAACCAATGGAGTGCACATACACACACACACACACACACACACACACATGCACACACACACACACACACGAGGAGATTTATCATAGGTATTGGCTCACATGATCATGAGGGCAAGTGATACTGGTCAAAATTCAAAGGCCTGAGAAATAAGAGCATCCAAGGGCAAAAGAGGATGGATGTCCCAGCTCACAGAGCATGAGCAAATTCTGCCCTTCCTCTGCCTTTTGCTCTATGTAGACCCTCAATGGACTGGATGGTGCCCACCCACATTGGTGAGGGAGGTCTTCTTTCCTCAGTCTATCTACTCTAATGCCAGTCTTTTCCTCACAGACACACTCAGCAATAATAGTTTACAAAGTATCTTTATATCCCCTTGGGCTAGTCAAGTTGACACATAAAATTGACCACCACACAAAATGTGCCAGTGAGCTAGAATGGAGAAATAGTTTACATAGAGTGGTCAGGGAAGACTTCTATGAGGAGTGACATTCAAGCTAAGTTTTGAATGATATGAAGGAACCACATCTGGGGCAGAGTATTATGCATTCAGGAAAAATGCCTGCATGCCCAGAGAGAATGAAATTCCTGGCTAGTTGTGCTGCAGAGCAGCAGTTTTCAACAAAGCCATGACCATTGCCAATGTCAAAGGATCCTAAGGTCCTTAACCTTATAAACTACTACTTTCTAGTGGATGGTAACTTCATGAAACCAAATCACTGCAGAGAACAACAACAACAACAACATCAAAAAGGTAGTAAACCTTTGCCGGCAACATAGGTGAAGCACTTACTAACTTTAACAGTATTTTATTTTATAGACCAATTCTCTGTATACTTAAACACAAGCTAATGTTTTGATTTAAGTTAGTGAGTTGAAAGCAAAAAATCTTCTAGGAAATAGTTAAATTCACTTTATAAAGTACTAGAATTTTATTAGTAAGTAGCTGAAACACCTTTTATGTAAAATTATGAATGTGCCTGTCATTGATACATAAGTATCTGAAAAAAGGTTTTTAGCTTAGGGAGTTACTGTCTAGGACAGGGCACTTGGCTCCCCAGCTGTGCATGGACTGTGCTCACACACACGATGTTCCTTTATCATAAAAAGACGATATTTCTGATTTTTTGTAATGTCCACCCTCTGGCCAAGTGTTACCTTGTAATGAAAATTTCTTCTTTTGGCTTCATAATTTTTTACACAATAGTAGAAGTTTATAGTTTCTATGTTATACGCATGATGATGGAAATTTGTTTTAATGCTGTGTTCAAATGAAAAGGCCTTGGTTGCTTTTGGTGTAGCACTTGGGAGTTTTATGGATTACACATATATAACCCATGAATCCCAGCTCTCTGAAAACTTTATTTTTGGCTGGGTAGCCTGTTGTCAAAGACCTTCATTCCTCCTGTTGATGTGGGATCCATAGAAGGATTTGCTGGTCTCTGGAGAGACTGGGATGATGGCTACCCTTCCTCTCTGCCATCCCTATATACTGAGGTCTGCCTAGGCCACTCTAAAGTTGGACCTGTTTTCCTCTCCACTGTGGAAAGGGTTTAAGGGTTTAAGTACTTAAAGGTTTAGGGAGGTGGCATTGCAACTTGCTTTTTACAAAAATATCTGGTGAATATGTCTTCTTTATAGAATTTCTATTTTACTGGAAATAAAAATAAATTGTTGGTTTCATTTTTGTAACTAGGAAATTAGGCTTCAGATAGATTAAACCATTCCCAACCACAGGCTGAAGTTCTTAAACAAAATCCTACACAGAAAAAAATGCAAGATTGAGTAAGGGAAAATACAGAGACCAAGGTCACAAACTAAAGTTTTTATGTTTTCAATAATCATTAAAATTAATCTAAGAGTGCAATAAACAAAATGAGCATTGTATCCACGATAAACATATTAAGTCAGAAATGGAAACAATCCAATTTGCAGTTCCTAGGAATTTACAGGATTTCCTTCCTTTGTGATGTTAGTAAGATCCTTATATGTGAGTTTTTTGATGTTGCAGAAAATACGTACAGCAAGAGGCATTTACGTGTGTGTGCCTTGCCCCATTCAATTCTTCTATCAATTTCTGAATTTATGACTCAGTTAATTTCAGCCTCTGAGTTCTTTCATGGTCCCAGAGACCAATTATATAGACACAGAAGACAGAAAAAAAAAATTAAAGAGTTAACTTTATTTGGCATATCTGGTTGGGGATATTTAAAACCCTCTAATGAAAACATGGTCTTAACTCTGTTTGTGGTCATTTAGGGCTAAACTATGTAATCTTCCACCTCTTTTCTGCACAGGGCTCAGATCACTCACTCCAGAAAGTGGGTGCCTCAAAACTTTGCAGGCATCCAGGGACAAAACCCTTTAGCTCTTTCTTCCCTTTACTCAACTTTTTTCCTTCCAGTTCTCAGCTCAAAATGTTTCCAATTATCTCCAAAAGAAGATTGCAATTTTGGATCCTAGAATAAAAATTCATAAGCTTGAGAAAAATTTATATATGGAAATAATTCCATCTAGATCAACAACTCACAGTTGAAGAGAGAGATAAAAGGCTTTGGAGTTGAAAAGACCTGAGTCAGAGCAATGACTATGCCCCTCACTGTGTGGCCTTGGGAAATTATTGAATTTTCAGTCCTCCAATTTATTTGAATGATAATAGCTTTTCCGCATAGGAAGTACTAAATGAGTTAACACATAAAGAATACTTAACACACTATCTGACATGTTAGTGCTCAGTAAGTTACTGACATTATTTCCTGTATTACAGATGTGTGTGACATTAAGGGAACATTTGGAAGGATATACCTTTTTTGCAATGAGTCCTTTTTTTTCTATCTTGAAGGCTTCTCTGCTAGTAAAATTTTAAGTACTATCACCTTTTGTTAATCCAGTTATTCATACAAACTGATCACAGTGGAAAGTGGCCAGTTATCATGAGGAGGGTCTGTCAGTGAGTGTTCAGCTGAAGAATTTAAAAATATCAATTAATAAAGATTCATATACAGGTATAGATGCAATTTAAGAAAAAAAAACTGAAATGGTATACAACGGGGGCAAAATAACATCTAAGTTGTCAAGATTGTCAGATTTTGGGGGACTCATACAGGCAGCTGGTTAAAAAAATAATTAAGGACCAGTGAATAAATAGGTTTAGAAGTGGTCATTGTTAGGGTTTAATGACATGAAATAAATACACCGTTTCTCCTCTCTGATTTCTCAAACCATAGAAAGAGATCAATACCACTAGTGAAGCTGAATTTCAGAACACTGCAGGCACCCAAGGCCAAATTGGGTTTCCCATTTCTGCTCCATGGTGGAATACTTTACCCAGTGCCAGACCTGGTTGCAGACCACCCACAGGTCTTCCCTGGCACTGGGGGTATTCTACAACTCTGCTAACCATAGGAGTGGTGGAAATGAACAGGAGAACAAATGCTTCTTAACAGGCCTGCAGAGGGAGTTAGCATGGAGATTGAGAGAAAGAGAAAGCCAGAGAGAGAATAAATTCCAGAAGGCAGAGCCCTGTGTAGGTAGTAACCAGAGAGCTCCAGATTTTATGGATGGAAAGGGCAAGGGAACAGCAAATGCATATACATGGAGAGGGAGGATTCTGTCATGGACAAAGCTAATTAGGAAGAATTGTTTGTAGTCACTATGTCTTATTTTTATTTTTTGACTGCTTCCAAGATTGTCTTTGAATTGCCTGACATAATTAATTTATGAGAATGCTTTTCAGGGGTTAATTCTCTAAGACCTGGGGATGAAGAGAACATACTTCATTCCATTTTGATTGGGGTCAAATTTTAGATAGTCAGAACATGGGGTAGTGTATGGGAAATGCAGTTTATGTAAGTGAATGGAGATGTGCCAGAGAGATAAATACATAGACAGAGCTTCTGTGACAAACCATTCCTCTTTGCTGACTGCAACTACCAGAGGGGTTTTTATATTTTCTCTAATTTTCCTTTTGGGGATTGCTGAATTATGACTGGAGAAATAAAACTTTCCTCTTCTCCCCAACATGAGGTGGGTTGGAGGGTGCCATGTTGTGTAAGAGTTTAATGAGGAGTTGGCAAGCAGTAATTTTAGAACTTTGTCCAAGTCTTTGCTCAGCAGAGAAAGGCCCAGAGCTGAGCTGGCTGTTTGGACTAGAAAAAATGAGCTGTATTTCTTTGCATAAGAAAGTGGGAAATTATTATTTTCGCCTAAGAGGAAGTTGGCAGAAAATGGAACAGAGTCAAGTGGAGCCGAGAGATAGGTGCATGACTGCACAGTACGGAAGAGTGTTCAAAGGACTTAAGAGCAGGGAAATCCAATCAGTTGTTGGTTTTGGTTGGGAAGGGGATGGAAATGATTAGGACTTGTGGCTCTGCAAGGGAAATACAATTGTCCTAAGAAGGTTGTGCCTCTGTGAACACCTCTTGTCTCCCTAAATCTTTCATAAAAACTTTACACTACCACAGCATTGCACTTTGAGTGCAATGAGTCTTGTCCTCCTGGAAAGCAGCAAGAGTTACGTGTTGGCTGGGCATGGATGGTGACACACATCTGTAATCCCAGAAAGTTGGGAGGCCAAGGCAGGAAGATCACTTGAGTCCAGGAGTTTGAGACCTGTCTGAGCAATATGGCAAAAACCTGTCTCTATCAAAAAATAAAACATAAATAAAGTGTAAAAATTAGCTGGGTGTAGTGGCACATGCCTGTAGCCTGAGCTACTCAGGGACCCAGGTGGGAGGATCACCTGAGCCCAGGGAGGTCAAGGCTACAGTCAGCTGTGATTGAGCCACTGCATTCTAGTCTGGGTGACAGAGTAAGATGCAGTCAAAAAAAAAAAAAAAAAAAAAAAAAAAGAAGTAAAGAAAAAGAAAGGAAAGGAAGAAAGAAAGAAAGAGAAAGAAAGAAAAAATTTCCCCACTCTTTTGTGTCCTGGGAAATAGCTAATCACAGAAGAGAACTTTTCTCTTGCACATTCTAAGATAAGCCCCTCTGCTTCCATCCTTGTGACTCCCATTTGATGATAAGTATGATAAGTCCCTTGTTTTTTCCTTCCAGAAAACCCCAGGCTCTCCTTCCTTTTCTTTGAGATGCTTGCTATTAATGAATATTCTCATTCATATTAGATTAATATTCTCATTAATATTTAAGAAATAGCAACAGCTTGAATAAAATTATATCCTTAATTGTTAGGTCTGGTAAATTTTTGTCTTTCACAGTTTTGATGTCATGACTTGCATTGAATTGGCCCTCAGGTGGATTCTCATTTACTGCACCCAGATGACAGGTCTTTTCAGAGCCCCTGTGCTTTGTTCCTGACTAGTTATCCAGGGACTCAGTGGTGAGTCCAATTGCTGGTCCTGTGTTCTGGGCTCTTGTACACTGGCAGAACAATGAGGATTTGATTTTGATTCTTTTTGAGTTCTTACTTTGTTTCTGGTGCCAGCTTCATTTGGTTTAATGTTCTGACCATTTGATGATCACTGTAAGTGGATTAATGGTTTAGAGATATTTCTGTTAAGGGAAAGACAAAAGAAAAATCTGGTGGGTTAGCCTTTTCTATGTGTCTGTTTATTTTGAGGTCAAATCAATGAAGAATTTGGACCTGCTAAGAAGAGAACAGTCTTGCTGTTTTGTGGGGTTTGTATTTCTGTGTGTATGCTTGACCTATAGCTGAAATTTTAGAATTGAATTTGAGCTTTCTGTCTTTCTGCAGCTATATGTTTATATATATGTGATTTAGAAAGGCTCTTTATATTCCACTGTGTTAATGTGTAAGATTTTTCTATCTCTGCATGGTATTATCAAATTAGACTATAGAATTTCTTAGGCGAGCTTTATTCTGATTGGCTTACTTATATAAATTGAATATTCTTAAAATTCCCAGAATTTAAGACTAACAAAACAAATATTTTCAATATGAAAAAGAGACTTAAAAAACAGAAACTAACTCTAAAATGTTTTAATAATTAAAGTTTAAGTAATTATGGTAAATCTTTGTTAAACAAGACTACTTTAATAATCCTAGTTTAATTGAAAACAGATATATCTTCTCTGAGTTATTAGCATTAAATACAATCAATTGGATGTTTTTATTCTACATTGGAATGTTCTCCCTGAACTAATAAAAATTCACTGATAGAATAAGTTAGCATTATTTTGATTTCGTGTTTAAAATTATGAAAACTGTAAATTTGTGTTTAACCAGATTTAATTATTATTCTGACTTTATTTAAGCAGTTATTATATTTTGTAGTATTTCAGTTTCAAAATTGTTTTCAGATTTTTAGTTAACTTAAAATCGTGAATTTATTCAAGTTGACTTAATTAATGTATATTCATTAGATGCCTAGATCCTAAGTAAGATAGAATACTGAAGCAGTAATTACAAAACAAATTTAAGTATAAATGCTTTTTTGCCTTTTATTTTATGTGCTATAGGGAGACTACATATCTGTGGGTCTGCCAACAAATGTGTTCATTTTTGCCATGTGGAGAAGTTGTACTATAAAGGATGTGAGTGGCTATAGAGAGGTATTTAGTCATGAGCTCTGTTGCTCTGCTGCAAAATGCTGGTGTGTAACAGACAGTTTATATTATACACCTCACAATTTTCTCTGTGAAATAGCCATGACTGTGGTTAAAAGTTATAATCACCATAGGTGAATAAGACTTTAGTAGCAGCAGTGGTGGCAAAGAGGAACAACTTTGCATGCAAGGTAATCAGGATGTATTAAGGAAAAAAGCGTAGTTTTCTAAAATAATGTAACTGATTGTTCAGAATAAGGAAGATGAAAGTGTAGAAAAAAACTGAATATATAAGTTGAAGAAAGTTTACAGAAAGGTAATTTTGTTTGGGTCAAAACTGGCTATTTGATTTTTCAAAGTAGGATTGTTTAAAAGTATAGGTGAAATGATTGATGCAGAACTGTAACGTCTGCATTATCAAGCCATAATTTTGGAAACTAAAGCTGTAATTTGGTTTTCTCTTTGTTAAAATGACAGGATTTCCTTGGATTCCTTGGATTGTTGGTCTGCTCTTAATAACAAGTTATAGATGGTTATTCTTCACCTTCTGCATAGTCTTCCTGGGTAACAGAGATTCTCTGTTTTACCATAATAACCTGCTATGGTTTATGTTGACTTTATTTTGTCCTTGTTTATTTAAGAAAACGAAGACTTCTCCTGTCACACTTATTTACAATCATGTCACCTTTTATGTTCACTTTAAAATATTTCATTTTTACTTTGAAGTGAGCTGCAAAGTATTCTCTCAGGTATTCATGATCTTATTCTTATTTTAAGTGTTGAAATCTCGTAACAACTTTTGACTTTTGTCTTCTCAAAATTGAATGGTATCTTTTGCAATTAAAACTGCTCTTAAAATTTCTCAGAGGGATCCTGGAAAATCACAAAAGATTTATTTTTTTATTTTGAAAAAAGAGAGTGGTAAAAATAATTTGGAATTTTTTTGGGTGTGTTACTCTAGGTGAGTTGCATGAGAACCATTGTCAAATTAGAAGAGATGTCTAGGTTTCTCAAGGTTAGATATGTAGGCATAAAATGTTGTTAATACAAATATTTCAGAAATCATATGCTGTATTGCAGGGTCTAAGAGACTAATCAATTTCCTTATAGTCCACGATATATTTGATTAATCAGAATTGGAATACTGTTTTGCCCAATAGCAGACAACAACAATATAGAATATGCCATTTTCATATAATAATTTTAGTTATTTAGAAAGTATTAACTTGGTCTAAATTTACTTTTAAATTTGAATTCAGTTTCTCCTACGCCACTGGTTTTTAATTGGGCATTTTCCTTACTTAACTTACCTATGAAGTTTTATTAATATATACATATTTAAGACTTACTCCAGACTTAGAGAATCTCATTACTTCATATTCTTGATATATTCTAACTATATGCTTGGTATATTCATAGTAAATTTAGTATATTCATAGTAAATTATATAATTAAATCCTTTTAATTATATATTAAAAGGATTAATATATGTTGTATTTTATTGTTTTTTTCCTTGTAAAGATTGTGTTAATCTATTTTCATAAATTAGATGCAATATCCACAATTTGAAAATGGGGATAATTATTATAATTATAGATATATAGTCTAAAATGCTTTAGATCAACTTTATCTAGTTTTGCAAGCCATAGAAATAACCAAATTTCCTTGTCAGTTAGACTGCTTTTATAATAAACTTTCATCACATCTTTCTCTTTGAAAATTATCAGTAATATATAAACCATAGCTATTTTAATTTTTCTGTTATTTACACTTTTTTTTTTTTTTGGTTTTACTCTAATGCTTCCCTGAAAGCATTTGCTATCAGCAACAGGCAAGAGCTCTTTATTTTCAACACTGTTTCAGAGGCCCATAGGAAAGGTCTATGGAAGGTAGTTTGGGGCGTGGGCTTCTGATGACATTGTTTAAATGACTTTGATATCATAACAGTGGACTTAATCAGGATTTTCAGAATTCCAGTAAAGAATCCAATGGGTTTTTGAGACCGCTAGCTAAAGATTAAGCAGAAAAATAATCAATTACATAGGACTAGATGAACTGATGAAGGATGATTGTTGGTTTTGTTTGGAATACTGTTAATGTTTTAATGTTCCACTTTTAGGATTTATAAAGAATCTTTCTCTTTTATTCAAGTTATCTATAACTCATAACTATTTAGTAGATTGTACTAGTCTGCTCTCATGCTGCTAATAAAGACATTCCAGAGACTGGGTATTATAAAGAAAAAGAAGTTTAACGGACTCATAGTTTCACCTGACTGGAGAGCTCTCACAATCATGGCGGGAGGCTAAAAGCTAAAGCACATCTTACATGGCGCAGGCAAGAGAGCATGTACAGCATAACTCCCCTTTATAAAACCGTCAGATCTCATAAGAAGACTCAGTCACTCTCACAAGAACAGCTTGGGAAAAGCTGTCCACATGATTCAATGACCTCCCACCGGATCCCTCTCATAACAGGTGGGGATTTTGGGAGCTACAATTCAAGATGAGATTTCAGTGGGGACACAGCAAAACCATATAATAGATCATGGTTTTGTAAATAGAAATAAAACATTTGTAAATGATATAATTTATCCCTGTCTGATGAATGTTCTGATTTTCAGAGAAACATAATTATTTGCATAGTCCCAATTAGAATCTGTACTTTTTGTTATGAGAACATAATTTAATTAATTAGTTATGTAACCAAGGCCTTGTCAAGAATGTCAGATTTGATAATGATGCTCATTTAATTAGATATGATCAGATACTTTAAAATAAGACAGTTTGGCTCTATGTCACAAATTCTCACAGATTTCTCTTGGAAAAACTGTCCTGGTCCCTGCTTATGAGGCTCCCAGTGGTACAGGTGAGCAAGAAAATACTTCCTGTTTGGCCCAATGAGCAGTAAAGGATGTTGTCCATATGCTGAAGACTCTGTAGAAAGATTTGATCCTTTCCTTAGCTCTTGAGAGATAACCCTTGTGCCATGGACTGAACACTTGAATCTCACAAAATTTATATGTTGAAACCCTGATCTCATTGTAGTGGCATTTGGAGAGGCAGCCTTTGGGAGATAATTAGGTCATGAGGTTGGAGCCCTTTTGATGAGATTAGTGTCTTTATAAAAAGAGACTTGTTGAGAGATTCCTTCCTCTCTCTTTGCCCTTTGCAATGTGAAGAAACAGGAAGAAGTCTGCTCACCAAGAAGAGGACCCTCACCAGACACTGGATTTACTGGCATCTTGATCTTGGATTTTTTAGCTTCTATAACTGTGAGAAATAAATTGTTGTTTAAGCCACCCAGTCTGTGTTAGATTTGTTATAGCAGCCCAAGTGACTAAGACATCTTGGAACATCTTGGCTGATAATAATGTCTTTGTTTACTTGAGAGTCTTGGGCCATGCCAGATAGTCCTGACCAACATTGTAACTTACGGTGGGGGACATGTTGTATTAGCTTTATGCTGGAGGGGCCAGAGGTAAGGTTAGTTATTCAGGCAGTCAGTTATGCCTATGTGACAGAATCTTGATAGCAACTTGGGACACCAAGGCTCAAGTGAGCTTCCTTAATTGGCAATACTCCTGCCTGGGGTCCATATCACATCATTTCTGGAAGAGAACAGCACTGTACATATGATGCCACTGGGAGGAGACAATGGGAAGCTTGCACCTGTTTTCTCCTGGACTCTTCCCTGTGTGCCTCTTCCCTTTGTGGTTTTTAGTATACATCTTTTCATGGCAATAAACTATAACTGTGAGAATAATGGCCTTTATGAGTTCTGTGAATCCTCTTAGTGAATACAATTCTCTTATAGTCATAAGTACTGTAGGTGAAATCTGGCGGCAACTTGACTTAGCTTTCCAGCTTCAAGAGGCTTTTAAAAGTCCAATATGAGATTCTGTATAAAAATATCTGGTGAAACAAATTTAGAAAGACCCATATAGTAAACAACCATTTTTGATGCACCTATGTAGTCATGCCAAATATAATGAAATCATTCTTATTTTATGATTAAGAATAATTTTTATTTGAGATTATTTTACATCAAAAGAGAAATGGTTACAGAGAGAAAAGTTATGCTGCAGTGGAAAACTATGCATTCCCTACAGTTTATACTTCTGAGTTATCAAATAGTAGTCCTGTTTTTTGTTTTTAGTTCTTTTGAACCTCTTTTAAAATTATGGGTAAATGATGGGTATATAAACTCTGTCTTTTCTGGTAGTGTTTTAATTGACTTCTGCCCTATCTGTGGCAAAACAAGTTTTGGCACCAACCTGTAAATTGAACTGGAAATGGTCAGCTTGCCCAAATTGTCAGTCATTCTTATATTTTTAATTCTTTCAGTTTCCTTCAAAAGTGGCTATAATTCATCAAGCTTTTCAAGTTTTTCTTGTTTCTATCTGACTTGGCATCAAGAATTAAAACATACACTTTCAGATCTATACTGGGACTCTAGGTTGCCTGGTAGCTGGCCCTTTTCCACAGAATCAGAAAAATCCCCATAAGCTGAACCCTGGCAATTTAATATAAACCTGAGCACCTCAGCAGACCATTCATGGGCCATGATTCTCCCTTGACAACCTACTGTTTGGATAACTTTGAATGTCTGGAAAAATGCTCTTGTCATGCATGCTCCTATGTGGGAGATTATGAATCTGATGCATAACACCAGACAACTCCTGTTCCTATGTCTAGAGCTTCACGAAACTCTTTTCCATGTTTTAAGCATCCTTTGCTTTTTAAGATGACTGATTCCCAGACCCTAAAACAACTGCCCTTTGTCATCACCCCTTAACAAATTGTTCAATGTACTTTAGAGGAAAGAAAGATCATCAAGAGTCCTCCAGAGACTATTTCTCAGACCTTGCTCTGTCCCCTGAAGGAGGTTTATGATCACTGCTAGGTTATTCAGCAACAAATAACACTTGTCTTTATGAAAGGAAGAATTGACAATGCTGAACTTTATCTGAGTCCTGTGCTCCTCGGAAGAAGTGATGATTAAGAAGCCCACCATCGTTCTGTGTTTCTGAAATGTCTAATCACAGAGGACCACCTAATGCTTGCATGTTCCAAGATAAGATCAACCACTATCATTTTTTTCTAAGATGGAGTTTCACTCAGTTGCCCAGGCTGGAGTGTAGTGGTGTGATCTCAGCTCACTGCAACCTCTGCTTCCTGGGTTCAAGTGATTCTCCTGCCTCAGCTTTCCAAGTACTTGAAATTACAGGTGCACACCACCATGCCCAGCTAATTTTTTGTATTTTTAGTGAAGATGGGGTTACACCATATCGGCCAGTTTGGTCTCTAACTCCTGACCTCGGGTGATCTTCCTGCCTTGGTATCCCAAAATGCAGGGATTACGGGCGTGAGCCACCGTGCCCCGTCAACCACTATGTTTTCTCATGATTCCCATAAGAGCTGTGGATGACTTCCTTGTTTGTTGACCTTGATAAACCCTCAGGTCTCCTGCCTTTCGCTTGAGATTTTCTTCTATAATAAATGTTTTTCCTATTGCAATCACCTAAATAAAATTATCGCCACAATTGCCAATTGCATTTTGTTTATCACAACAATTATAGACCTTGGAAGGTGTGTGTGTGTGTGTATGTGTGTTGTGTAAATCAAAGAATTAATTTTCACTTTTTAAAAAAATTGAGATAAGAGATTAGTTGCAAAATGCAGAGAGAATATTTATCCACATAAAGGAGTCAGTGCAAAGTAACCATGAGCATTAAGCCCCTCGGAAATCCTCTTGGAATATCTGGAAGGGCATCAGAGCAGTGCTTCTCAAACTTTAATGCATAAACAACTCTTACAGGAGCTTCTTAAAATGAGATTCAGATTCAATAGAGCTAGCGTTTTGGCTCTGCTCTCAGATCATGTTAATGCTGCTGTCTATGGTGCTCACTTTCAGTAGCAAAGCTTTGCAGGACATGGAATAGAAGTTTGAGCTAATCTTTTCTAGATCTCAAGAATGACCCTAGCTGACATTGAGCTATACAATACATGCAATGATGTCAATGTATGTTTGGTCACTGTATATTTCAGAGAAACTTGGATATATAGCATATAGACCACTCTCATGACAGCGTTAGGAGGAAAAGCTAACTTGCTGCTTTGTTCCCAGGAGGTAAAATTAATAACCACAACAAAAGATGGTGACTTCTTTCAAGGCTATCTCATAATAGGTAAAATCAGTCAATAAGAGAACAGAGATTTTTCAAGAATCAGCTTGATGTAATGTATCATATAAATTTATACCTCATAAGTCACATGTTGTAAATGCAGTTTTAACAGCTGCAGCCTTTGCAGAGTTTTTAAAAGCATAGTGATTAACGCTGCAATTTTTTAACAAAAGCAAATGTTTACCTTAGTTCTCCTATTACTTTAAAAACAGGCATGAGGAATTGATGTTCATAGTATAGTACCAAAACCACATTAATATTTTAGTAATTTTCTGCACATGCAAAATTATATTGTCTCTAAAAGTATGATATCATCTTGGTTTCTTATATGTGTGGCTATCTAAATGCAGATTTTTTTTTCACCTGGACCTTGCTCCATTCAATTACACAGCCAGGCAGCAGATACTGTACTCATCTCCAGGATAAATTCCCATTAGAAAGCACGAAATTGAATTTACAGTATAGCTTGTGCCTTCCTAGCACAGATTATACTTTTGAATTTACAGTGTACGGTTTCACATGAGATGACTGATTCATTACAGATTCATTACAGTAAGGCTGCTTTTTCTGGTGTCCCCACTGTTTTTTTGGACCTGGGAAATTCATACGAACCTGTACATTGGTATTCACCTTGATGTAAAACAAAGTTCCTGATGTCTAAATTTCAAGGAGTTCTGGAAGAGTTATATAGACAAATATGGTTAACAGAAATGAAAATTTTGAGCACATAAATCCTCCATCATAATTCTGAAATTATTTCCTTAGTGAATTCACCCATATACTCACAACCTTCGAATATAATAGAAAGTAATGGCCACTATCGTCACACTTTTCACAAGAGAGGATTGAATTGCAATTCATTGCAAAGAGAGAGAAATAGACTAGACATGCTCAAATAAGTTGGGTTACCTAATAAGATAAAGAAAGTGAGCATATTTAATTGTGCAGTGAGCAGCAACATTATTACCCTTTATTTGTAGAGGTAAGAGGGAGTGTTTGTGTGTGTGTGTGTGTGTCTGTGTGTGTGTGTGTGTGCCTGTGCACACTGACACACATGGGTGGGTAGCTAACGTCAGTCAAACTGTATCTGGGCTAATAAGAGACACTTTAAAAAACCTATTCCTGATCCTCACAATTAAGGATTCTATTTATACATTTCTATTTATGCATTTATAAGAGAAATGCTTTGTTTGATTAAAAAATATTCATTTACTTAGGGTCATATTTCCAGAATTCGAAGAATGCGGGTTTACCCTTTGTCTCCCAGTGTAAGGGTTCACATTGCTGGTGCTCAGCAGTTTCAGAATACTATTATTCTAAGTGAATTTTCAATAGCTCACCTACATAGCAGATTAGGCAAAGATAAAAGAAGAAAAAAAATAACTGCAGGACACTTTCTTTTCTTGTGATAATCTGGCAAAGTTATGTTTTGATACTGACAAAGCAAATCAATGGCTACGGTACTTGTATTATTCTCTATCAATTCTGTTTTCTTTCACCCTTATTTCAAAATTTCTCTTGTCCAAAAGTCAACAAATTGTTGTGTTCCACCAATTTCTAGGCTCACTACAAAAAATCCAGAAATGCAAACAACTCTGTGAGTTTGATGCCTCTATCATTGAGTTTATGGTACATAAATTCATCTGTATTTCTGATGTTTGGCCAGCAAGTATTGCCTCTGTGATTACTCCAGATTTTCACAAACTCTCAAGTCCTCCACTCAACTTCCAGCTTCTTTTTCTCTTTACAGATACTCATTTAATTCACAGAAGGCATGGAGACCAATGTCTCCATATTCAAAGCAGTCCTGTATGTGTAGTAAGACAAACACACTCCCTCTAAATAATACTTTTTCCTTTCTTTTTAATTATTTGTAATATTTCTTTCATAGTATATTCCAATGACCTTAGTTTCCAGGAATAATGTTAAATAATGTTGTTTCTTAATTTAATGCAGCCTTTAAAAATATTTTACCATTAAATATGAGGTTTCTCTAAGTTAATTTTGTTGTATTTTATTTATTCCTTTTTGATGTTTCTTTTACCTGGCTTCTCTAATTGGATTCTGCTTAGTGCATTAATTTTTAAAAATCTTCCTTGCTTTCTAAATATATTTTAGTCCATTTATTTGTTTTTGGGAAGGTATTATTTGAGCTACATCCTATAAATTTTGATACAAAGTGCTTTTATTATCATTCATTTAAAAATTTCATACATAATTTTTATTTAGAACAAAGTTTTATAATTTTTTTAGATATTTTCATGGGAGAAAAGGGAAGTCTTGCATGTTGATTAGAATATATGACCTACCTGGTTTTTACATTTTGGAATTTAAAATTATGTTTGTGCACAAATACATACCCAATTTTTGTATGTGTTTCATAGATGTTTTATAAACCTGTTATAGTTTAGGTTCCATTACTTACTGAATTCTTTCACTGAGATAATAATAATGTGTAGGGGAGAAAAAGATATTTTTTACTCTACATTTATAAGTTTTTGCCTGGGACTCCCTACAGCATATGACAGATTAACAACAGAAAAACAAACAAGTTTATTAACATGTATACCTCAGATATACATGAGAGATACCCAGAGAAAAATGAATAACTCAGAATTCAAGTGTATGTAGTATCTTCACCTAAAAGCAAAGAAAAAGGAGGATGTGACAGAGGCCAGTTATGGGAAAATGACCAGGAGAAGCGTGATAAACAAAAGTAAGATTTGTTATGCAGATTTCAGTTAGCACCTTTCACATTGATAAGAGTCTTTTGTAATTTAACCATCCTTGTCTTCCTGGTACAAAGAGGGAGAATCCCTCATAAATGGAGATATAAATTTCTCTTACAAAAGGGTAATTTCTACTGTATTTTCAGAGCTTATCCTGTTTCTCAGAATAATCAGCTCAAAACAATTCTTATGCCAAAGAGGCATTTTTGGTTTCTACAGTCTTATTTTGGGGTGGCATATTATAGTCTCCTACAAATGCCCACCTTTTTGTTCTTAAAACTCTTCCAGAACTTTGGGATCCTCTTCTAGGTAGGTAGTTCCTCCTCTGTTTTCCTTGTAAGTCTTTGAAAAAGTGAACACATGTTGGATCTGCTTTCACATTTTCTGTTCACTCTTCAATATTTTGGAGCCCGCATTTCATTTCCAAAAGGCACCCCCAGTTACCAATCTAATTTCTTAATTGTTACATGCAAGGGACCAGTCACAGTCCTTCTTTTCTACCTTAGTTGTCTCAATTTGCAGCCACAATTTGGAGAAAAAAACTTTACAATTAATTTTCTACTCTAAGAATATATGTCTTCTTTTATGTCTCATTTTAGAAAGAGGCTATTTAATTTTCTAAGGTTTAAAAGAGTAGTGAGGTGATAGGAAATGAAGAAAAGGTAGTTAATATGTTTCAGTTGGAGAACTAAAGAGTGGAATATTAAAATTTATCTTCAGTTCAAGATTTAAACTAAGTCACTGTAAAATTCTTGCTGCATGTGTCGAAAGATGAAATCGCAACAAATTTAGTTTAGAGATCTACATTGGCTGTATTGTAATTCTAGAATCGGGCAACATTTCATTCCATAAACTATAATAACTGTTTCAATGAGTCGAATGGAGGAGGTTGGCTTTATAGACAGAAAAAAAGGGCTGAAGAAGGCAGAAATAAAGCACAAAAAGCAGATTGATCATTTCAGAGTCATTTTCCTTGTAAGGCAGGGACAGAGAGGCAGAACAATAGAAAGATAATGTAACTGGGGGTTGGGGTACAGGGGCTCAGCTCCCTCCCGACGTTTGCCAAAGATGTAACGGGGGGGGGAGGGAGCAAAGCTGTAGGGCATCCAAAGGTGCTTCCTATTGCATCAATCAGACAGGCGCAGGGCACAGCTCCCTCCCTGGTCCGATGTGTCCCTGGATGTGCCCTGGCCTTTGATCTCTCTTACTCCAGGAATAGGGAACGTTTCCTAGAGGCACCATGAGCTTACTGTTGGAATAAATATCTTGAACCCAAAGAGTTTAGCAGAGAGCAATTTATTAGGCAGAGAGATAAAGAGAGAAGGAACGAGAGAGCTCCCACGCTGTAGTGGGAGGGATTCAAGGGAGGAATCTGCACAGGTAAGGGGCAGGGGATTTTAACCCTGGAGTTATTCCCGCCCCATTCATGTTCTTGTCCAATGAGAGGAGTTCTTTTAAACGTCCTCTGGAGTGATTGCTCTTTGACTCTGATACTGGATTGGCTGGTTGGTATGCAACAGAGGCCCTTCCTCCCAGAGCTTTTCGCGGGCTTTTCAAACAAAGGATCACACCTGGAATTTTTACCTAGCCCTGGAGTGGGAAATTCAGACAAAGAACTTTAGGTTCCTGGATGGGGACATGGATGGAGGCATGATGCTGGAAAGCTCTTGCCTTTGAAACCACGCCTGTTGTGGGCCAGGGAAGAGAGGATTTTTTTCCTTGACACGGTCTCTCAGTAACTGATTGGTTAACTCTTGGTGGTAGAGATTAAAACAGAGGGAACTTAATTTTCATGTAGTTTGAAGAATGACACTGGTCTATTTGGGAAATTAGGCTGTTATCTCTCCGTCTTGATTGTTAGAAAGGACAGAAAACAATTAAGTTTTGGTTTGGTAAGCACAGGTGACTTGATTTTGATTTTGAGTATGGTTTACTGAGGTCTAGTAGTTTAGGAGTTTATTCCAAAGCTACGGCCTCCTGTGATTTTCTTTTAAAAATATTTTATTGCACTTTAGGTTCTGGGGTATATGTGCAGAAACACGCAGGATTGTTGCATAACTGCATACATGGCAATGTGATTTGCTGCCTCCACCCCCGCCCCATCACCTATATCTGGCATTTCTCCCCATATTATCCCTCCCCAACGCCTGTACCCCCTGCTGTCGCTACCCTATTCCCCCCCAACAGACCCCAGTGTGTGATGCTCCCCTCCCTGTATCCATGTGTTCTCATTGTTCAACACCCACCTGTGAGTGAGAACAGGTACTTCAAAAAAAAAAAAGTACAGGTATATAGATATTATTTGTTTGATTTTCTGTTCTTTTGCCAGTTTGCTGAGAATGATGGTTTCCAGATTCATCGATGTCCCTACAAAGGACACGAACTCATCACTTTTTATGGATGCATAGTATACCATGGTGTATATGTGCCACATTTTCCTATTCAGTCTATCATCAATGGGCATTTGGGTTGGTTCCAGGTCTTTGCTATTGTAAACAGTGCCACAATGAACATACGTGTGCATGTGTCTTTATAATAGAATGATTTATAATCCTTTGGATATATACCCAGTAATGGGACTGTTGGGTCAAATGGAATTTCTATTGTGATTTTTGCTTAACACATGGTTTCAGCATTCTGGTTCCCCTGCTGTGACACATATCTTTCCTCTGTGTACCTCTACAGGTAAGTTTGGAAGCAACGGGAAGAGGGAAGGTTGGAACATTGGATCAGCCTGACAGATTCTCATTCATTTTTTGTTCTTTAGCACAGGTGCTTTCTCTGTCCAAAATACCTTTGTTTCCACAGCTTCCATGATGATTTCACTTGCAGAGCTGCTGGAACTCTAGCTCTGGAAACATACCATGCAGTGTTCTTCCGATGTCAGCTTTCTTGGTGCCAGGACAGAGGATGGGGGAATAGATGCAGAATGTGTATGACACTGCAGGGTCCAGCTTCTAGGTAATGCCTGGGAATTAAGCAGAAGAAGGCCAAAGGACACAGATCAGGGTACCGAAGTCCAAGCATAAATCTGAGGAAATCATACAACAAAAATAGCTAGGATATGCAGTTAGAATAACAGGAACCAGTAAAGAAAATATACTTGATTCCTCAGGACATTTCTGATCCAGTCAGAAGCCTTTTATGCGATTCCTGCTTAGGTAGAAGGAGACAGTTGCAGAAAATATAGGGTGTGGAAGTTATGGGAGTGATGGGAGCAACTAAAGGAAGATTTGAGATTTCACATAGTGTGCTCTGAATTTGCTTTGAGGGAATCATTTCTTACTTCTTTCTCTTCCTTCATGATCCTTTATGCAGTAGAGGTAATTTTTACACAAATTTCTCTCCCCTTTAATGCAGAAATGTTAATGGAACTTTTGAAGAAGTCAGATTTAAGTGTTTTACATCCCCAAATAGCATAAACAACAAATGAATTGGATTACCATATGAAAAATGACAAGTTTTTCCTTTTTCTTGCATTGAAGTTAAAAGATGCAGAAAACCTATTGTTACTTGTTACTGCTATTTGCACATTAAAAAATAAGAGATAAGCAAAGTTGGGGTCAAACTGGGCTTCTGTTCTCTAGTCCTCTTGTTCAAGGTTGTTGTGTTACTCTTTCAGGATACACTTGAAAAGTATCTGCTGACATTTAGAAAAAATGAGATTCTTTGTTATAAATCATGTAAGCACAAGTGTTCCTTTTTTTATACAAAGTGAGAAAATAGAAATTTACCAGGTTAGAATGAAGTTTAACAGACTCTCTGATAATTAACAGTTCAGTGTTTAGATCATAATTCCTTGCTTCTTTTCTTTCAGGGGAAATAACCAGCAACCTTGAAGCTGGAACATGTCATAAAAGGGGAGATTGAATTCATGGACTGGGAGTTGGAGGCTACTTAGAAAGATACTGCAGAAATGTGTGTTTTGCTATAAGCTTTGGTGTTATAGAGAATTATAGGCTCTTCACACCCCTTTCTAATTTTCTTATCCCAAATTTTCTCAACTCAAGATGGTTTCAAGTGGTCACTATACTTGAGCTTCAGAATAATTATAATAGGGCATGTGGTGGCCAGGAGAGAAAAATGACTGAGTGACTGTGGGAATTGACAAATATTTATTTTAGTTTGTGATATTGTAACTTACTGTATTACAGTTTCAAAATCACTTCTCAAAGACTAATTCTTGTTCTGAATTTGCAGGAATTTTTAATGCTCTATTTAACTAAAAAGTGTAATATTTAATAGGCATTTAGAATTTATTTATTGTCTATGATTTCCCTGGCATTTATTTGAGAGTTAAAGTTATAAAAAAGGCAGTCAGCTAAACTTTTATCATGGCTTAGTTCTCAGTCTCCTATGATAGAACCATATGGAGTTATCCTGTCTATAATGGTAGCCATTTGTTCCATATGGCTAATGAGCACTTGAAATGTGGCTAGTGAATTGAGGTATATTGTAAATATAGATTACACACTGAAATTTGAAGCATTAGTATGGAAAAATGTAAGATTTCCATTGTTAATTTTTATAGCGATTACTTGCTGAAATAATATTTCAACAAGTAATCGCTATAAAAATTATTAATAGAAATGTTAATAAACATTAACTATAATTGGGTTAAATATAATAGTAAAGTTGATTTCATATGTTTCTTTTTATCTTTTATAATGTGGCTGCTTGAAAATTTAAGATTATATAAGGTATTTGTATTTGAGGCTCACATGATATATTGATTGGACATCACTAGTCTAGGATGTATGTTAAAATAGCAAGTTATCATGTTCCATTCACAGACATTGTAACCACCCAACAGATTCATCTTGCTATTGCCTAAACAGAGCCAGTTTATCTAGATTAGCTCCCCTAGACAGGGGGATTGCCGTGGAGAAAGAGTAATTCACACTGAGCCAGCTGTGTGGGACCAGAGCTTTATTATTACTCAAATCAGTCTCCCTGAGCATTGGGGGATCAGAGTTTTTAAAGATATGTTGGCAGGTAGAGCCTTAGGAAGTGGGGAGTGATGACTGGTCAGGTTGCAGATGGAATTGTAGTGGGATCCAAGTGAGATTTCCTCGTTGTTTTCTGTTCCAGGGTGAGATCACAGAACTGGTTGAGCCAGATTACTGGTCTGGGTGGTATAAGCTGATCCACTGAGGCAGGGTCTGCAAAATCTATCAAGCACTGACCTTAGGCTTTACAATAGTAATGTTATCCCCAGGAGCACTTTGGGGAGGTTCAGACTCTTGCAGCCAGAGGCTGCATAACCCCTAAACAGTAATTTCTAATCTTATAGCTAATTTGATAGTCCTACAGAGGCAGACTGGTCCCAGGTAACAAAGGGGGCCTTTTCAGGAAAGGGCTATTATCAATTTTGTTTCAAAGTCAAACTATAAATTAAATTACTTTCCAAGGTTACTTCAGCCCATGTCCAGAAATGAGTAAGGACAGCGGAAATGTTAGAAGGAAGATGGAGTCGGTTAGGTTTCATCTTTTTCACTGTCATAATTTCCTCAGCTATAATTTTTTAAAGGCAGTTTCAACATTCTAATTCAGGTCTGTGGTTGTGAATCGAAAATATGTATTTTCAAACAAGCACCTCGGATGTGATCTAAGGACCATACTTTGAAAACAAAAAGCCTTGAGTGCAGAGTAGTCATAGAGACAGACAGTTGAGTAATAAAGAAAAGTGATTAAAGAATAGTAAAGCCTATGGCAGAAGAAAGTTCAGTGTATTGTAAAACGCTACATTGAGAATTTTGAACAAGAGGAAGTGAGTCAAAGTAAGTTTTCCAGAGAAATAAACTGAGTCCTAAATACTGAGGAGTTACCCAGGTGAAGATGAGGTCTTTCTTCCGAGTAGGGACCAGTGCAAAGGTCACAGGTGAAAACAAGACAGCTTGGTGCACTGTCAGGACCAAAATTTATTATCTGGCTGGAGAGAGATGATGGAGATTGGGAGAAAAAGAGATGATTCAAGAAAAATTGGTCATGAAGAACTTGTAAGCTATGTTATGAAATCTGGATTTTATTTTAAGACAATAGAACATTATTGAAAATATTTTAAGGAATGCAGTAGCAGTGTAAAATGGGTAGTAGGAGTATCTTGTAGTCAGGAATGTATCAATTACACCATTGTCATGGAATTAAAGTGGAAGTATTCACTTGAAGTTAGTTTGTTTTTAATGTAGACTATGACTTTTATGATTTTTTCCCTCTTTGTTGTGATGACTTAGAAATGTAAATCCAAATTTGTGAGTCTGTGTAGGCGTATACATGACAGAATGGTTTAAATTTCTGTGATACAGTGTTACTAGTGAAATTACCATTTTTCTCCCCTTAATTTCCTTTGCCTCTTATGTTCTGAATTAATTTGTTTGTGTTTTGTGCAATTTTGTTTTGTGTATGTTGTAAATAAAGCAAGATATAAATAAATATGAAGTAATTTTTAAATTTAACTTTATTTTTATTTTACTTTAAGTTCTGAGATACATGTGCTGAATGTGCAGGTTTGTTTGATACATGTGCTGTGGTGGTTTGCTGCCTCCATGAACCCGTCATCTAGGTTTTAAGACCCGCGTGCATTAGCTATTTGTCCTAAAGCTCCCTCTCACCTTGCTCCCCATGCCCTGACAGGTCCCATTTGTGATGTTCTCCTCCCTGTGGTCCATGTGTTCTCATTGTTCCAATCCCAGTTATGAGTGAGAACATGAGGTGTTTGGTTTTCTGTTCCTGTGTTAGTTTGCTGAGGATGATTGTTTCCAGCTTCATCCACGTCTCTGCAAAGTCTGACTGGGAAAACATGCTATACAAACTAAAAATGTGGCCATTATAAATCTTTCTTTAAAATAAAAATTATAAAAATTAAGGAGAAGAATATATCTCCTTGTGAGCTAAAGATTTTGCCTTGCTTAATCTGTAATACTTATTACTAATCTAACAAGAATTCCTATGCCTGTTTGCATGCAGAATGTTCTGCTAGGCTACAAGTAATGGCTATTTACTGTCAATTGTTTCAAAGGGATTTCATAATCTGTTTGTATTTTTTTGGTATATTACTTATCAGGTGTGAGCTCATCAATTTAATTTATTTACATTTTCTATAATGTAAATTCTCCAAACCCGCTTTCTATTACCTAACAATCACATGGGACCTAACTTTCAATAAAAATGCTATTAATCTCTTGTATTGATCTTTCCAAACTGGATGATAAAGTTATACCTTTTTTTGTAACTTTATAGTCACAAGGGGAATTTAGTTCATATATAGTAATAGAAGTTGGCATTTATATGATAATTTCCATTTATTGCATCCATTATCTTCTTATCCAGTGAATTACAGAATTCTGGAGATATTGTTCTGAGGATTTCTTCCTAAGCTAGGAAAGAGAGAATATATCTCAGACCAAATTACAAGGTGTTTCCTCAACTTTTTCATCACAAGTTTAAAAATTGGTGTGGAGCATTGTTACAGAGAAGTTGAAACTGTTTCTGTGCTTTAAACTTGTGTTTTTATTAGAAAAGTATAACTGTTCATTATAAAGTAAAGCATGTCAATTAAAACTTCAGGAGCCTGTCCTGGTTTCCACAACACCATACACTCTTTGTTTACTTCTACCTCCCTGACCATTCCTCTAAGTTTATTTTGTTAGTTCCCTTTTTCTTCCTCTGCTGTAAATTTGGCATTTTTAAGGGGTCATTAACCTTTGCTCCCCTTTCTCTATCTACATGAACTCTCTATGTGATCTGTGTTAATCCTCCAGATTTAAATACATCTGTATACTGATGACTCAGAAATAGAAATCTCTAGCACTAACCTTTTCTTTTAAGACAGGGTCTCGCTTTGTCACCAAGGCTGGAGTAAAGTCTTACAATCATGGCTCACTGCAGCCTTGACCTTCTGGGCTGAAGTGATTCTCCCACCTCAGGTTCTCGAGTAGGTAGGACTACAGGTGCTTGCCACCATGCTCGCCTACATTTTGGAAGGGGGGTTTGTATAGATTAGGTCTCACTATGTTACTCAGGCTGGTCTCTAACCTCTGGGCTCAAGTGATCCTCCCACCTTGGCTTCCCAAAGTGGTGGGATTACAGGCATAAGTCACCACGCCCAGCATCTTCAGCTTTTGATATTACTTTGAGGGCTTTTTCTCTCTCTCAATGTCCTACACTGATTTTTAAATTGTTGTTGTTATCCTAAAGACCATCTTTTTTTCTTTCTATCTTGTTTTTCTTTTCTTAGTCTTTTTCTCATTTCTATTTCCCAGGGAAAGTATAATATAGTTAAATGTGTGTTATGGGGAAAAAAGAACGGTAGTCAAAGCAATTTGTCTTCCTGGAATTGAGGCTGTAAGTGTGTTGGATCAAAAGAAGTTTCTCCTCTGCTTTCTCAAGGTTTGATAACTGAATCTGCTGAGATAAACTAACAATAGGTCAACTAACAAGAGAAAATATACAAAAATTCATTAATGTGCAAGCACACAGGAGTCAAACAAAGTGTGAAACTCAAAGAAGTACCAGATGGTTGAAATTTAAATGCTGTCTTCATAGGGGATAGGGAAGTGGGGGATGTAGACAATTTCAGGGGAAGAGTAAATGATTTTTAAGGGAGATGAATGAGTCTAAAGAACAGACAAAAGCCCAGGACAGGGAACTGACATAGGGTCAACTTAGTTTTCCTTCCTGAGTTATGCATCAATTTCCCTTGGTTGATGAGATATCTGGAGAAGGGATTCACACAGTTGAATATCTTGTGGGGGCTCTGGCCTTTAGGTAGATAGGAAACTTCAGAGAAAACCCTTCTCTGCATTTGCTGCTGTCTAGGTTCAATCAGTTTGAAGTCTGAAGCAGCATATTCTGAAATATTGTTTTCTGAGCCCCAGTAGGTGAAAACACTCAAACTCATGCTGTCAGAGACTGTTTATTCCTCTCACATGATCATTTTCTAGTTCTCAACACCCATTCTGATGCTCATCAACACAACTGAACTGTGCACACTAGTCATACTTAAGTTCAGATCCTTTCACTACTGCAGGAAACAATACCAGCCATGATTTTTTGTCTTTTTTCTTCACATACAGGAAGATTGATTTTTAAAAATTATTGTATTTGATTACATATATGTGAATGTACTTAGAGATCCTTTTTTTTTTTAGTCGGAGTTTCGCTCTTATTACCCAGGCTGGAGTGCAATGGCACGATCTCAGCTCACTACAACCTCCGCCTCCTGGGTTCAAGCAATTCTCCTGCCTCAGCCTCCCTAGTTGCTGGACTACAGGTGTGCGCCACCATGCCCAGCTAATTTTTGTATTTTTAGTAGAGTCGGGGTTTCACCATGTTGACCAGGATGGTCTTGATCTCTTGACCTCGTGATCCACCCGCCTCAGCCTCCCCAAGTGCTGAGATTATAGGCGTGAGCCACCGCACCTGGCCGAGATCTTTTTAAAAATTGTGTGAAAGCTAAACTTTTCTTACCCCAAAAGCCAAACTTATTTTTTAGATCAGTATTTTCTAGGCTGTTACAATTCTGTGTTTCCTGTCTTGATATTTGACAGCAAAATATTATGCATTATTATCAACTGACGCCTAAATTATTCCTAACAGACTGATTTGCTGAGATCCCATCTCTTGTCACCTCCTTCTAAGGGGGAGAATATAAAATCAATTATTATTAGCATTCCGAATAGAGCCAGTAGAGTTAAAAAGCTGCTGGGTTGGTAGTGAGATGAGGGGCGATATACTGCTCTAGGGATGGCATCAAATTGCATCAATTTACCTTCCCCAGAGCAGTATATTGCCATAATCTCACTATCAACCTATCAGATTTTTAACTATACTGGCTCTATTACATACACTAATATTAATTTATTTCATATAAAGAGTCTTAAACAGTGTTGATTATAATCTACTGGCTCTATTAGGTATGCTAATATTAATTTATTTCATATAAAGTATCTTAAATAGTGTAAATTATACTCCTGGAATTACCCTTATAGATTATATACTTAAAAATAATACAAAATGTGGAGACATATATCTACACACAGATAGTTACTATTGTGTTATCTGGAATGGTGGCAAATAAGCAATCTGGATGTCCAAAATGAAATAAACAATTGGTTAAAATATTATGGTAAAATCTGGTAACTGACTAGTAAAGTACACACCAAAGTAATAATTCTAGCTACTTAGGAGACCAAAGCAGGAGGATCACTTCAGCCCAGGAGTTCAAGACCAGCTGGGGATATACAGTGAGAGACTTCTTTTTCCAAAAAGGAAAAAAAAAAAGACAAACACCAAACAAAACAATTAATACTTCAAAGCTTTTTTAACCCCATGGGGAAATGTTCTATAAAAGAGCCTGGGTCCAAAATTATGTGTAAACCTAGACTTTAAGTAAAAAAATAAATAAATACAGTCAAATTTTACCTAAAAAGCAAACTGCCAAAGGTAACAGTGATGGCTTCTGGATGATGAATTCATAGGTAGTATTTTTATTTAGAGTTTTCTATCCTTTTAGGGTTTCTGCAGTAAATATAGTCCACTTTGATAACTGGGAAAAATAGACTGTTTTTGTAAGTGCAGTGGCTTTTCCTTTGATTCAGGATTATTCCCTGGAGCTCTGCTCTAGTTGTGATCACATCCAGAGCCTTAAGATTCCTCAGCTGCCTAATAAACCAGAGAACAGAATGATCTGGACAATTCATCCAGGATTTGGCTTGAGCTGCTGTATTCATCACAGGGTCCTCTTGTTCCTGAGCAACAATTGTGGGGTTTATGAGCCCTGGAAGGAATAGCAAGTTAGAGCTGGAATTAGCTGCATTCTGGTCACGGTTACACATATGTGGCTTTCATTGATTTTTATGGGAGATTTGTGCACATAATGGAGAGCGGAATGTCACTGATTTGTTTTAATTTAGCTTGAGCAGTAACCCTTTACTAATGTGACTCCTTCTATAAGAGGCAAATCTGCTCTCATTTTTGTTTTTGTTTTGTTTTTTTTTTTAGTTGTGAAAAGCATTGGTTTAGATTTTTATAACCAAGGAAGTCTCAGTGGTGACTTCAGATCAACTTAGGCACTTGCATGTGAGTCATGCTTTCTTTTCATTGGCTCAAACTTGTAATCATCTCAGTTGTAAGTTAATAAAACCAAGATTTGTGTAATGTTTCTCCCACACTTTTTCTCAAATTCAGATTACACATTGCACAAACGTTTCTCAATACTGGCACTATTGACATTTAGGGATACATAATTCTTTGTTGTAGGGGACTATTCTCTGCAGGATGTTTAGTAACATCCTTGACCTCTATGTTCTGGATGCTAACAGCACTCTTTTTTTAGACTCCTAGGAGTCTAAATAGCCTCGAGTTGAAAACTATTGGATTAGACAAAGTATAAAGAAAAATCTAAATAGAATAAAATAATTAAAAATTATAGACACGTTATTAAAATCATTATCAATCTTCTTCTTTAGGAAATAATTTAAGATAGCTAAAAAATCTGCACACTTTACCGCAAAATACAATAAATATACATAAAGTAATAACAAGAAAAAAATTGATAAATTTGACTTCATCAAAATTAAAAACTTCTGCTTATGAAATGGCTGTTAAGAAAATGAACAGACAAGTCACAGATTTGGGGAAAATGTCTGCAGAACATGCATCTGACAAAGAACTTATGTCCAGAATTTATAAAGATTTTCTACAACTCAATGGTAAAGAAACATCCAATGCTAAAAATGAGCAAAAGATTTGAACAGACACTTCACAATGGATGTTATATAAATAACAAATAAGCACATGAAAAAGTGCTCAACATCATCAGGTATAAGGAAAACAGGTTAAAATGTAAGTGAGGTGCCAAGACGAACCTACCGGAGTGTCTAAAATTCAAATGGCTGACAAAAATGTTGGCAAGGTTATAAACAGTTGAAATAGCTAGGAAGTGTGGGTGTGAATTTTATACTCCAAAGGCACATTTAGAACAAGGTTTGGTGGTTTCTTATCAGAGTAAACATACCCATGTTCTATGAAATGGCAATTAAACTTCTAGATATGTACCCAAAATAAATAAAAATGATAAAAATACTGAGATAAGAATGTTCATAACATATTGTTTCATTATATTCTCACACCAGAAACAACCCACATGCAGATATCATGTGACTTCTATATAAGGAGGTAATGTCGGGATATAAGGAACACAACACTTCTGTAATATTCCTGCCCAAAATGCAGTTGTTGAATTCAATCATGAGGAAGCCTCAAATAAACAGAGATCTGTATGTTTCAAAAATGTCAAGTCACAAATGATAGAGTTAGGCCAAGAAACAATTCTAGAGTAAAGAAAACCAAAGTGATGTGACATGATCTTAAAGTGAGTCCTGGATTGGCAGAGAAAAAAATGCTAGCTACAATGTACTTTATTTGGCCAGGCACGATGGCTCACACCTGTAATCCCAGCACTTTGGGATGGCAAGCCAAGTGGATTCCTTGAGCTCAGGAGTTTTGAGACCCACCCTGGTCAACATGGGAAAGCCACTTCTAGACAAAAATCATGAATTAGCTGTGCATGGTGGCTTATACCTGTAGTTCCAGCTGCTTGGGAGGCTGAGGTGGGAAAATCACTTGAGTCCAAGAAGTCAAGGCTGTCGTAAGCTGAGATTGCACCACTTCACTCTAGCCTGGAAGACAGAGTGAGAGGCCGTCTCAAAAAAAGCACTTTTTCCATATAATTTATGATATTTGAATATTAACTATAGATTAGAAAAATAAACATATCATTTAAAAAAATACTGTGTTAATTGAGATAAATGATGAGACAAGTCTCAATCATTTTAGCAGGTTTATTTGCCAAAGCTAAGGATGTGTACCCAGAAAAGAGGTCTATACCTTTCTCACGAGATGATTTTGAAGGCTCCAAATTTAAAAGGGAAAGGGCAGAATATTGAGAAATACACAATTTTCATTTAAGAAGGGGTAGGGAAAAATAGTCATTCATGCCTTTGTCTGGTCCAGTGAATCTGCATTTTGCATAAGATGACGTAGAAAGGGACAGAGGAGCAATCAGATACGTGTTTGTGTCTGGCAGGCAGGGGAAATGGCTGTAACTGTAAAACCAAGCTACCAATTTACATTGCCATGACGAAATTTTAATAGAAACACCTTAAAGACCTTGCAGCTCACTGGGAATTTCCCTTAGGCAAAATATGGAGGACGTATGTATCTTTTCATCTTGTAGCCATCTTATTTATGAACCAAAGTGGGAAGGAAGGTTTGCATAACCCAGTTCCCAGCTTGACTTTTCCCTTTGATTTAAATGAGTTTGGGGTCCCAAGATTTAATTTCCTTTCACAACTGTCTTGTAAGCAAATTCCATTTTTTGTTAGGGGAAGGAAATATGCACTGAGATGTTTAGGAATAAGGAGTTATTTCTTCAATTTACTCTCAAATGGTTCAGAAAAAAAGGTACACACAGGCACAGATACACACACACACACACACACACACACACACACACACACACACACATATAGGCAAGAGAGAGGATGAAAATGGGCAAAATAGAAACAACTGGTGAACATGGGTCAATGGTATATTGGATTTTCTTGCAGCATTCCTGCAACTATTCTGTAAAGTTCAATAATATCAAGAAAAAGTTTCAAATAAAAAAGTGAGGAAAACAATGCAAAAGATAAATAAGGATAGTGAAGTTGAATTGCCATAAACAAGTATATTGTGGTATTAACAAATTACCTCACACTTTTCAGTTTAAAACAAAACACATCTATTATTTTAGTTTTCACAAAGCAAGATTCTAGGCATAGCTTAGTTCAGTGTCTTATAAAATTGCAATCAAGATATTGGCTGGATTTTCACTTGGAGGCATGACTGGGGAAGAACACACTTTCAAGCTCATTAAGATTGTTGGGAGATTTTATTCCCTTCTGATTGTATGATTGAGAGTTTCAGTTGACGGCTGTTCTCAGAGGGCAGAGGGCACCCACAATTCCCTGTCATGTGACCTTCTCTATAGGAAGTTTATAACATGGCTGTTTGTTTCTCCAAGGCTTGCAGAAGAGTGTCTCATCTGTCTGCTTAGACAGAGCTTTATGTGAGATAACATAATCAAGGGAGTGATATTTCATGTCTTTTGACATATTTTATAGTTAGAAGCAAGTTACAGATGTCTCCCATGCTCCAGGGAAGAGGATTACAAACAGGTGTACACACCAGGAAACAGGAATTATTGGTGGACACCCTGGGGTTATCTACCATAGCATAAAATTACTACATCAGATATGATTCAACAAATGATATATAGTTTTTATTTTCAATTTATACTAAGCTAAGAAATGAAAAAATATTTTCTAAGAACTATTAGAGGTACATATTTGAGAGTAATAATTTTAGATACTTAAGAAAATATTTGTCATTATTTTTGTAACCACTCAAAATATTTAGAAACTATTTCCTACATTTCAGAAATTGTTATTAATTTTACCTTTTAAAGCTGTTTATTCATAATTGTCTTACATCAAATATGTCTGATTATCCTGCTAGGCAATTGTAGAATTTCACTTTCCTATCTTTTTTTGAGTTATGTGTTATCACGTGACTTATAGGTATCATTATTTAACTTGCTTAGTCAATGAACTGTAGGTGGAAGCTTTAGTGACCCATGTGCTTTGTCATATTCATCTTTACCTGACTCATAATCTTTGAAAAAAATCTGTGAGAATTGGGCTTCTGTCAGCCTGGATCTTTGAGTGATTATAACAGGCAGAGCCTCCAGGCCGACCCAAACTGAACATGTAGTAACAATGAGGAATGAACTTTTATTTTTATTGACTGTTATTTTTGGCTTTTCTTTTACTATTGCAGTCTGACCTAGTCTCTCCTGACTGGTATAGACATTTATAACTAAAATTGTGGTGCTATTTGTAAAGCAAACCTAAATTACATAGTATTGGCTTGATGGTTGATTGAGTGATGGTGAAAGAAAATAAAAACTGAAAGAATAGTAATACCATCTTCTTCTCGAGAATGGAAATATTTGGTAAAACTCAGACCTAGGAAATAGTCTATGTGCTTAATGATTATAGGGCCAGGGAGAGACTTTGGAAAGCATAACGTGAGCTTTGTATATTGGTTGCTGTTGGTTGTACTGGCAAGGAATAGCAAAAAAGAGATGATAGTTTTGGTGTGCAAGTTCAGGGACCAGTGCCATCAGTGTCCGTAGTGCATACCACTGTGTGTGTGTCTGAAGCAGTGGCAGAGGCTTCTTCCCTGGAACTGTCCCACTCTGTTTTGGGAGTCATTTCTGGTTGAGGAAACTTGGAGCCTGAATGTCCAGTTCTCATGGGATCTCTGAAAGTTATCTAATATTATCTAATTTCAACTAAAAAAAAAATCTGGGCTTCTAAACAATTAAAGTTAGTTTTATTCAGAGTCTTACTGAAGAGAGCAACCTGGGAAAGTTTTAGAGTTTTTGTTAGACTGCTCCAAAGCAGTATTTTATCTCACAGCTTAGTTGGCAGGAGATGGAGGTTCTTCATTTGCTCAGAAGTTCCATTAAAGCAAAAACACATCGAAGTTTGGGTATGAGAGTGTATCTGGTATAGATTAAAGAGGCATAGCTGTTAATCCTGGTAGCTATTATTTTATGTACAAGAAAAGACAGGGGTTAGGACCATTGAATTTATGTTTTCTAAAAATGCAGTGATTCAGGTAAGAATTATGGGGAACTACACTCTATCCTGTTTATTGTCTTCAAGGTATTCTTCTGGATGGCTGTACTTAGCCACTGAGTCTGGGATTTGTGAAGTTACGCTGACAAGCCATATGAGCAAACCGGGTTTCTTTAAGGCAAGGGCCAGCTATGTGGCCGGCCTGAAGCAGACATTTGCTACTTGTCTCACATAATTAATCTTGTTTCTGTTTAAATTTGTCTCTCTATATTTTGTTGCTAGCTCTGGAGGATCCTGACTAATATGGAAAGTATTCATATTTTTACATGCATTGAGACATTTTTATTAAGCACCTCTTGTGTGTCATGTATGGGGTTAGATCTTGGACCAAAACCATGTTTATAACAGGCATAAACTTTGACTTAAAGAGGTTTAAACTTTAAAAATTTTTCAGTTCATTGTTGTACAGATTTATGGTTTATATTAATGTGTATCAATAATATATACTGTTGAAGCCAGTCACCTCATACTTTCAATTTGAAATACCATCTTCAGAAATAAATGTATGTTTTATTATATGACACTATATAATGGTAATATAAATAAACTATTTTCCCATTGAATAAAAAACAAAAGGAAGAAAACATTTCTATCAGGGAGGTTTTTGTTTACTTGTTTGCTTAACAGTTTTTAATACTAACTTTAATTTACTTTTGTAATACTTATCAGACAATTTTATTCTTTTTCTGGAGTACTTTTTTACCTCTCAACAGTGAAACAATGCCTCTTTAAAGTTAGTGCTAATTCTTAAATTTGACACAAGATGCTTCATTTTGAGGAAAGTATTATAAAAACAATAGATAATTGCATCTTTGAAGTAGATCTCCTTTTAACTGTTTTCTTCATACACTATGAATTTTACTTAAGGAAATGAAAAATTTAGACTGGAGTGCAAACCGTCCCTGACTATTTCTATAGCAATTGGAAAGTTTGTTTATACACAGCTGCAAATTATATTTGACAAAATAGAAAATAACATTTCATTGGCAGCTATATTTTGCAAACAGCACATGCTTTCTTGGAGTTTTGACTGAAAACTGTTTTTTTCTATAAACATGCAGATGTATTTAAGGGATAATTAACAAAAATTATTTACCTAAGTTTTTTGTATAAGTGTAATTTCAAATTCTTAAAAGCTAGATTTTGATAATTGAGATGAATTAATTTCTTAGTAAGGGATGTTTTACCCTAGGAAATACAAACTAATGAATATAAAGTGTAGACTTGAGAGGTAAACCTTCAATGTGAAGCTCCGTTAGCAATTCCAAATTATTTAGACATGACTTATATGGAGGATTCTAGTCAGAATCTTCTTCGAAAACTGCATTTCAAATGGCAGTTGACAATACAGCTTAAGATATCCCTCTTAGGAATATATATAGCAGGGAGGAGGTGCTATAAAAGGGCAAGAACACCAGATGTGGGATCAGGAGACCTGGTCCTGGTATCAAATGCCTTTCTTTTTCTTACCTGTAAAATGAATTGATCTCTAAGGTTCCCTGGAGCTCTAAGTTCTATGACTATGCAGCAGATAGTGTAGAAATGATAAGAATAGTTGATACCTCTTTTAGCTATAAGTTAAAAAGCAAACTTAAAAAAGGTTGTAAACTTTAAAGCTTTGATTTTACCATGAATGCTTATTAGAATTAGTAGGTGCTTGCAGTACTGGAGCTAATTACATAAAAATGATTACCTTGGGTGTAATTAATTAATTCCATAGCAAGAGATAATAAGAATTATCCCCACTCAGATAAATGAAGGTGGATAAAGAAAGCAGGGCTAAAGATTAAAAATAAATTATCAGTTTTAGGAGAGATTTTTTGATGAGCCAACTTCATAAATAAAGTTGCTACTCTTTGACTTGATTTAAACCTGGAGAAGCTAAAGGTAGAAAGGATCTGCTACATGTCTGGGGTGAAAAGTAGAGAAATTTGGATTTTTAAAATGTATATATATACTTTTTGTACTTTAGGTTCTGGGGTACATGGGCAGAACATGCAGGATTGTTGCATAGGTACCTGCATGGCAATGTGGTTCACTGCCTCTATCCCTCTGTCACCTATATCTGGCATTTCTCCCCATGTTATCCCTCCCCAACCTCCCTATCCCCCGTCTCTCCCCTATTCCCCACCAACAGACCCCGGTGTGTGATGCTCCCCTCCCTGTGTCCATGTGTTCTCATTGTTCAACACCCGTCTATGAGTGAGAACATGCAGTGTTTAATTTTCTGTTCTTGTGTCAGTTTGCTATTTAAGAGTTTGGTCATGATTTGTTTTGGGAGGAATTTTGTGACTTGAATACAGTTGATGGTTATTATACTTGGTGTAATTATAAACTGAACAGTTTCTTCTTATAGGGAATACAAGAAAGTGTTTAGAGTATTTGGTTTGCTATGTACAACTTGTTCCTCCTATCTTTCCAGAATAAAAGACCTTATTTTCCCTTCAAAAACTTTTACTATACTAATACTCTGTACTAACCTCTAATATTATCTTTCTTTCTTCCTCTCTTACTATATTGCTCCAGCTGTGAAGTCTCTCATCCTGGCATGTCTTTGGCACTGAGATACAATGTTTCCCTTAGAATAATCTACTATCCTTCTTATAAATTGTATACCTTAACTCGTGTATGATTGGAGCCTCTTAATATGTAAAGCACTTGAAATGGAATGACCCTGGGTAAGAGTTCCCATCATGTCCCCTTACTGCAAGTGGAGGTCTGATTTTTAAGCTCTTTGCGGTCTGTTTTATTAGGTTCCCTGGGAATAGTGAATGCTTAATAAATAATGATGAAGGTTTTAAAATCTCATTTTACAAATGAGAAATCGGAAGGGTTTTGGCCTATGTGTATTAACTAGTCATCCAGTGAAGCAACCTTTATCCTCAGGATTCCCGCAGAATCTATCGAGTTCAACCTGAGATGTAACATCAGGTAAGTAGATAAAATGAGTATATTTATCCAGCACAGGATGGGAGAAACAGATCTTTTGAAAAACAGTATAAGTGTTCATAAATGAAACTATTTTAGTTGTTAGTGGCAGGAAATAGAAATATGTACGATATTATGATACCACTATGGAATGTACATAATAAGTGTTAGTAATTATTTGTTTTACAAAACAAAAGGGAAGTGGATACTGTGATGTTATTTAAGTATAATTCTGTCATGTGGGAAGTGGAAGCAGGAGAAAATAAACTGCAGGCCATTTTGCATAACTATAAAATAAAATAAAAAAATCTGAACTCCCAGTCTAAGGAAATCTGCTCTATACCATAATAGAAGAGCCAAAGGGCAGGAATATGTGGATGTCTTCAAAAAGAGCTGATAGCATACGGGGTGAGTTAGGGATGGAGTGCTGTAGGGAAAAGGATAAGAATATAATAAACAGGTATCTTTGTTTCAAGCTTGATTAAGATAATTACCACCAAGATAATGGAGTGCAATGGGGATTCTAAGGAGGAAGAGATTATATGTAGAGTGAGGGATTAGAAAAAACTTTGCAGAGGATTTACAAGTTGAATACATTTTAACAGACATAAATAGAGGTAGAGATGGCAATATTTTCAATAAAGGAGCCAGTTTTCTTTCATTCATTTGAAAACAAATTGTTAAGCTTCTCCTCTGCCTGTAGTAAAAAGTGGCTAAAACGAATAAACACGCTTTTTGAATTCCAGAAACTTTCTTTTTCTTTTTAAAAAATTTTATGTTAAGTTCCAGGATGCAAGTGCAGAACGTGCAGGTTTGTTATGTAGGTATGTGTGTGCCATGGTAGTTTGCTTTACCTGTCATCTAGATTTTAAGACCTGAATGCATTAGCTATTTGTCCTAATGCTCTCTCCCCTTTCCTCAACTGACTGGCCCTAGTTTGTGTTTTTCCCCTCCTTGTGTCCATGTGTTCTTATTGTTCAACTTCCACTTATGACTGAGAATATGCAGTGTTTGGTTTTCTGTTCCTGTGTTAGTTTGCTGAGAATGATGGTTGCCAGCTTTATCCATGCCCCTACAAAGGACATGATCTCATTCCTTCTTGTGGCTGCATATATCCCATGGTGTATATGTACCACCTTCTCTTTATCCAGTCTATCACTGATAGGCATTTGGGTTTGTTCCATGTCTTTGCTATTGTAAATAGTGCTGCAATAAACATACATGTCCATGCGTCTTTACAGTAGAATGATTTATATTCCTTTTGGTATATACCCAGCAATGGGATTGCTGGGTCAAATGGTATTTCTGGTTCTAGATCCTTGAGGAATTGCCACACTGTCTTCCACCACGGCTGAACCAATTTACATTCCCACCGACAATGTAAAAGCATTCCTCTTTCTCCACAGCCTTGCCAGAATCTATTGTTTCTTGACTTTTTAAGAATCACCATTCTGACTGACATGAGATGGTATCTCATTTTGGTTTTGATTTGCATTTCTGTAATAATTAATTATATTGAACTTTTTTCCATATGTTTGTTGGCTGCATAAATGTCTTGTTTTGAGAAGTGTCTGTTCATGTTCTTTGCCTACTTTTTGATGAGGTTGTTTAATTTTCTTGTAAATTTGTTTAAGTTCCTTGTGGATTCTGGATATTAAAACTTTGTCATATGCGTTGATTGCAAAATTTTTCTCCCATTCTGTCAGTTGCCTGTTCACTCTGATGACAGTTTCTTTTGCTGTGCAGAAGCTCTCTAGTTTAATTAGATCTCCTTTGTCAGTTTTAACTGTTGTTCCAATTGCTTTTGACATTTTCATCATGAAGTCTTTGCTCATGCCTATGTCCTGACTGGTATTGCCTAGGTTTTGTCTAGGGTTTTTGTGATTTTGACTTTACATTTATGTCTTTAATCCATCTTGAGTTAATTTTTGTATAAAGTGTAAGGAAGGGGTCCAGTTTCATTTTCTGTATATGGCTGGCCAGCTTCCCCAGCACCATTTATTAAATGAAGAATCCTTTTCCCATTGCTTGTTTTTATCCAGTTTGTTAAAAATCAGAAGGTTGTAGATGTGTGATGTTATATATGAAGTCTCTATTTGGTTCCTTTGGTCTATATGTTTTGGTACAAGTACTATGCTGTTTTGGTTATTATAGCCTTGTAGTATAGTTTGAAGTCAGGTAGCATGATACCTCCAGTTTTGTTCTTTTTGCTTAGGATTGTCTTGGCTGTTCAGGCTCTTTTTTGATTGCCTGTAAAATTCAAAGTAGTTTTTTTTTTTTTTTTTTTTTTTTTCTGTGAAGAATGTCAATGGTAGTTTTATGGTAATGGCATTGAATCTATAAATTACTTTGGGCAGTGTGGCCATTTTCATGATGTTGATTCTTCTTACCCATGACCATGGAATGTTTTTCTATTTGTTTGTGTCCTCTCCTATTTCCTTAAGCAGTGGTTTGTAGTCCTCCTTGAGAGTTCCTTCACATCTCTTGTTAGCTGTTTTCTTATGTATTTTATTCTCTTTGTAGCAATGGTGAATGTATATTGAGAAGAATGTACATTCTGTTGACTTGGGGTGGAGAGTTCTGCAGATGTCTGCCAGGTTCATTTGATCCAGAGCTGAGTTCAAGTCCTGGATTTCCATGTATTTTCTGTCTCGATCTGTCTAATATCGACAGTAGGGTGTTAAAGTCTCACACTATTATTGTGTGGGAGTCACAGTCTGTTTGTATCTCTAAGAACTTGTTTTATGAATCTGGGTGCTCCTATATTGAGTTCATATATATTTAAGGTAGTTAGCTCTTCTTGTTGAATTGATCCCATTGCCATTATGTAATGCCCTTCTTTGTCTTTTTTGATCTTTGTTGGTTTAAAGTCTGTTTTGTCAGAGACTAGAATTGCAACCCTTGGGTTTTTTTCTTTCCGTTTTCTTGGTAAATCTTCCTCCATCCCTTTATTTTGAGCCTATGTGTGTCTTTGCACATGAGCTGGGTCTCCTGAATACAGCACACCAATGAGTCTTAACTCTTATCGAATTTGCCAGTCTGTTAATTGCCAGTCTTTTAATTGGGGCATTTAGCCCATTTACATTTAAGGTTAATATTGTTGTGTGTGAATTTGATCCTGCTGTAACCAGGGGTATAGGATCAGTTGCAAGGGCGTCCCAAAAGGCACTCAGTGTTTCCCGATTGGATGTACTTTTTTTCCAGGTCCTTGGACTCTCATTCAACCAAGAAGGGATAGGAGATCCTGGCAGCAGTGATATTGTTTAAGTAAACATCTGACCCAAAGAGCTTAGCAGAAAGTGATTTATTAGGCAGAGAGAGAGAGGTATGGTGGGAGAGAGGGAGAGTGAGCTCACACGCTGTGGTGGGAGAGGATCCAGAGAAGGAGTCCCCACAGGTGAGGGGCAGGGGGACTTTTAATCTGGGAGTTACTCCTGCCCCATTCAAGTCCTTGCCCCATGAGAGGAATTCCCTTAAACTTCTGCTGGAGTGATTGCTCTTTGACTCTGATGTCAGATTGGCTGTCCAACCCACAACAGAGCTTCTCCTTCCAGGGCTTTTTGTGGGCTTTTCTAAACAAAGGAAGCTCACCTGGGCAGTCTACCTTTCCTGCAGCATGAGACAAAGAACTCCAGTCTCCCAGATGGGGAGGTGGGTGGAGGTATGGCGCTGGGAAGTTCTTGCCTGTGAAACCACTCCCCTTGTGGACTTGGAAAGAGAGGTTAACACAGTTCCTCACTGCCATCCTGTTGAAAAATAAGTACTAGCCACTGCAAAAATACACTGAAATATAAAGACCAATAACACTGTGAAGAAACTGCAGCAACTAGTCTACAAAATAACCAAACAGCATTGAGATGACAGAAGCTTTCAATCTGGGCAGATATGCCTGATTGCCTTTCATGTTCCAGGATAGGTCCTGTCTGATACTAGAGATCTACGGTGTTATGGTGCTGTCTCTTAGGAATCCCAGTGAGAAAAAAAATCCTTCCGATTCTCACCAACAAATTCTTCAAAAGATGATTGGGGAATTCTCTGTATTTTGTTTTTCTAATCTATACCCTGACTTACCAGTTTTCTCAGAGCTAATTGCATTGCACTGTATTTAGAGGTATGGAATAGAGGTATGTAATGTGAAAGAGGCCTTTCAAGTATAGACCTTTTACAAAAGTGTGAGCCATATGGATATTCATTATCTTCTGACTTCTCTCCCTTCTCAGTTCTCCCCTTTTTCCCTGGAAGCCCTGTTTTCAGAACCATGGGGTCTGGTATCCTGCCACCTTTCAGAAAGTTTTACTTTTTCTCACTGAAGAAGGGTGTGTCTGAACGTTCTAGTGGTTTACAAATGCAAGACTCTGATACTCCTTCTGTAATCAGGATGTGATGACTCCAAAGCCAGGATGGAGGTGTGTTAGAAGGCTTCAGTCCTGTGTGTGAACGTGTGACCTTTAATTACATTCACTTTTCCTCTCAGCTTCCTAAGAAGATAGCATACTTTTTCAATCTTATTATCCTTTTTTCTTCCCTCAAGAAAAACTTGTCTATTCTAATATATAAAAAGGATATTTCCCCTGTTGGTATGAGTTTAGCCCTGCCCTTTGTGAAATAAGAGCCTTGTAAATATTGTGATGAGAGCATCGGACTCCTGGGTCTTTTTTATATTACAAAGAGTCACCATTCCAGCTGTAATTGGTTCTTTTTTAGCCTTCTGGGATAGGTGGTACCAGCTCTATTTAAGTGCTTTCTTATTCCAAATCTCTCTTATTAGAAGTGTATTTGTACTTGTGTGTATAAGTGCGTGTGCTTATGGGGAGGTCAGCTTCTTCATGAAAACCATAATATTGGGGAAGTATTAAAAAAAGCTTGTATGTCTTGGATTAGAAATGAACTTGATTATTAAAAACCCAACTAGACATCTACTACGAGGTTGTACGACATAAATTGTACAGTGTATGCATAGATTGCGTAATACGGTTTCAGGGTAAAACCCAAGGGATTAGTAGCCACCACTTCTGAAAAGAAGTTCAGCTACTACCCAGGTTACAAATACATTTAATGCAAAAGAGTGTGGAGAGGAATTTTCCTGAAAAAGGAATTTTAAATGGTGTACCCTATTTATGGTTCCACACCATTTTACTCCCCCAGGGAAAATGACATTTGTTTTAGGGAGGTAGATTTGAATAAATTTGCCTCTTTGGGCTGCTAATCAGTATGCAGAGTTTCAGCCAAGAAAAGCCAATTTCTCTCCTTTAATTTTAGCTCTCTTGGAAAGCGGTGGGGTTTTTACTTCAATTGCTCAGGTACCCTCCTTTCCTTTTTTGCCTGATGGTGAATAAACACAAACAATTCTTTATTAAAGGCCTAGTTCTGTTATTTTTGCCAGTGAGTTCCACAGTCAAGGGTGCTGGCTTTCTCCCTGAGGTACAGATTGTGAGGTTTGCTGCAACCATGTGAGTCTCTTGGCTCTCAGGTCTGTCCACAGAGGTGCCTCTACTCTGCTCTGTCTCCATGACTTTTGTCAATTACTCCCTCATTCTACTATTGCTTTTTTGTCTCCAAGTGGCCTCTAAGACCACCCACACATTTGGTGATTCGCTAGAAGGATTCACAGACTTCACTGTCATACTTATAGTTAAGATTTACTATCACAGCAGAGTAAGACTACATGGCAAGATCACTAAGGGAAAAAAGTAAAAATACATTGCTTAGGAAGCGTCTGGAGAAATTCCTATGCAGGATTCCTGTGTTCCCTTTCCCCTGTGAGGAAAGTCACACACAGCATTTATCCTTCCTCTAGTAGTAAAAATGCAGATGCATGTGTGCAATATGTCTGCCTAGGGAAGACTGTGACTCAATAAGGTTGAGGGTTTTCACTGGGGGCTGATCACAGAGGCACCTATGCCAACCAAAATTCCAGGTTGTAACACAGGAAGCGAGTGTTCACCATAAAAAAATATTTGTACAAACAGTCTAAGCACGCTAGCACAGCAGTCAGATCTTAGCACTTAGTATTTTAGAAACCAGGTTCCCAGACACCTGCCAAGGGCCAGCCTTGAAAGAAAGACCTTCTAAAGACAGTAGCTTCAGGACAGCTGTATTAGCTTTTTTCCTGCAAACTTTCCCACTTCCTTCATGGTTGTTTTGGAACAAATTATCTAGATTTGAGTCCTGAAGACATATTTGATGTTTTCCCATTCACTTCCCTGGTTCTCATTTTCCTTTTCTGGACAATGGGTATAAAACTCAGCCGCCAGTGATATGGCACAAACAATTTGGTTCAAAGCAATTTGGTAGGGTGTTTGGCATGACAAGTTTATCTAAAATGAATACCTTTCTAAAAATTTATTGGAAAAGTTTATGCCAAAGTGATTTGTAAACTACAAAGTGAAATACTCTACAAAATATTATTTATTGTTCCTAATCTGTTGACTCCAAGCATTGCAGACCATAGCTTCCTTTAGGCACTTCCCAGCTCTTATATGTGCTCTGGGAACTAGGAAACTCTGGTGAGACAGAGCTACTTCAACAGAAATAATGTGATGTGATCTTTGCGGGAACATCAATGCCATTTGTGTCTCACCTGTCTCAATTTAGAAATTACAAAAAAGAAGCATCTGATCTCAGTTATATACAGAGAAGTTAAATGCATAGATTCTAAATCCAGAAAGCCTCGGCTTGAATCTTAATTTTTCCGCTTACTGGCTTTATCTTAGGTAAATGGCTTCCTCTGGGTCTCAGTTTCTTTGTCTATGAGATGAGATAAAAGCACCAATATCATGTGTTGTTCAGGGAATTAAATGAGTGTCTGGCACCTGGGAAATGCCACATACATTTTTCTATTTTTACTATTAACTTTATTCATATATTTGAAACATTGTGTTGTATAATAGAAAAAAAAATAGACCTTTGAATCAGGCAGATGTGGATCTCAACACTGGCTCACGCCTTATTATCTGAATAACTTTGAAAAAGTTATTCAACCTCTTTTTTCCTTGTATAAGAAAATGGGAATAATATTTATCTTGCAGTGTTTGTGTCACAAGCAAAGGCCCTGACACCAGAAGTATCTAGGCATATTTGAAGAACAGTAAAAATCCCAGGGTGGCAGGAGAGTGGTCAACAAAGGGAAAGGGAGGGGATTAGAGAGACAGGCAGAGACAGGTCATTCGGGGCCTTGTTACTTAGGGAGAAACGTTGCATGCTTTTCTGAGTTGAAGGAGTCATTGCAGAATAAGCAGGAAAGATATATTCTGATTTACACTTAAAAATTCAATCCAATAGCCAGGGCAAATTTTGAACCAGGCAGAGCAGGTATGCATCTCTTTTTATCTTTTATAATGTAGCTGCTAGAAAATTTAAGATTATATAACTTACTTGTATTTGTGACTCACATTATATTTTGATTGGACATCACTAGTTTAGGATGGTTGTTTAAACAGCAAGTCATCATGTTCCATTCAGAGACATTGTAACCACCCAAAGGGTTCACCTTGCTGCTGCCTGAACAGAGCCAATTTATCTAGATAGTGTCTCTTTCAGAAGGTGAGACAAATGGTAAAAGTGGCTAGCTGTGGGTGGCAGAGATTAAGATGCTAAAACTGTATGATTACAAATATTAGTTTGACCAGTACTATTTACTTTAGCTGGTAATTATTACTAATACTGTTAGCATAAAATAACTTTCATTTCACTGCAGGCAACAAGAATGCAAGTTAACCTTTGCCAAACTAATATTTTTGCAGAAATCCTTTGGTATTTTTGAAAGGGAAATAATTCATAAAGGAGAAATTTTATGAAGTGGTCTTATTTTATTCTCCTCACAGCTATATGGGAGTGAGGCTTATTACTTTTGTGATTTCTCATATTTCCTCATTATAAAACCCCCAAACAACTTAGAAGAGGAATGAGTGTAAACATTTTGGGCATCATGTGTGCAGTGATGATTCTGAAAATGTTTCATCAACTTGTCTAGGCAGGTTATAGAGTTTTCCTTCAGGACGTGTACATTCTGGCCCTCTAATGGGGTGTTGAATTTCCCCAGAGTAGGTGTGAAAGCTCAGTTGTCAGGGCAGTTACGGTGTTTTATGCAGGTTGTTTCTTACCCTCCTGTTTAGATGTTTTTCTTTTGTCAGCGTTTGATTGGATTCTTTCATCTGTGATTCAATGCCTGTATTAAACTCCATTTGCTTCTCTGTTCCTCCTCAAGACTTTATTATGTGGAAAAAAAGCCTATGTCCTTTAGTGCTGATTTTCTGGTCTTTTGGGGAGGCAGTCTCTAGCAATCCTGCATAATACAGAATATTTAGAGTTGATTAACATGTGCTGGATCACTGAAGAAAGGGTTGGTCAAAAAAATGGCTCATCATGTTTGCCATATAAAAAGAAAGTTCAAAAGAACCTTCAAGCACCCAAACAGGTCACTTGGGTAATAATAGAAAATTACTCTTTAATGTCACATATTTACCTGAAGGCAGGAAACTGTGGAAGTACACATACACGGACTTCACTTCAGAAAAGGCTCAGGGTGTGATGGACTAAAGTCATCATCCTTTGTGAGACAACGGACCCCTTTCTAGTGAAAGGGAGAAAGTGCAGAGCTTTTCTTTTCTTTTTTCTTTGAGGGGAACTGCTGCAGACTAAAGCTTGGTGCTTACTCTGGCGACTACTTGAAACACATTTGGCAAGTCACTTCTATGGGCCTCACTTGTAAAACAAAAGGTTGAATGAAAAGATTTTTAAGTTCTCTTCTACCATAAATGACCCTTGAGATGGGCTGATGGTTTTTCTTTTATTATTTACATGAATATCTCTAGATTCTCCTGAATTTAATTACTATTTTTAAATAACTCACTCAAAGGATAATTTGTAATCCACTGTTGCCTTAAAATCTGTTAGAAAGTTTATCAAACTAGAACTTTTATAGGGTTCATTAAAGTTAGTTTCTACTCAGAAAGTTTAAATATTTTCTGAGTAGAAACTAACTTTAATGAACCCTATAAAAGTTCTAGTTTGATATAACAAAACCTTTTCCATATCTCGAGAGGTAGTCCAGAGTAATTATATTTTACTGAGTTCTATTAACATTTTCAAAATGTTAATCCAAATGTTTTCACCAGGTTATGTTGTTATAAGCGTCAAGAAATACAAGATTTTGGAAATGTTTCTTTAAAACTAGTGGGAGAGGATATACACAGACTCTTTTCAAAAGAAGATATTTATGCATCCAACAAACGTGAAAAAATGCTCATTACCCCTGGTCATTAGAGAAATGCAAATCAAAACCACATTGAGATACCATTTCATGCCAGTTAGAATGGCAATCATTAAAAAATCTGGAGACAACAGATGCTGGAGAGGATATGGAGAAATAGGAACACTTTTACTCTGTTGGTCGGAGTGTAAATTAGTTCAACCATTGTGGAAGGCAGTGTGTCGATTCCTCAAGGATCTAGAATTAGAAATTCCATTTGATCCAGAAATCCCATTACAGGGTATATACCCAAAAAGATTATAAATTGTTCTGTTATAAAGACACATGCACATGTATGTTCATTGCGGCACTGTTTACAATAGCAGAGACTTGGATCCAACCCAAACTCCCATCAATGATAGACTGGATAAAAAAGATGTGGCACATGTACACCATGGAATACTACCCACCCATAAAAAAGGATGAGCTCATGTCCTTTGCAGGGACATGGATGAAGCTGGAAACCATCATTCTCAGCAAACTGACACAAGAACAGGAAACAAAATACCGCATGTTCTCACTCATAAGTGGGTGTCAAACAACTAGAATTCATGGACAAAGGGAGGGGACCATCACATATGGGGTCTGTTGGGGGATGAGGGGGCTAGAGAAGGGATAGCAGGGGGTGGGGAGATTGGGGAGGAATAACATTAGGAGAAATAACTAATGTAGCTGACGGGGGGATGGAGGCAGCAAACCACCATGGCATGTGTATACCTATGTAACAATCCTACACAAATGCACATGTACCCCAGAACTTAAAGTATAAAACAAACAAAACAAAACAAAACAAAAACAATGGCATCTGATAGGGCCTGCTTGCTGTTCACAGTATTTCATAAACATCTAATTTTATCTCCTCACAAATTTGTAAGTATTGCTAATTTCTTTTCCAAAAGAGGCAACTGAAGCAGACACTTGAAGCATTTTTCTTAAAATGCTTTCAACTACTGAACTAAGTTCATCCAATAGAAATTTATTGTATATAGTGCCAAACATGGTGCTAAAAGAAAGGCAGGAAAGAAGAACAGATGGTCTTAGGACACAAGGGACTTCCAATGTGGGAGAAGTAGTTGAGTGTACAGAATTTGTCCTTTTCCTTCTGCGGTGGACAATTCATAACCCCTATTGTATTACATATTCATTTTGTATTCTACATCTCTCTAATAGATTATGAGCTTGATGAAATCATAAAGCATGTGTTTTGTTGTTATTGTTATTCACTCATTTATATCTAAGTCTTTGAAAAATACTGGTTAATAGTAGGCACTCAAAATATGTAACGAGTGAAGAAATGAATGGATGAAATATGTATAGTTTGGGGCATATTGAAAATTGATATAAAGATTTTCAATGAAGATACTGTGGGGCACAGAACAAAGGAAGATTGATTTTGACACATCTTATAGAAGACTTCCTGAAGGTGGAGACATTTGAATTGGATTAAAAGAATGGGCAGAGTTTCATTTGGATTTTTGAGAAGTGTTCCTCCAGGAAGAGCAAATGAGGAAAGGAGAAGGCAGGTGTGAGAATGTGCCGGGCATAGTGAGAGTACTTGTAATAGCAGTCAACCAGAATTAAGCATTTTTTTCTTCACTAGATATTGTTCTTAGACTGCATTATTTGCATTGTATCATTTGGTCTTCAGAACCACATGGAGAAGCTGCTGCTTCATCATCTTCTTAACTGGGGAATGATAAGCTTCTATAAGGTGAAAAGTAGGTAGAAATAAAACTGTCAGTAATAGTTTATATTTTGGAATATCTTCCATGCCAGTGTAAGCAAGGTGTAGTTCTTACTGAAGAACATGAAGAACCATTTGTATTAGGACTGTCTTCTTCAAATCTATGGCTGGGGAAAATGATTTTTATCTTGAGAGTGATGAATAACCTAAAAGTTGAAGAAACTGCTAGCAGGTAGATCTGTTTCACTAATTCAGGAAAGATAATGAAGACGTGACTACTCCAAAAAAGATGGAAAGGAGAGAAATGGTATTCGAGGCACATTGCGGCCTTAGAATTAACAGAAGGATAAGAAAACAACCATGACTCTGGGATTTTAACACTGAGTGATCCCTGGATGCTATCAGAATTGGAAATACCTGAGAATAATTAGATTTTTAACAAAGTTAACTCTATTTTTGTCTATTTTGGATATGACGTGCCTTTCAGATTGATGACTAAAGTTACCAGGTATTGAAACTACTGAAGTTATTAGGATGACAAAAGTTATTTCATCATTTAGTGCCTTTGTTTTACATCTGAGGATATTAAAGCCTAGAAGTAAGTGTTCTCATCTATAATGACATGTTTAGTCAGTGTTAGAGGCAGAAAATTAAAGGTACAGATTTGGAACTTAAGAAAAGATTTAGAAATATGAATGTTGATATTTATATATATATATCAATATAAATGAGTCTTGAATACTGACAAGTGTTACAGAGACTGGCATGTTATTTTTCAGGTATTACAGAGCACCTAACAATATTTGATTAAAAAGGCTTCCTTCAGTGCTTATAGGGGCAGGGATGAAGATATGGGGCTAGAAAAGTATTTGCCCCATATATTTTAGAAAGAATAAAAAAGGAAAACCAACAATTTAAACTTCATAACAGCATCCCGTTTTGTATACTAGTAGTTGTAGTTTTGGCTTCAGTGAAATTCTAATGTAATGAAGCAATTTTGATGTTCTGTATGGTTCATTAAAGCATAATTCTACCACTTCTATGAATCCTTGTGCTGTTGCCCAAAGCAAGTTAATTTTTGTGGAAACACAACCCTCACTGATATTTCTTAGAGGTATTTTGTTTCACATAAGGCAAGACATTTAACAAGTCAAATAAACTCCATCCGATCTATTTTGTTTTGAGACGGAGTTTCGTTCTTGTTACCCAGGCTGGAGTGCAATGGCGCGATCTCGGCTCACCGCAACCTCCACCTCCTGGGTTCAGGCAATTCTCCTGCCTCAGCCTCCTGAGTAGCTGGGATTACAGGCACGTGCCACCATGCCCAGCTAATTTTTTGTATTTTTAGTAGAGACGGGGTTTCACCATTTTGACCAGGATGGTCTCGATCTCTTGACCTCGTGATCCACCCGCCTCGGCCTCCCAAAGTGCTGGGATTACAGGCGTGAGCCACCGCGCCCGGCCTAAACTCTTAAGTATAATGCAATTTCAGTTCAACACAGTTGTTTAACTTGCTTCTGTTAGAGCTCTATCCAATTCCATGCTCTGCCCTGCATACAAAGAAATTGTCCCTTTAGCTCCCTTTGCCTTTGTTAAGCAGAGTCTCTCTTTGGAAGTGCTGGGTTATCAGAAAAATGGTTCCTAGGTGGTAATAGCCAATCAACAGCTCTGAAAATACATGGGTAATAGTTGTCAGTGCAGGGCAAGAAGCGTTTTACTCCCAACTCTTGAGCATTGATGGTAGGCCCATAAATCACAACTGAACATTAAAACTTATACATTCTATTGTTTTTACCATTGATCAACCTCTCTTCATAACCCCTTCCCACACACACACCCTTCTCAGCCTCTGGTATATATTATCCTAATCTCTACATCCAGAAGATCAGCTTTTTAGCTCCTAAATATCAGTAAGACCATTCAGTATTAGTCTTTCTATGTCTAACTTATGACCTCCTAGTTCCATTCATGTTGTTGAAAATAACATTATTTTATTATTTTCATGACTGAATCCATTCTGTATACATACACCACATTTTATTTACCCATTTATCAGTTGATGGATACTTAGGTATCAGTATGATGTCAGCTATAGGTTTGCCATATATGGTATTTATTATGTTGAGGTATGTTCCTTCTATGCCTAGTTTCTTGAGAGTTTTAATCATGAAGGAGTGTCTAATTTTAACAACTGCTTTTCTGCATCTGTTGAGATAATCATATGGTTTTTGTTCTTCATTCTATTGATGCAGTGTATTACATTCGTTGATTGTCATTTGTTGAATCATCCTTGCATCACCAGGATAGATCACACTTGATCATGGTGTATTATTTTCGTGATGTGCTCTTGGAATTGGTTTGCTAGTATTTCAGTGAGAATTTTTACATCTATGTTCATCAAGGATATTGGCCTGTAGTTCTATTTTGTTGGGTACTTGTCTGGTTTTTGCTATTAGGGCAATGCTGGCTTGAGAGAATGAGTTAGGGAGACTTCCCTTCTTTTCATTTTTTTGAATAGTTTGAGGAGAATTAATGTTAGTTCTTCGAAAGTTTGGTATAATTCAGCAGCGAAGCCACCTGGGCCTAAACTTTTCTTTGTTGGGACTTTTTATGTCTGATTCAATGCCATTATTTGTTACTGGTCTGTTCAGATTTTCTGGTTTTTTTTTTTTTTTTTTTGTGATTCAGTTTTGGTAGGTTGTATGTCTTAAGGAATTTACCAGTTTCCTGCAGATTTCGCAGTTTGTTAGTATATATTGGCTCACAATAATCTCTGATGATCTCTTGTATTTCTGTGATATCAGTTATAATGTTCCCTTTTCCTTTCTGATTTTGTATATTTGGGTTTTATCTTTTTTTTTTTTTTTTTTTTTTTTTTGAGACGGAGTTTTGCTCTGTCACCCAGGCTGGAGTGACTTTTTGTTTTATTGATTTAAATCTCTTGCTGAACTTGGGATGTTTTCATTTATTTTTTGCTAAATAGCTTTTTAACACTCTCACTTTCTTTTTGCTTTCCGGGACACTGAAAATTTGAATGTTTTGTCATTTTATGGTGCTCTATCAGTCATGTAGGCTTTGCTTACTCTTTTTTATTCTTTTTTCCCTTTGTTTTTGTCTGCCTGGGTTATTTCAAGGGCTTGTCTTCAAGTTCAAACATTTTTTTTTTTTTCTGCTTGATCTAGTCTAGTGTTGATGCTTTTGAATGTAGTTTGTATTTCAATGAATTGTTCAATCCGTAATTTATTTTGGTTCTTTTTTGATAATATCCATTTGTTTGATAAATTTCTTATTTATATCTTGAATGTTTTTCTGATTTCTTTGTGTTGTTTTCCAGTATTTTCTTGTGTTTCATTGAGCTTCTTTAAAATCAATATTTTGAATTCTTTTTCTGGGATTTTGGAAATTTGTTTTTAATTGGGATCTGTTGCTGGAGGATTATAGTATTCCTTTGGTGGTGTCATATTTTCTTGATTCTTAGTATTTCCCATATTATTTTTTTTATTATACTTTAAGTTCTGGAGTACATACGCAGAGCATACAGGCTTGTTACATAGGTATACATGTGCCATGGTGGTTTGTTGCAACCATTTCCCTGTCATCTACATTAGATATTTCTCCTGTTACTCTATGGATAATCTGTGCATCTGCTGTAACAGTTATCTCTGTAAATTTTTTGAATTTGATTTGATAAGGGAAGAATTTTTTCCTGAAGTGTATCTGTGGTGTTGGTTGGATAGGGCATTCTGGCTTTGATTTTGGGTCTATGCAGCAGTGTTGGCCCTATCTGCTTTCTTTGGTTGTAAACTACATCAGTGCTGTCTGTGATTCCCTAGGTGGCTTAGGTGCAGTTGTTTGTGGAGGCTATGGTGAGGTTTTGTTGGGGCCTGAGACACCAGGTAGACCAGTCTTCAGTTCCCAGTGGTGGCAGCAGGGGGCTGAGCATGCCTGTCCTTGGGCCCCAGAGTGGTATATGTTGGTTATCAGTGCTAGCATTTCTAGACTTGCTGATTCTTGGGCCTTTAGGCCCCAGAAATGGCAGTGGTGGGCCAGATGGGTGGGCAGACTCTTTAGCTCCTGGTCAACAGGTGTGGCATGGGCAATGGTGTTAGCAGTGGTGAGACAACCCTCTGGGACCCAAGCAGTCTACACTGATTTTGGCTGTGGCTTTGTCAGGCTGGGTGGGCCATTCCCGAGGCAGCATATATAGGTGGGTGCCAACTATGGCAGCACTAGCAAGTTGATGGGCCTGACCTCAGACCCCCAGAAGAGTGCTCATATGCCAATGGTGGTGAATTGGGTTGCATGACTTTCAAACCCCTAGATAGCATGCTCTGGTACTGGGGACAATGGAGTCAGGCCAGGTGGTCCTGGCCTCAAGTCCTCCTGTGATGTGTGTAGGTAATGGCTTTGGTAGCATGGGGAAGGGTAATTCCCAGACTGCTTGCGGAATGCTCCAGTGCCCTGCAACTGGAGACTGTGGAGTCTGCAGTGGACATGTGGACTGCTGGAAGTCCCTTTCTCACTTATCCTTCCTCACTAGGAAGTCTCTGCATGCTTTCCACCAATCTTGGTTGAGGAGGCTGCCTTGCTTCCCTCTCCTTTCTTGCTTCTGATGCTTCCTGTCACTTCAGTGTTGAATTCCAGTGTTCTCTCTTAGGTAATCTATTCATAGTGTGCTTGTCTACTCACTATTTTGTTTCCTCTCCATGGAAGCGGTGAGTGTCAGATGCATCTAGTCAGCCATCTTGGAGCTCCTCTTGAATTCTGAAGAAATTGAAATAATGATTTGGTTATATCTGTAAAAGAAAGCATTGTTGAATTCTGACATAATTATGCAAATAAATGTAGACTTCCTTCTCAGAAGATTTTAAAGAGAATGGCAGACCAGTGTCTAGAATTATGTACATGTACCCTTGCTTTAAGGATAGCTTAAGGATGCAATAATTCTCTAGATTTTTTTAATCCAAAAATTAAATAATAGTTTTATAAAATAATTTTATAGCTAATTTTTATTATGTTTTTACTGAAATTCTTAATGGAAGCCTTTCTGGACTTTCTCATACATGAATAAATTTAAAAATTGTGTAAAACTGTACTATAAAAACTTGATATACCCTATATATACTAGGGAATGGTTGCAGATGCTTATTCAGACTTTTAGTATGATAGAGGTTTCAGATAAGTCTATCAATTACACATTTGAAAAGAATTTTATGATTTTTAAAACAATTTTTGCTTACATGATTTTGTTTGAGGTACATAGTAACGCTATGATTTTTCCCCAGGAAGATGATGACTGTATCTGTTATCTATCACTGTACTACTGTTGGATAACAAGTAGTAACAACACTTTAATAGCAAATAAAATTAACCATTTCTTGTTTATGCATCTAGGGCCAGCAACTAGGCAGCTGTGCTGATTTTAACGAGTCTCCTCTTGCTCAACCTAGCTGGGTGTTGGCTGGCTGTGGCTGAGACTAGGAGGAGACAAATTAGGCAACTGGGCTCTGCTCCACATATTTTCAACCTGTGGCAGGTCAGCCTAGGCATGTTCTCAGAGTGATGACAGGGATCCTAGAGAGCAAACAGAAACATGAGAGGTCTGTAGCCACCTGGACTCAGAATTGGCACATTACTGCTTCTGTGGCATTCCTTTGGCCAAATCAGGTCACAGAGCTATACTCAGAGGCATCTTGGAAATGTACCACCAGGACAAATGGCTTGGCTTCAGGAAGGAGTAAAGAATTTGGGTCAATTTTGCAGCCTATCACAGTGATCATAACTCCCTGGCTTCTCTTGTAGAGCTGAGGCTCAAATAGGGTAAGGAACTTTCTATTAGAATAAAGGTAAAAAGAATCCCAAACTTTAAAATTCTGCTTCAAAAATTCTTCCTCTTTTTCTAATTATGCTTCCAAGGGTCCAGGCATCCAATGGACAAATAAGCCTGGTGTTTGTTTGAACTAACAAATATTGCCTTAGTGATTTTTCCATGTAAAAATTATTTTCATGCATTGAAATCACCTGAGATCATTCCTGGAACTTTCTGAGCTAATATTATTATTGAGATTATTTTATAAATGAGGAAATTAAGGATCATAACTGATGTGTAAGAGTTCTTGTTTAAATCAGTTTGATCCTCCATACTTTCACAAAAAGTAAAATGAGTACATTTATTTGTAAAGTGTTAGAAAATGACTGAAAATATGTGGAGGAGTTTTAACAATTCAGCCTTGATGAACGTAGAAGACACTTATGGTGTTGCATAGAAAATAACCTCAGTTACAATATTTAGGTTAAATTCCTACTTTAATCCACTCTTTTTCTGACAATTTGAAAATAAACTCTGATAAATATTTTATTCTTTGCCACTTGCATTTATTTATTATTTTTTGATGGCTCATAATGTGCCCCTTTCTTCAGAGTAAAAATCTTATTATGGTGATTGAATGTTTGCTTATCCAGACTGCGATCACATGAGAACACAGAGGATGAAGCCTGCTACCAATCTGAGATTGTCAAAAAGAAAATTTTAAGATGTAGAAGGTCCTGTGCTTGTGTAGGGGCCAAGGAAAATCTTCCCTTTCGCCTTCTGAAAGTTCACTGAAAATTAACTAACAAAAGCCAGATTCATAAGAAAAAACACATACGAAATTTATTAATGTGCACACTGGTAACATAGGAACTATACAAAATATAAAAACTCAAAAAGGCCTAGATTGTTGATGATTTTATCCCATTTTGAGGTTACAGAAAGAATAGAGGCTTGGAGTGTGGCAAGAAAGGTGTATGAGAGGGAGGGAAGAGGAGAGACATGGCTAGCAAAGTCGGTCTTGTTATGTAGATGAAACCTCGCTAGCTGCTCTCAGAAAGAATAGATGGCAGCCTGTGGTCAGTTAATTTTTCCTAGATTTGGATAAGCGAGAGGCCTCAGAGGAAACCTGGCTGTTTATTTTGCTAATGTAGACTTTTTTCTACATATACAAACCTCCTCCACAAAAGCAGCTTTGCAGGGTGATTCCTGTTTGCAGTTCCTCTGAATAGCTGTTTCAAAATATGTAAAAGAAGAATATTTTGGGGTAAAATACTTTTGATTTTCTTTACTGTTGAGGGCCATATTCATCTGAATGGAGCGTTTTTTTTTTTCTTAATCTTTTATATCATTGGACATGCAATTTAACATTTCTGACAGTGCCTGTGGGTATGACAGTAAAGTAAAACTAGATAAAAATTTGAAGCAAATATGGCTAATAGACTGATTATTTTTCTCTTTTAGGTCTTGAGTTTAGGCATAATAACTTCTATAAATTTCAGTGAATGGCATCAAAGAGTTAATGAGGTCATTTCCATAATTATTCATCTTCCTAAAGTGAAAAGAAGCAGGAAGCCCCTTCAATTGTCAAAATTAACTGTGACGTCAATCAAAAGCTCATAGATTTTGAGATAATTCTGTATTTAAAGTCAATTTAGTTTCCACAGGGGGACTCTAACCTGCCTGGGAGGCTTAATTAGGCTAACTGCCTGAAAAACAGCATTAAAACAGATGGGTGGTTCTCATTCAAAACTGGTTTTATGAGCATTCTCATAGCTCTTACAGAAAATGAATGAACTTTCTGATATCTTCAACTAAGCCTCTAGTTAGTAATTCCATAAGGGGAATAGAAGTGAGTTGGAAGGAATTGATCTTTTTAAAGTGGTCTTTATATAATGTTTTGCTGGTTTTATATCATGATTCAAGATGTATCCTGAACTCCGAGAACCCAGGAGAGAGAATACATTCAGGAGGTGTTTTTAAAGCTTCAGATCAAACAGAGACTTTTAATATCTCAAGGGAATGCCACTTTGTCCTTGTACCTCCTGAAAAATTCAATAAATCAAATATTTATTAGGCATATTTTATATAAAGTTCCAGAGAATACAGGATAATAAGATACAATTTTTATCCTCAAGAATCTTATTGAGAGTGATAGATATATACACACAGTCAATTATAATAAATATTAGCTGTGGTGAGCACTAAAGATATAAATAAACCTAAATGAGAGCATGAAGTCAGTAGTAACTAATTCTGCCTGCTATGATCAGTGAGGGTTTCTTCTGAACAGTCTCCTTTGTAGTAGTTGTATTTTGTGGACACACTGCAGAAACCGGAAAGACCAACCCAAAACATGGGTCGGATGTCAAGACTAATGATGCTGTACACAAACAGAGGATATAAAAAGGTTTATCACTTACATGTTGAAGTTTTTTGGGGGAGCAGAGCAGGCTTCCTTAGCTATTCAGATATGGCTTATGACAGCAAAGACAAGAGACTAGCTTGAGGTTTTATGGTGGGGAGGGGATCAGGCTAGACTGAGGGTCTCTGGGTTTGTGGATGGTCACAGAGTTGCTCAGTTTGGATTTCCTGCCACCACCAAGGAAGGAGCACCCAGGTTTACTTATGTGCTTTCCCAGACGAGGGTCACAGAGAAAGAGAGAGGGATGAGGCTTAAAAGCAGTTAGCGGTCAAATATCAAAATGCGAAGTCAGGCTTCTCATTACACACAGGCTTCTCTGGGTTCTATCTGTATGGGCACCAAACAAAATCACCTCATCCTTTTTGTTTCCTTTCTTTCTTTTCCTTTTTTTTTTTTTAAACTTAAAAAGAAGTGTTTAGACAGCTGATAGTGGTTATAAAACTGTTAGCTTTATCAGCTGTTGATATCATCAAGTGGTGTTTTTCTTGAGAATCCAGGCCAACTAACTTCCCTTTGCCTCAATTCTGTCTTGCATGCCTGCGTCTCCACCAGTCTCTGCCCCCATCCTCCACATCACCCCCTGTTACCGCTATTTATTCCCTGGGCATCTCTAGTCCACCAAGGAATTTTACTCACTGTCTGCTTCTTCATACCACTTCTTACTGTTGCCCCAGAAAAATTTTACCATTACAACCATGACACATCTGACACCTTAGTATAAAAACTTTCTAGCTCCCTGAACTCCAAAAAGCTTCTTCTTCACCGTCTCTCAGGAATCCACTTTCCAGGGCTCACTTTGAAGCCAAGGTATGGAGTGTGGTATGCATTCTGCGAGCTCAACCCCTAGCACTCTAAACTCTAACCATAGCCCATATGAGCACATTGCCTTGAGTCTCTCACTTCTGGGAAGTCTGCTCTTTGGCCTCTTTACTCGTTCATTTTCTTCCCACCTGACATTCCCCTATGGTTCTGTTCCCTTCTATGCTAGCTTACACTCTCTGATCATCCTTTTCCTCAATTAAGTTTTTTGCCTAAGTAACTTTTGAGTACCTATTGAGAACAAGCCATTGTTTAGGCACTAGAAATATTGTCCAAACATGGAAATAAATTTAGCTTTCATTTTGGAGTAAATATTTTAAGGGAAGAGGGCAGACGAAAAGCAAATAAATAAGCAGATTTTTATAAGCACATGTTGGGATGTGATAAGAGCTATGGGAAAAATATCAAGCAAGTTAAAAGGGCTAGAGAGTGCTAGGAACAACGGAATTGTTACTTTGTATACTAGAACAGTCATGCAAAGCCTCATGGACAAGGTGACATTTGGGCAGAGACTTGCAGAAGTTAGGGAAGGAGCCATGCATATCTAGAGAGAAGTTCTTTCTAGGAGCAGAAAAGAGAATGTACAAAAGCTCAGAGGCTGAAATGTGTTTGGTATGTTTGAGGGTAGCAAAGAAACCAGTGTGTCTGAAGCAGAGTGAACAGGAGAGATTATAAAAGAAGAGTTACAATCGGGAGGATCTGGGAACAAGATAGTGTAGGGCCTTGTAGACAGTTGTAAGGTTTGGGTGGAGGAATGACTGGATCCAGCTTAATCTTATTCCTGTTGGTATCATCTTAATCCTCAATATTCTTGCCCTATTTTCTTTGACTTGTCTTTTATTTTCTTTAATGAGGAGTCTTCCTCTAAACATACAAACATGTTCAAGCATCGCTCCCATATTAAACAAACCACAAAATCAAGACTTAGCTACTTCCTGATCTTTCTCCTCCTGTTGATAACTGTCTCAAAAGAGTAACAGTAATTTACAATCTCATTCACACTTATATACCTCTTATTCATTCTTCAATCTGTATAATCATATTCTACAAACTGAACCTACTGTTGTCAAGGTTGTTGCTATAACTAAAGGACATATTTTAGTACAAATTTTAATTTATTCTCTCTCTCTCTGGGAATGAATCATTGACCACTCTCTTTTAAAAATTCGTCTCTCTTGATTTTCAAGGCATTATGTGTTCCCTAGGGTTCCATTTTTGGACATTTTCTCTCCCACACATTCTCTTCTCACAATGCCATTCACTTTCATGGCTCCAATTGTCATCTATATGCTGATAACTCCTTAATATATATTTCTAGGCCAAGCTTCTTTTAAAATATTTAGTTCCAGCCCATATATCAAAGTTCCTACTACCTCCACTTGAATGTCTCAAATGTACTTGAAACTCATTGTGTCCCTAATTTATCTTCTTGTCTCCCACAAGCAACTTCTTTTTTTCCCTCTATGGTTCCCAAGTTAGTGATGAAGCCAAGAGTCAATCAAAGTTTTCAAACTAATCTTTATTTCAGCCTCTTGCTCAATTGGTCACTAAGTTCTGCTGATTCTGCATGTACTGATCCAGTCACTTCCCTGGTTAAGGTCTCCTGGTTAAATTCTATTTGTCCTTGTAAAGTCCTATTAGTTGTCATCCCATGTGAGAAATTGTTCCTTAGCCTCTGGATCCCTGTCCTGGGCTAGAGTAAATAGCCTCCTTACCTTCTTCCATTATTCCATTTCCACAGCTCTTTAAAGTGCTTTATAAGGTCCATGGTAATCATCTTGACACATGTATACTCTGAAGATTGTAAGCAACTTGAAGGCAAAAATTATATCATTCTCATTTTCATGTCTATAGTGTTTACTAAAGTGCCGGACATATTGTAGATTCTGAATAGGTATTTGTTACATGAATAGCGTTGATGGTTGACATTAGATAAAGGGTGAGTAGGATTTCATAAGGTAGAGAACAGTATATTAATCAGAATTCTAATGGTATCGAGTTACAGGTACTTAATTTCGATTAATAAGCTAAGAGGATACTGGGTAACTCACAGAATGAAGGTGGCTATATCCATACTTAAGTAAGGCAGTAACCAGGGCAACTGTGGGTCGTGAGGCCTGGAAACAGGAGCTTGAATACAATAAGGCTCTTTTTATTTTCTACCATTTTTCCCTGTGTGTTGGCTCTGTCCTTTCAGCCAGGTTTCCCCCAGGAGGCCAAAACCATGAATGCCTGGAGTTTCTGGATAAACATATGCCAATTACTGGACTGGTGAATGTAACCAGTGTGATGAAGCATGATACTCAGCTCAGCTTGGCACTTAGTTTCACTCCTAGACTAATAGTGGGACCTGTGAATTTGGATTTGGTTGGAAGAAGCCAGGCAGTTCCCAATTAGATTATATGATTAAGTGGAAAAAAAGGGAGAGCTGTTGCTCAAAATAAGGAGATTGATGGCATCAGATGAAGAAAAGAGTTCCAGGCAGAAATAATATATACCTACTAAAGCTGCTAATATTAACTAATGTTCCTTCGTATTTATTTATTTATTTTTAAACAAGCACTGTGCTAAGCACTTTACGCGAGTTTTCTCACTGAATTTTCACAACAATTCTGTTAGATGGGTGTTGCAGTTGAATTCCATCACCTAAAATAACATAAAGCCTAAAGACTTCACGACTAAAACACAAAAAACAAAGGCAACAAAAGCCAAAATGGACAAATGGGGTCTAATTAAACCAAAGGGCTTGTGCACTGCAAAAGAAACTATTATCACCGTGAACAGGCAACCCCATCAAAAAGTGGGCAAAGAATATGAACAGACACTTGTCAAAAGGAGATATTTAGGCAGCCAACAAACATGAAAAAAAGCTCATCATCATTGGTCATTAGAGAAATGCAAATCAAAACCACAATGAGATACCATCTCACACCAGTTAGAATGCTGATGATCAAAAAGTCAGGAAACAACAGATACTGGAGAGGGTGTGGAAAAACAGGAGTATTTTTACACTGTTGATGAGAGTGTAAATTAGTTCAATCATTGTGGAAGACAGTGTGGTGATTCTTCAAGGATTTAGAAATAGAAATATCATTTGACCTGACAATCTCATTACTGGGTATATACCCCCAAAATTATAAATTATTCTATTATAAAGACACATGCACATGTATGTTTATTACAGCACTGTTTACAATAGCAAAGACTTGGAACCAACCAAAATGCTCATCAATGGAAGACTGGATAAAGAAAATGTGGCACATATACGCCATGGAATACTATGCAGCCATAAAAAAGGATGAGTCCATTTCCTTTGCCAGGACATGAATGAAGCTGGAAATCATCATTCTCAGCAAACTAACACAAGAACAGAAAACCAAACACCACATGTTCTCACTCATAAGTGGGAGCTGAACAATGAACACATGAACACAGGGAGGGGAACATCACACACCAGGACCTGTTGAGGTTGGGGGCTATGAGAGGGATAGCATTAGGAGAAATACCTAATGTAGATGACAGGGTGATGGTTGCAGCAAACCATCATGGAACGTATATACCTATGTAACAAACCTGCATGTTCTGCACATGTACCCCAGAACTTAAAGTATAATAATAATAAAAAATAAAGCCCAACTAAAAGTGGCTTATTTAGGCTTTTATTTTGTTCACATAACCATAAATACAAAGCAAGGGTGAGTTTGGTGATTCCAGTATTGGTTCAACTGCTCAAAGGTGTCAAGGCTCTTGGTTGGCTTTTCTGTAGTTTTGTTAGATTTCCACTTGTGATCACAATAGTTGCTGTAGCTTTGACCCCGTACATCTTCACATGCCATGTTAAAATGTAAGAAAGGAATGGAGACTTCTCCTTGTGCATTTCTTTTAGAAAGGAGAAAATCTTAACAAGAAACATCCCATTACCCTTTCCGCAGGAATGACAGGTTAGGATGACTTACATACTTTATTGAGCAAGTGAAGATGAGAAAACAAGTCTGAAATTTTTAGCTTTATAGTGGGACTGCGTTTTTTCTGGCAAAGAAGACAATGGTAGAATGGCTGTGGGAAGGCAATAAACGTTTCTGCTATAGTGAATGATATTAAGTTGGAATGTTTTAGTGAAAGAAACAATATTTGACTAACAATAATGTCAGCCACAAGGATAGTTCTTGTTAGTATAACAGGAAGTCTGGAGGTAGGCATTCTCCACATTGCTGCAGTGATTGGCTCAGTAACATTACCGAGGACACGATTCTCTGTTTCTGCCCCACTGTCTGCAGTATTGGTGATATTGCTCCTCCTGATCACATAGCTGCTGATATTATCTCTGAAATTATCTCTGCACATTACTGTATTACATTCAGCAAGGAAGAAGAGTGGAAAAAGTCTTTGTTCTTCACCCTCTCTCTCTTACAAGGAAGGAAAATATTTCTCAAAATTTCCGGCATGGCTCCCTTATATTTCATTGGCCAGATTTGGGTGACATGCCCTCCCACAGACCCATTCTTGACAAGTAGGAATTGGCTGATGTGATTGGTATGAATTAAATGTGTAGAAATAGTATAGACAAAGGTAACAATGTATGAAAATAAGAGTCTTGCATCTCCATGTGCTTGAAGCTAGGGTAGCTGGAGGTTGAAAGTGAAATGAGGGGTGCTGAATATTTGTCTCCTCTACATACAGAATCCTTTCTTTTCTTTCTTTTTTTTGGAGACTGAGTCTCACTCTGTCACTCAGGCTGGAGTGCAGTGGCACAATCTCAACTCACTGAAACCCCTGCCTCCCAGGTTCAAGGGATTCTCCAGCCTCAGCCTCCTGAGTAGTTGGGATTACAGGCATATGCCACCATGCTTGGCTTATTTTTGTATTTTTAGTAGAGACAAAGTTTCACCGTGTTATCCAGGATGGTCTCTATCTACTGACCTTGTGATCCGCCCTCTCAGCTTCCCAAAGTGCTAAGATAACAGTGTAAGCCACTGCCCCCCGCCCCAGAATCCTTTCTAAAATAATTTCCTGGGCATTGATTGGTTATTCAGACACAATAGATCACAATTGTTGTATTTTTTGGCCAACATTTCATTTCGCACAGTAAATATATTAATAATAAACAATGAATAAACTTAGTTATGTATTAGGGATTATGCTAAGCAGTATAGATATAATGATGAATCTAACCTGTTCTTGACCTCAAGGAGCTGATATTCAGGTATTAAAATGAATGTATATATCTGATTTTCCATGTATTTGAGTTCATGTTTTTCCTGCAACTTGTGTTTTCTCCCTAGTTTTATTACATGAAAGTTTATGTGTTTACAGATATTTGTTAATTTTTCTCATTACAAACTACAAAAAAAAGTTTGATCAAACAAGGATGGCATTACAAAACTCATTCTCTTTTCCATGCTGTCTAAAACTGTGTGAAAATTTAGTTGGTGGCTGATAACACTAATTGGCATGCTCTTCAACAATCTCTAAGCAACAGAGTATTAATTAGACATGAAGTTGAGCACATTCTCCTTTCATCCAATCCAGCAGGAGGCTACTGCTGTTGAGGGCAAAGATGAAGATGGTGATGAAAGTTACATCTTGTGAAATCACTTTATTTTGAGGTAGAAACTTACAGATCTTATTTGTGAGTTGTGAAGCACGTAGTCAAAGATTCATCATGGACTCAATCCATGACTTTGCAAACTTTTTCTATTCCTGTTGTGTAATGCATAAATATGTACAATATAATTTTGTCAACCCTATTCTTTCAACCCTTCAAAACAGTGGTGGCAATGAGATCTATAAAATAATGACTAAATTGAAGTTTCTACTTGTATGTATAGGCATTAATCAATATTAATTTCATCTAAAGACTTGCCAGCTCTTTTTCTGGTTTCTCCTCTTATCGCTTCTACCTTACTTTCTGATTTTCTTTCCCCAGAGTTCCCTTCCCCTGCTCATTTATCTAAAGTACTTTCAGGACCCTATGGCATTCTCATTTCCTCTGGGTTATCTGACATACTGTCATGATTTTAACTACCCTTTACAGCAGGGGGCAGCCAGGTAATTAAATATGTGAAGTGGATTAGTGCAAGCAATAGGAAGTGATAGGGCCTGTGGCAAACTGTAAATGCCTAAAGACATGTAATGTTATAACTAGAAAAAAACCCCACATCAAACCCCACCATGCTTGGACAAATAAAAGGCCCTGCCAGGTGAATTCAGCCCTTAGCATCTGACCTGCCACTCCTGTCTACCAAATCTGTGATCTCTAGTTGGCTTCTCCCAAGAGCTTCAATCCCACATAGCAAATTGTTTATTGCCTATTGAATAAGCTAATGCTTCTCAAAATACACAGAATTTTTTTTTGCTTTTTCTTTTTCTCTTGGATTGAGAGGAGTACATGTACAAGTTTATTACCTGAATACATTGTGTAATACTGGGGTTTGGGTTTCTATTGAACCCATTAACCAAATAGTGAAAATAGTATCCAATAGATAGTTTTTAATCCTTGTCCCTCTCCTTCCCTTCTCCCATTTGGAATCCTGAGTATCTGTTGCCTCAACTTTTATGTACATATGTTTAACTCACACTTATAAGTGAAAAGATGTAGTATTTGATTTTCTGTTTTTGTGATAATTCACTTAGGATAATGGCTTCCAACTACATCCATGTTGCTGCAAAGCACATGATTTCCTTTTTTTATGGCTGCATATACTCTATGGTGTGTATATACCACATTTCCTTTATTCCATCCACTATTGAGGGGCACCTAGGTTGATTCCATGATTTTGCTATTGTGAATAATGCTGCAATAAACATACTAATAACAGCTGTCTTTTTGGTAGAATGATTTCTCTCCTTTGGGTAGATAGTAGTGAGATTGCTGGGCTGAAATGGTAGATCTATTTTTCATTCTTTGAGAAATGATCATATTGCTTTCCCCAGAGACTGAACTAATTTACATTAACTGAAAATGGTTTAAAGGCTTAAATATAAAACTTCAAACTATAAAAATCCTAGAAGAAAACCTAGGAAAAACTCTTCTGGACATACAGGTCTAGGCAAAAAAAATTCCTGGCTAAGACCTCAAAAGCAAATGCAAAAGAAACAAAAATTGACAATTGAGACTTAATTAAACTAAAAAGCTTCTACACAATGAAAGAAACTATTGACAGAGTAAACAGACAACCTGCAGAATAGTATTATAGAAAATTTTGTCAACTAGGTATCTAACAGAGGACTAACATCCAGAATCTATAAGTAATTTAAGTAAATCAACAAGAAAAAAAAATAACTGCATTAAAAAGTGGGCAAAGGACATGAGCAGACACTCCTCAAAAGAAGATATGCAAGTGACCAACAAACATATGAAAATATGTGCAACATCATTAATCGTCAGAGAAATGCAAACTAAAACCACAAGGAGATACAGTCTTACACCAGTCAGAATGGCTATTATTGAAAAGTAAAAAATAACAGATGTTGGTAAGGATGGGGAGAAAAGAGAACGTTTACGCACTGTTGGTGGGAATGTAAATTAGTTCAGCCACTATGGAGAGCAGTTTGGAGGTTTCTTGAAGAACGCTTAACTACTGCCTTTTAGAATCACCTGGGAAAATTTTTGAAAATACTGCAGCTCCAGGGGCTAGGATTTGGGGTTTAAATTTTTTTAAAAAAACTTCTTCCACTGTTAAGAATCAATGCCAAAATAGACTTTTTTTCCAACTTCTAAGCATTTTCTGTAATTAAAAAATGTAAAGGGCAGATGATCAGAAATAAGAGGAGCATTTTAAAATTACAAATTCACAAATATTTTGGTTTATCTTTTAGTTGTTAGTTTCCAGTTTTATTGCATCTAGATGAAAATTATTGTTTTTTATGATTTGTACTTTTGGAAATTAGATGTTTTGTGAGCAATCTTTGAGCATTTTATTCCTACATAAACAATGTGCATTTTTTGTTTGATGAAAAAACATTTTCTTTTATTTTATATTGTACTTACAAGTTAACTTTTAAAAATCTCCTTTCTCTTAATTTTTGTGTATTTCATCTAACCATACTTGGAGACATATGCAAAGTCTATATAGATATTGACTTGCAAATGTATTCATATACTTCTAGAATTTTGTGTTATAATTTGATGTTAATTTTTTAGTATATAAAATATATAACTCTTGGTAACCTTTTTGGTGAATTGTTTCTCTTATCATTTAAAATAATTTCCAGACATTGAATTCTATTTTTCTATAGCTATATTTTTGGGGAGAAAGTAAAGATTTGTCTGAAGATTGATCAAGCTATCCACCTAGATTGTATATATTACATATATAATCTTATGTATAATCTTATATATTATATATATAACCTTATATATAGAGAGATCTATACCTCACTATATATAGATATCTATATCTATATCATCTGTATCTATCTATATCTCTATATTTTCTAATTTTTAATCTATATCATTTAGTTTTATCTATCTCATCATCAGTCTATAGCTGGATTAGTAGTTTTGAATTCAATGTGACAGTTTCTATTTTTGTGGTGGATTCTAGCCCATTCACATTTTTTATATTTATTGGTTGCTCTGAATTCATTACTGCCATCTTTTTTGGTGTTATCCTTTAGTTAAGCTTAATTTTCTTTTTTTTTTTTTTTTCCCATTTATTTATTTTATTGCATTTTAGGTTTTGGGGTACATGTGAAGAACATGCAAAATTGTTGCATAGGAACACACGTGGCAGTGTGATTTGCTGCCTTCCTCCCCATCACCTACATCTGGCATTTCTCCCCTTGCTATCTCTCCCCAGCTTCCCACCCCCCACCATCCCTCCCCTATTTCCCCCCAACTGACCCCAGTGTGTAGTGCTCCCCTCCCTGTGTCCATGTGTTCTCATTGTTTAACTTAATTTTCTCCTCCTTCTCTGCCTCTTATTGTTTTTTCTTCCTAGAGATTTATCTTAAATTTTAGGCAGATCTATTGGTACTTTCACATTCCATATGTTTAAAAAGCAAACATTTGGATCTATATTATTATTTTTATAAGGTGCATGACTATATTCTTGAATCATGTCTTTTTCTTGTGTTTAGTTTTTATTTTTGTGAAGTATAATGTTGAATACATTCTCAAAAAGTTATTTGATAACAGTTTCGATATCATAAACTTTCTAAAACTGTCTTTAATCTTTCCTGACAATTGAGTTTTAATGATGTACTTCTGTTTTCTTTTTAGTATCATTTAATAAATGATACTAATTATAGAAAAATATGTTTTGTCTTTCTCGATTGTATTAACATCGTATCTTTATCTTTGAAATTCAGAAATTTCACCAGAATATGTCTAGGTAAACTGCTTTCACTTAATTCTGTACAGGGTTCTTTCTATCTGAAATTTAACGTCTTTTAGCTGAGGGCAATTTTCTTCAGTAGTCGATTTCTTCCCCTGTCTTTTCTCTTTCCTCTTATTCTGAAGCCCCTATTAGTTATACTGCAGATTTCTTAGATAGCATTCTCTACCTTTAATATTTTCTCACAGATTTTTCAACTTGTTATCTCTTTTGTATTGTGTTTGATTATCCCTGAGTTTGTTTTTCCAGCTCAAACAATTTATCTTCAACTTAGATATTTTTACCTAGTCTATTGATCTCTTGACTTTGAAAATAAGATACATAATTTCCAAATATTCTCATTGTTTCCTTTGCATACCAGCCTCTTCTCATTTTCCTCCTTCTCCTTAGTTTCATCTTTTTTCCACCTTCTCATCCTCCATTTACTTCTCATTTTGATTTTTATAATACTCTAAACCTTTGGTTATATTAATTATATGTAAGTTCATTCAAGTAATTATTGAAGATTTTCTTTTTCAGAAATAATAAAGTTTCATCAGAAGTTACCTTTTCCCTTGATAGGATTTGGTATCTACTGTTGTTTCTTTTCAAATGTTTGGTGCTTCTTGTTTGTTTGTATAGATCAGGATTTTGCTCAGTACTAATAGTAGCTTGTGTGTCTTTTTTAAGCCTGAGTGAGAATCTTATTCTTTTGGGAACAAAAGAAGATTAGAATGAGTAAGAAGCATGGGTTAATTTTCGTGGCATTGTCCATTTTCCTTCAGAGGTCACAAACCACTGACTAATGTGAAAATTGGAAAATTTTATATGAAATTAGAGATTTTATTTTTTTCTTGAAACATATGAAAATCTAGTAAATAAGAGTCTGTGTCTTTGCATGGTAACAACTTGCTAGAACTAAGTCAAGTCCACCCTTTACGTGTGGCATGTGCTTCTGTTTGTCATAGTCTCCATTGCTACCATCATTTAAACCCTACTCATTTCACTCATGTACATTGGTCAAGCCCTTTTGACATATGAGCTTTCAATCACTGCATTATTGCATGAAGGTAACATGTCTTCTAGAGATGATGACCAGTGTCAGTTACCTGGGCATTAGCTCTCCTGATATGGTTTGGATGTTTTGTCCTCTCCAAGTCTCATGTTGAAATGTGATCTCCACTATTGGAGGTAGGCCTAATTGGGGCTGTTTGGTTCATGGAAGTGGATCCCTCAAGAATGGCTTGATGCTCTTCCCGTGGTATTGAGTGAGTTCTCCCCACTCAAATCTCATCTTGAGTTTTAGCCTACATCATACCCACCTGTCATTGGAGGGATCCAATAAGAAGTGATTAGATCATAAGGGCAGCTTCTCTCATGCTGTTCTGGTGATAATGAGTGAGTTCTCACAAGATCGATGGTTTTATAAGCACCTGACATTTCCCTTGCTCACACTCACTTCTCCTTCCTGTTGTATTGTGAAGAAGATAACTTACTTCCCCTTTGCCTTCTGCCGTGATTTTAACTTTCCTGAGATCTCTCAGCTATCCTGAACTGTGAGTCAATTAAACCTTTTCTTTTTAAATAAATTGACCAGCCTCAGGCAGTTCTTTATAGCAGTATGAAAATGGACTAATACAGTTCTCAATCTTTTAGTTTGTTTGAGAGTTGGTTGTTTAAAGGAGCCTGGCACCTCTTCCTCTCCTCTTGCTCCCTTTCACCATGTGGTATGCCAGTTTGCCCTTTGCCTTCTACCATGATTGTAAGCTCCCTGAGGCTTTACCAGGAGCCAAGCAAGTGCTAGTCCCATGCTTGTACAGCCTGCAGAACTGTGAGCAAAATACACTTCTTTTCTTCATAAACTATGCAGCCTCAGGTATATAAGGAAATTTAAAGCAATGTAGAACAGACTAACACATCCCCTTTCTAGCTCTATGTCCATTCAGAAGTCTCCTAAGTCAGATTTCCACTTTTATATAGGTGGCTTTATTTTATGGTCAACTGGAGTTAGTTTATCTGAGAGCAATAAATTAGTTTTTCTATAGGCTTTTTTATTAATTAAATGACATATCTGTTTCTTTTCTAGGCCACTACTTCAATTCAGGGGCAAATCTAGTGTGTTTGTGCGGGGAATTTATTCTTGTGGGAAAGACTCCTTTCCCCCCAAAATTGTTATAATAAAATACTAATAAATAAAAATAATGATCACTGATTACTATGTCAGAATTTACTATTTGTGAGGTTTTATGGTTAAGTATTTACTGTTACAGATCATCCTAAGTGCTCCTTAGTTAGATCAAGTATTATTGTAATCTAATAGGTTTGAGAAATAGAAAGCAAAAAGAGTGTAAAAATTTGCTCAAGTAACATAGTTAATAAATAAAAAAGGAATACTTTGAACTCAGGTAGTCTGCTACCAGCATTTGGGCTCTTAACTGCTATACCAGGAAAGCCCTTCTTTTTAAGATTATTGCTTCCTTTGGGTTTTTCCATATTTGCAATATGGCGTTCAGAAATTCTGCACTTTTTTCATCCTTGGATGATATTTTCACCAGTTTTTCTAAACTGCAGTTTGACTTTTTTTTTGGTGGGAGTGGTGGTAGGGATGTTGTCCCATTGGGAGAGGGCTTAATCAGTTATACAACTTGTCTCGTTTCCCAACTGAACAATAATCCTTGATGGTGAGGAGATTTGTCTTACTTATCTTTAAATCCTTTACTACAGCACAGTGCCTGGCTGACAATAGACATGCAACCCGTGTCTAGTTTGAAAATAACTACTTTTCTTTCTTTTATCTTTTGAAATATTAAATATTGGTACTATGAAAGAAAATCTATTTAGACCATTTAAATCAAACCATGTTTTTTGACATATTTAATGATTTTTTCCTTAGTATATGGACTTATTGACCTTTAATACTCTCATTTAGGCTGTTTATTTAGTCAGACAGTAATTTGGGTACCCAATCATTTATTTTTTCTTTCATTTAACAAAAGTGCATTGATCAGTTGCTATGCACAAAGCATTACAATACTATTATTGATCTTGATAAAAAGGAACTTACAAGCTAGTAATGGAAAGAAAATCTCTACACATATAATTATGTTACACATTAACATGTACAAAGAGACAACAGATAAAAAGCTCTGGAAGTCCTTGAGAGAGAAGTAATGAAAAGGTACTGAAAAACTAATATTAATTGGACGGATTTGGAAGGATAAACAAATTAGAACATGTGGTGATAGGAACCTTATTGATTTCCTGTAAAGTAATGCAATGTAAAGTGTATGTATATGTATGTGTGTGTATGTATGCATATATACCTATAAATATGTGTATGTGTGTTTGTGTGATGTCCAAATAGCAGTACAAATCTCTCTTTTTAAAATGGTTGTCAATTCAAAGAAATCTCTTTGAGGCATATGCAGTCCAAATTCAAATTAACTCTTCATTCAACTCTGTATTCTTGAAGAACTCCAGTGGATGTTAGATTTTCTTTCTTCCTTTCTCCCTTCCTTTCTCCCTTCCTTTCTCCCTTCCTTCCTTCCTTCCTTCCTTCCTT
>NW_022436944.1:7011879-7065966 GCF_009761245.1 Sapajus apella | reverse complement strand
TTTCTTTCTTTCTTTCTTTCTTTCTTTCTTTCTTTCTTTCTTTCTTTTCTTCCTTTCTTTCTTCCTTTCTTTCTTTTTTAAATAATGGAAAGGAACTCCTTCCCAGTGTGATAGTTTGATATTTTGACAGAAACTGTGGTCATTCTCCACTTGATATACCATAAAGGGCAGAAAGCTTGAAAAGTCAAAATCTTTTTTAAGATTTTAAACTATTTTTAAGTTTTGAAACTTTTCAAAATTTGTTTAAGCTATTTTTGAAAAAATATAAGAGTGTGATTGAAAATGTTATGGGTAAAATTGAATATATAGGTTATTCAATGAAATTATTGAATTTTTCAAGTATCAGTGAGAGACCTATTGGGCTAAAACACTTGCTCTGAAAGGCCATCACCTTTGAAAGGTGTTCAACATGATTTATCTTGGATTATCAGTAATATGCTTTGATTTTCACCTCTTCAGAGATCTGTTTGCAGTGTGAGACTGGATACAGCTTTGATTCTTTGGAGGAACTATCCATGAGGGTGAAATTAGTGAACATCACATTCTCAGCAGTCAATCCTGGGATAGAGACTTGCAATAAACCATAAGAACTTTGTGCTTGTGTAGAACTATAACATGCCTCTGGGTATGGCAATTTATTTCTCTCATCTGATTTGGAAAGATAGTGTAACCAGAGGGGTGTGGAGGGGCATCCTGAAGAGGCTCCCAATTCCCCAATTTGAAAAGCTTCTTGGCCTGTTTTACCCTGAAGAATGGGGAAAGGGGCTTTGGAGGCACGGTGAGTTTTCCATTTGAATAAATATTGTGGACCCAAAGAATTTTGCAGAGCGTGATTTATTAGACAGAGAGAGAAAGAGAGAGCAAGAGAGAGCTCCCATGCTACTGTGGGAGTGGATCCAGAGAAGGAATCCATATAAGGAGGGAGCAGCAGGATTTTAACCATTGAGTTATTCCCTCCCCATTCATGTCCTCATCCAATGAGAGAGTTCTTTCAAACTTCCTCTGGAGTGATTGATCTTTGAATCTGATACCAGATTGGCTATTTGGTACACAACTCTGAGTTAGAGATCCCATTCCTCACAGAGCTTTTGGCGTGTTTTGGACAAAAAATAAAAATAAAAAAAGCCCACCTGGATTTTTTCACCTAGCCCTTGCACTTGGGATACCAAGACAAAGAACTTTATCTTCCCAGATGGAGGGGTGGAGCTGGGAAACTCCTGCCTTTGAACCCCTGCCCCTTGCAGACCCAGAAAGAGTCCCTCCTCTGAACAGGAAAGTCCAACTGCTGTTGGGTTACCCGTCAATCGCTCTTTAGCTACTTCCTGCTGAATTGGGGTTTAGAAGGGGCCCTGAAGTTGAGGTTTCCTCCAGAGGGAAGTCTTCCAGGGGTGCAGGTTGATCCAGAGGTCCCCGATAGAAGTCATGAGCCAAGGACACCCAGGATTCCACTTGCAGGATCATTCGTTGCCTTATGACTTTAATTCTAGAAGAAACAAATTTGACAAGAAGGCTAAAGATGAGAGTCCTGAAGGCCAGCAATAATAGAATGGTTATAAACAGGTCTAGAAGAGGGTAGAGCCAGGACAGCCATTTGTAAACAAGTTCCATGATCCTGTTTTTTTTTTGAAGGTATTTAGTCTTGCGTTTGATTGATCCGTGAGTTCTTTAACTTTGCTTGAGACAATGCCCAATTGGTTTATAAAGTAGAAGCTTTTTTTTTTTTTTTTTTTTTTAAAGAGGCAGGTTCCTACTTTCTCTGCTGTTAGCAGATCCAGGGCCCATTTTGAAGAGTCATGACAGCTGAGGAGTTAAGCTGCTTTTGCAGAGTGAATTAGCAACTTTTTCCATGTTATCATTTAACTCCTGAGATAGCTTATAGTAAAACTGAGTAGAGGTAGTAATTCTTCCAATGCTAGCACCAAGTCCTCCTATATTCTGCCCCCACCACTGTGAAAGGAATTATTGGAGTTCCAGTATAACGTGGCAAGAGAAAACTCTGCACCTGAGAGTCAGTGTCAATCGTCATGGGTGGGGGGCAGTAGGAAGGAAAGGAGGAGAGCTTTTAGGCCAATTCATAGGGGCAACTGCATACAGTCCATTCACAGATAGTAAAGTTAAGAGTGATAGTCCTGTTAATGCCAGGATGTAAGTTAGACTCATCAGTAATTACTTTCCTGGGGATCTCATCAGAAGAGCAAACGCAGATCATCTAACACCTCGCAGGTGTACAAATGGTCATCTCCTGGAACTTCAGGCTGTGGAGTGGAGAGCCTATGAGGTGCTTCAGGAGGTGTCCAAGGCTTCAGCTGAATGTGATGAATCCACAAGGCAATTCCCACCACCTTAATTGCCATTGGGGTAGACAGAATAACCGAAAATGGTCCTTCTATAAATTCTTGTCTAGCTGCCCTTTTTGCCTCTAGGTCAGTTCAGCGATTGCCCTCCTCTTCCTTCTCATCTCCTTTCTGGTGACCTCGGCAGTGTAATACTGCTACCTTTTGGGGTTCTTGGACAGCTTGTGATAAGCCTAAAATTTCCTTATGATATTCAATGGGAGTTCCTGCTGAGATTAGGAACTCTCTTTCCTTTCATATGGCAGCATGAGCATGCAGAACCAGGTAAGCATATTTGGAATCTGTGTATATGTTTATTCTCTTTCCTTTTCCTGATTTTAGAGCTTGAGTGAGGGCTATCATCTTTGAATCTGATACCGGATTGGCTACTTGGTTCACAACTCTAAGTTAAAGAACACCCTCCTCCTAGAGCTTTTGGAGGGCTTTTTGGACAAAGGAGCATACCTGGATTTTTCCACCTAGCCTGCATGCAGGAAACCCAGACAAATGGAGGGGTGGAGCAGGGAAACTCCTGCCTTTGAAACCCCACCCCTTGCAGACCCAGGAAGAGTCCCTCAATAGCACTGAGGAAGATAGAAGCTTGGTAGCTAAAGATCTAGTTCAGGAGGAATTAGAACCAGTGCTGAATGGTCCTCTTGATTCAACTAGCATTTTATTTTTTGAAAATTTATTTTAATCAGTTATGAAGGAGAACTGTAAATGGAGGGACCTTTAAAAAGATAAAATGCTGTGATTATCCTTAAAATAATGGGTAAATGACCCTTCTCAGGCATTAGCTGATTCACTACTGCAATTATATTTTAAATTAATACAGTGCATACCTCAATGTGTTTCCTAAACATACACACACAAACATATATATACATATATAAATATAAAATAGATGTATATGTAAAACTTAAAATTTCCAATCTATTGCTTTCTTCTGCAACAAAGTAGTTATGCTGTTCTATCAATTTGAATCTAAAATTATTTTTTTCATGCTGTTAAATGACTTTTCCTTGACACATTTTTTACTTCACTTCCAATACCAGATGTTATTTAGATATATATAAATATATGTATTTATATAGATTTATAAATATAAGGCCTTTGTGTGTGTGTGTGTGTGTTATATATATATATATATATATATATATATATATACATATATATATGCACACACAAACCTTAAATAACTTCTGAAGTGTACAGGCTGGGTGCGATGGCTGACGTCTGTAATCCCAGCATTTTGGGAGGCCGAGGCAGTTGGATTACAAGGTCAGGAGCTCAAGACCAGCCTGGCCAATATGGTGAAACTTCGTTAAAAATTAGCCACGCATAGTGGCAGGCATCTGTAGTCCCAACTACTTGGGAGGCTGTGACAGGAGCATTGCTTAAGCCTGGGAGGCAGAGGTTGCAGTAAGCCAAGATTGCATCACTGCACTCCAGCCTGGCAGACAGGGCAATACTTAGTCTCAAAAAAAAAAAAAAAAACAAAAAAAAAAAAAGAAGAAGAAGAAGAAGAAGCACTGTTCGTATAATTAGGATAAAGTTTTCCCTCTGATATTGGTTTAGCTCGTTTTCATATACCTTTATTCAATAGGCATTCATCAGGATTTTAGTTCATCTCTTTTTTTAAAGCAAGCCCTGTGGCTGCATCATCCCTGTGGTCCATTAATCTCTTATTTCATTACCCTGAAATGGTGTTGGTTATAAGTAATCATAAACTGTCGGCTTTGAAAAGCTAACATTTGTGAGCTTCATAAGCATGAAAAAACTAGTGATAAGTGATGTTGTTAAAAAGTCAAATTAAATGTTAATTGATGCAAGGGCACAAAGCAGCAAAGCACTTAAGAGTTTAGAGAGAGGCACTACATTTATCAGAATTGACAAATTGTCCTAAAGAGTTTCCATAGATATCTGCCTTTATATTTTTCTCCATCACCATTTTCCATGTAAGCATATCACAATTCAAAAATACTTTGGATACCGCTCTTGCTGAGTGTTTACATAGTCTAATATGAAGCCATAGGCACGATTCTGATGCCATTGTGTATGTTTACAATGTTTTATTTTTAAGCAGTGTGATGCTGTAAGAAAAGAATAAAAGAACAGACTACCCTAGAAATTTGCATAAAGAGAAAAGAACATGCACACTCTTGGGGAATTAAAGAGAAGATTCTTTCTTAATCATCTTATACATTTAAATTACCCAGATTTGCATAAATGCTGAAGTGTGAATTGTTGCCTAAAAAAAAAATTCAATTCCTTTCAGACCGTTGCTAATTATTCTTGGCTAATGTGGTAAAGTTAGAGGCACAGAAAGTCACTGATAATTCTGAACTGTCTTCCTCAGAATGCTGACAGAAGGCGTGGTTAGTTTAAATTCTCTGGTTGATAAACAAGGCAGAAGTAGGCTAAAATATGACAAAAATACTTTTGCTTTTTTGGATCTTCGGCTGCTACTAGACTACAAAAAATGGAAACGCATTCTGGCTGACTGTAGAGGCATCACTGCTTTTATAGAAATGGTTAGCTAATCGCAGATGTGTTTTTGCTAGATTTTCCTATCATTAGAACTAGTCCAGGGCCAGTTACCTGGCATGAATTTGGGATTCTGTTTGGTACCTTTTAATGTGCCAATTTTTCACAAAATATCTACTTATAAAATAATGGCATATATAGTAAATAAAAAGGACCTAGGCTTTTTTTTTTTTTTTGAACTACATTTAGGTGATTATTGATTTTTTATTCATTTGTATAAATAATTTTCTGTGGCCACATACAAATTCCCATGAACATTCCCTTTTAGGGCAACGTAAACAGAGTATTCTGACCTGAGACTGACACCTATTTACAGAGTACATAAAAGTTAAGAATTTTTTTTAATGGCTTGGAGGATTTCCACAGCTTAGTACTGACCTGTCATTTGAACAGTCTTGCTTTTCTGGTAGGATTTTCTTTCTTCTTCATTAGAAGGTTACTTGAATTTATGTTGTCCTCCATAGTAGAAAGACTTCAGTGAGGCACAGTATTTTCTTTTTTTCTGGAAAAGAAGTTTGACAGGTCTCAAGGCAGTAGAGACAATCAGTTTGTGTTTGAATGTAAGAATTGAGAAATTAACTTAAACAGCCATTATTGAGTGGCCACCTTATGTTTACTGGACAAACTACAGAAAGAAACCTAAGATACAGTTCCTGCCCTCTAGGCTCAGTCTATTTGAAAAGGAGTGGCAAATGAGGTAGTAGGAGCCACTCTATAGTGGTTCAGAGTACCCAGCACAAGGGGTGTGACTGAGGGTAGTGCAGGGAGAAAACCTTGCCCTAACCTCTTGACTTCCAGAGAGGGGAGAGAGGCTGAAGGTTGAATTGAACACCAAATAACCAGTGATGTGATCAATCATACCTATGCAATGAATCCTCCGTAAAAACCCCAAAGGAGACAGTTCAAAGAGCTTCCAGATTGCTGAACACATGGAGATGTCTGGAGAGTGGCATGCCTGGAGAAGTCATGGAAGCTTCAAGTCCCCTCCCATAGACCTCACTCTGTATATCTCTTCATCTGGCTGTTCATTATATTCTTTATAATATCCTTCATAATAAATGAGTAAATGTAAGTAAAGCAGTTCTCTGAGTTCTGTGAGCCACACTGGGAAATTAATTGAACACAAGGAGGTAGTCATAAGAACCATGATTTATAGCTGGCCAGCCAGAATCACAGGTGACAACCTGGGACTTGGCATCTGAAGAAAGAACAGTCTTGGAGGACTGAGCTCTCAACATGCAGGATCTGATGCTCTCTCCAGGTAGATAGTGTCACAATTCAATTGAATTATAGGGCATACAGTTGTATCTGCTAGAAAATTGCTTGGCTGGTGTATAGTGAAAACCCTACACACATTTTGAAGACCAGAGATGAAGTATTACGTGTTGAGTATTGTATTGAATGTGACAGGTGAAGAAAAACAGTTTTTTTCTCCCTTCACATGCAGGGACAAGAAATTGTGCCTTTAACAAAAAGATAAGGTAGCATCTAGCTTCAAGTTAAGAATGTCTTTGTATGTAGCATCCATTTTTTTATATCCGAATGTGGCTCTATGTTGTTTGGTGGTCTATGAACTAAAAAGAAAAACTAGGACAAACTATTTGCCCTTCCCACCCACATCCATAGCTTCCACACATGTTCTACAAATAATGGTAAAACAGAGACAAGATAGCCATACCAAAAACTCCTGCCACTGAAATGGAATATTGGAAATTTACCAGTTACCTCTGATTCACAACATAATGACTTCTTGTGGCAGGCGCACTGTAGACTCTCTATCTGGCCTGTAGTGGAAGCTTGTTTATTGATTCAATTTTCTGGAGGAAATTCCCTTGTCCAGTGCTCTCAATGGTATCTTAATTCCATTGGATGAGAGATTCCTCCTTGTCTGTTATCCTCCATGGCCACAATAGAATTAGGAATTGAAGAGTATGTCTTCCTTTTCACAACTTTCATAGTCACTATGTGATGGTACAGTTTTACTGTGCCCAAGAGTATGCTAATGGCTGAACAAATCAAAGGATTTTTAAACCTCAGCTTACAGTTTCTTTAACAATGCATTTATCTTAGACACTTAGTAGGCTTCTGGTATATTTGTTTCTAGTCTGTTCTGATGCCAACAGCCACTCCCAAAGTTCTTTACTAGACATAGTTCTCTGGCTACTACCCTCCCTCCCTCCCTTCCTTCCTTCCTTCCTTCCTTCCTTCCTTCCTTCCTTCCTTCCTTCCTTCCTTCCTTCCTTCATTTTTCCTTCCTTCCTTTTTCCTTCCTTCCTTCCTTCCTTCCTTCCTTCCTTCCTTCCTTCCTTCCTTCCCTCCTTTTTTAGTCTTGAAAATAAAAACCATGACACAAGCTTAGCCAAAATAGTAAAACCCCGTTTTTACTAAAAATACAAAAAATTAGCTGTGCATGCTGGCTCACACCTGGAATCCCAGCTACTTGGGAGGTTGAAGCAGGAGAATTGCTTGAACCAAGGAGGTGGAGGTTGAAGTGAGTTGAGATCACACTACTGCACTCCAGCCTGGGTGAAAGAGCAAATTTCTCTCACAAAAGAAAAAAAAAAGAAAATGAAAACCAATATACTTTTGGTGCCTTGTACTATATTTTAATGAGATCAAGCCTACTTTCCTGTTCCTGTGTTAAACAATATTGAGACGAAGCAAAAATAACTTAGCTGCTTGCTTCAGGACATTCTTGTTCCTCAGAGATAATACTGTGAAACAACAAATACAGCCACATTTCACAGCGTGCTCATTAAGGCCTTTACCTCGCTGTGCCCAGCAATCCAAAGCTTTGAAAATCTATGAATGCATTTTATTTATCTAGCATTCACCATATTTCTTAAATATGTCTTAGTCAGTATTTATTCCTTGGATTGATTGGAGGTTTTCCAGGCAGAGAGCTAAGGTGTGAGGGTGCTGAACAAATTACTTGATCTTTGTTCATTACCTCTTTTGTGATGAGGCACTCATTTTGCTGGGACTCTTATTTAAGAAATCTCAAGGTCTCACTACTTATTAAGAAACTTCATGGTCTCTAACACCCTCAGTCTTTGAAAAACAGAGAAAGAACAAATGAGATTCTAAAATGAAACAATGTCAAAGCTATTCCTTTGAACTTTTATGCTCTAAGATATTTCCATTGGCCCTAATGATAATAAGATTCATTTCTTTTCACATTCATTAGTATTTTTGTTATGGGTTGGAAACAGTCTGATCCATGAACTGAGGAATATACCCTTTAATTCTATACTCTGTCCTGTTGCAAGCAGGATAATACTAATACTGCAAAGGGCTGATGCGGTATATTCAGTCCTGTCCTCATCAGGTACAAGGAGCCTTTCTTCAACATTCTCCTGAACCACCTTTGTATAACCTAAAATGTGAGGACTTCGTTTTCTGGAATGGATGTTAAAGATGGAAAGACCCCTAATCTCTATGAAATGGAGTAGCTGACAATCTATATTTTATAGAGATTGTCACCTACTCTTAATCATTAGCCATGTAGTAAAACTGCGAGGGGTTTATATGGGGCCAATCCTTAATTTATAACTAACAATTTAAGAAACATAAACTATCCTCAGCTCATTAAAGTCTTCTGGCCATAGGCCTCTAGCTGATAACTTTTAGGTATCCTCCAGAAGCAGATAATTGAGAAGAGACAGCATTTAGGTATTTGGAATTAGCTGACAACTTCATGAAGTAGACAGCTTCTGCCAGACCCACAGAATAAAATCCAGTTAAGCAGAGTCACATATTACCATGTTTCAACGAGCATGCACTTGTTGATTTTTTTCTATCTGTTTTATATATCTGCAGTAAAGTTCTGAATTTGATAACAATACATTTGTTATCCTTGAACTATGCTATCTATAAAGCCCCATTCTTAATATTTTTCATTACTAGCAACTCCTTAGGATACATCTAATGTCTGGCTATAATTTTCTTGTGATTTGGTTAAAGATAAATGAAACAAACTCACTTCTGTTAGTACCAATTCTTTCCAATGAATTAGCCTGTATCTTGGTTGTTTGGATTCAATTACGATGGAAATTCTTAGATTGCAAACATGCAAGAGACCAGAAAGCCAAAAATCTAAACCACTTATGTATAACATCTAGTATGGGAGGTTTCCATTTTTGTTAAAACATCCAAGAACTTTTCACAGTAGTTAGCTTTTGTAACAAAACTTTCACAGAAATAGAGCTTGGAATATGATTAAGAAAAATATGGTGTACCAGTGAAAGCCATCTGCTATGGACTGAATTGTGTCCCTTCTCCAAATTTGTATGTTTAAATCCTAACCCCCAAGTAATTGTATTTGGAGATGGGGCTTTTGGGAGATAATTAGATTTAGATAAGATCTTGAGGGTAAGGACATCATAATGGAATTAATTCCCTTATAAGAAGAAGCCTGAAAGTGTTTGTATGCATCTTTCTCTCTTCCTCTCTCTCTTTCTCTCTCTCTTTCTGCCATGTGAGTTCACAGAAAAAATAGCATCTGTCTGCAAGAAGAGAGTTTTCACTGAACCTGACATGGTGGCACTCTAATCTTGAACTTCTATCTTCCAGGATTGTGAGAAAATAAGATTCTACTATTTAAGCTACGCAGTCCACAGTCTAGGATATTTTGTATGGCAACCAAGCTTACTAAGACACCGTCTCATTTTAACAGACTTGCAAGAAGACTAACTTCTTAAGCTTAAATTCATGCTATTTTACTATAGATATAATTGATGGTCTCTTTAATTTAAATCTTGCCATCTGACTCTAATCCACTCTGACTTAGTGGCACTAAAAGGGTATAAAATAACTAGACAACCTTGGAGGGTATTTTGTCTTAAAAGAGAACATTGGCATATTCCCAACAAATTGGGTTGTATGTTTGCATGAAAAATTTTTTGTTATTACTAACAAGCTGAACAGGGTCTTGTTATTTCAGTAATTTAGGCTTATATTCAGGATTGTACCTGATATTACCTAGGTTCCATTTTGATACATTTTTCCCCTTTCGAAAAACAAAAACAAAACAAAATAAATCTTTAGGTAATTTAATTCAAAAAGGAGAAAAACCATGTCTCAACTTGAGTCCCCAGAACTTAGCTTCTAAAAGGGAATTTAGGACCTATTTCTTCTGTCCTCAAGGCTTCTCATTTCTTGCTTTACAATATGTTTATGAAGTGGAAGCATGTGCTACATGTTATAGTTCATATATTAACAGGAAATCTTTAAAGCATTGTTAAAATGCCTTAAAATCTAAGGGTATAGATTTTCTTGCCCAACAAATTCATGAGACCAGGTTGGTGACGATTCAAAGCAGAGCAGTCTTAGACATAATATTGTTCTTTTTAACACTACAGAATTTTCCAGAACCTTTAATATATCTAAAAATATCAGATAAACAAGAAAATTATGTACTACTGTCTCTTCACATTGGTAATTGTGTCTGTTCTTTTGCTTTAATTTGAGTGTGCTTTAGTCTGGGTTTAGAAGTGGATTTCAAAGTCTGATCCTAGTACTTTTCTTAGCATTTGCCTGTGCTGCTGTGCTCAAATGTGTTATCTTCAGACTCTTAAATGCTGTTATGTAGCCACTTTTCCATCAAATGCTCCAATAAATGACCATCTAAAAAGGATTTTTTTTTTTTAAACTTAGCCAACAGTAATTTATTTTCTCACAGTTCTGGAGGCCAGAGGCCAGAAGTCTGAAATTAAAGGGTGGACAGGGTTAGTTTTTCCTGAAGCCTTGCTCCATTTTTTTTTTTTAACAAGGAAACTTAATACATAACTGTTACTCATTAAATAGTAATGCACATTTGGATTAATCACGATCCTCAATAACAAATATCCATCTTCTAAAGTAGGTGGAATAATGACCCAAATTGGAAATGGGTAACTGAAACCAACATAATTTCTTGTGCCTGAGTTAAATAAGTATGCTAGACCATACTTTCCGGCCCTGTGAACAGTGTGTTTTCTATGAGATGACCATAAGACTAGTCATATATCCCTGTCCCTATTTAAACAGCTAGTTGTTTGCTCAGAGAAGTATCTTTTCCCGGAATATAAGGTGGTAAAGCAACTAGTATGCATATTACAAACAACAACTTGCTTAACAAGGCTGCTTCAAGGCCATTGCCTCACTGGGCCCACAACACCCAAAGCTAGCGTGTTATAATTTGATCATTCTGAACCATACTCTTGCTTTACAATTTCTGCCTTAAAAATCACTCAACCCAGGCTCTAGAACTTTCTTATCTTTTGCTAATTTTCACCGTTTTAAATACTATAAGTTTAATAAACTTGCCTTTGAATGATTAATATGTTTCCTTGAGGAGTTTGTGAGGGAGATTCAGTACTTCTTTTCTCTCTTTCTCAGTTTGGTGAACTGCCTTTAGGCCATCTGGGATACAAATAACCTTACATAGGAAGAAAGTGCTCTCAGCTGGATTTGTTGATGGTTGAGACACTTTGCTCAACTGAGCAATCAAAATGAGCTTGAGTTCTTCAAAATAATCTTCAGTTTTACATTACCTTACTTGAGGTCTAAAAGCAGTTGGATTTTCTGATTTTCTAATCCTTCAAGGCCTTGTCTACACCCCTTCAATTTTCCTTCAAATTGCGTAATTCTGCCCTTAGAACAAACATGTCTTTACGGTTATACTTTGCAAAAAGCAAAATGGAAAAGTAATCCTCACTGTAACTTTTTGCAGCCACTCTCCCTGGAGCTATAGGCTAAGCAGACATGCAATTTGCATTCCAGATTACTTTAGGTGACAGTTTTGTTTTCTATTTTTCCATTGTGCAACATAGGTCTCTATCTTTTCAGCCTTCAATGTCAATTGCTTTGCTATCTACCATACAATAACAAGTCTGGTACCAATTTCTGTATTAGTTTGGGCAATATTAACTGTTGACACAAATACCAGTGGATTAACATTTATGGTACACTCACTTAACAGTCCAAAGCAAGCATTTCTGATTATGGAGTGCTTTTTTCCACAAAATGAATCCATATAAGAAGCTTCTTTATGGGTTAAATCAAAATGTCACACATCGCTTCTATTCATATTTAATTGGTATGACTCAATCACATGGTCAAACTCAACTTCAAGGAAGCCTGAAAGATGTAGTATAGACTTAGGCCTAGGAAACAGAGGAAATGAGTTTGATGTAAAGGTAAGCTGTCTCTCCCACAATTGTGTCTTTTTAAGCACACATGTAACCACAAATGTGAACAGAAGCCCTGAGACTGTATCAGGCGGTAGATAATAGTGTCGGAAATAGAAATAGAAGCGCTAAGCCTGTCTTGTGGCTGAAGAAATGGTTAGTGAAAGACATAATTGATAATATGAATCAGGAAAGACATAAAATATGTTATAGATGAGTAGAATATACAAAATTGATGTACAGAATTTGTGGATGAATGTACTTCTTTTGGAGAGAACATTGGATGTAAGTGTATAGGGGCAAAAATGACTATGATGTGTTTGAGAGGCAATGAGAGGATTTGCTTCACCATAGCAGATTTCTTAAGATTAAGAAAAATTAAAGATGAGTAGGGAGATTGGAAGGTAGTAGAGATCCTTTAATGCCACCCACACTAAAAAATCTCATTCTAGAACCATTTGAATAGCATTGATCTTTTAGAGTGTCTACTTATGTATTTATTCTCTTTAGCTTTGCTGCATATATTTTAGCATTTGATGTTTCCATTTAGATGGAGGCAAGTTCTGTGTAAAGAAGAGATACATAGACTCTGAAAAGTGGATAGATTGGAAATGGGCTATTATGCATTCATTATGCTCCTCCAATGTCAGCAGGAGTTTTCTGGGTCACTGGCAGTTGTGTGCATAATGGTTGGAAGATTGGGTCCTAATTACTAACACTAGCATTGCAGAGGCATTGCTAAGTACAATTTTGTTGAAACGTAATATCTTTGTCTGAGGTGATTAGACATTACAGATAGGCTATTTAAAAATGCACAGGTAAAACTTTAATTTTCTCTGTCCAATCAGTGTAATTCTAGTGGATAATATGCCTGCTTTATAAAAGTAAGAAATTGCTAATTAAATCTTTCAAAAGATACAGTCTATTTTAAATGAAAGTCAATTCATAATATTGTAGTGTTCACACAGGGCTGCATTATAATTAAAAAAGTTAATTTTATATTTTTGTATCCTGGTAACCTGAAATGTGCTTCAAAGAAACACAGTGAGCTGTTTAGGAAGGATGAGAGGACAGAAATACCTGGATACAATTTTATGTCTCCCTAGTGATCTTTTTTTCCCCACATAGTGTGATGTTCTTTGATGAGAAAAATAAAACTACTTGATTTAACGTTCTTAAAAGTTTGTGACAATAAACACAAATTTCAAATAATTTATTTTATTGTTCTAAAATTTATACTTTAAAATGATATTCTCATCTTTGATTACCATTGAAAGATACTATTGAGTTGAACCTTACAATGATTGTATAATTTACATGTGAAATACATAATATATATAATGGACAATCTTTAATTATATTTTATCTCAGAAATTTGATGAGAGAAGTGCCTTATGAACTTGAAAAGAATATCCAATTTTTTAATCTTTCATATATTAGTGTTATTATTGATAAGTAAAGTGACCATATACTTTATCAACCAGATTGGGACATTTTTGAAAGTGAAAGCAGTAATTAAGATCGGAGATATTTACTCACATGTATGACCACATTTTGATAAGTCTACATGGATAACTGAGGTTAGTAAGGGAGATAAAAAACTGAGCCATAGTTTGTTATCACTTATCAAAAACTTCTATATGGCAGGGAGTCTACTAAGCACTGTTTATGAATAATCTCATTAAACTTACACTAGCACATGAGATAAATTTTATTATAGCTTACACTAGCACATAAGATAATTTTTATTCTAGATGAGGAAACTATGGCTTACAGAGATTAACTTTTCTAAGATTACATATTAGGTATGTATCAGAGACTGATTTTAAGTTTTATGTAAAAATCTAAAGACTCCACAAGAAAACTCTTATTTAAATTATTGAAAATAACACTATAGGCAATTGGCAGTAAAGATATGACAGTTCTATTATGTCTTTAATTTAATACTGTCATTTTTAGCATTGAGTGCCAGCTGAGCTGTAGTACAATAGAATACCAGGTAGACGTCTAAGGTTTTTAAGTCTAGTTCCTGACTCCCAGATGCCACCTCTGGACCCACCTGGGGCCTGAGGAAAATTGCTGACCTGCAGATAAGAACACAGTCCTGGCTGGCTTTGCCACCTGCAGACTGCAGAGTCCCAGTGCCTTGAGCAAACATAGGCAGTAGTCAGGGAACTATTGGATAGTACAACAGGGTAACTATAGTCAATAATAACTTAATTGTACATGTTAAAATAACTAAAAGAGTGTAATTGTATTGTTTGTAATACAAAGAATAAATGCTTGCAGGGATGGGTGCCCCATTCTTCATGATGTGATTATTATGCATTGCATGCTTGGATAAAACATTGCATGTAAATATGTATACCTACTACATGTACCCACAAAAATTAAAAATTAAAACATTTTAAATAGAATTGAAATAGCAAAAAAATCATAAAATGAAAACCAAAGAGATCATTTCTATTTGCATTTCATCAAGCTTCACATGTGAGTAATAATTTTCAATAATTTCTGTTTTGATCTTTTCAAGAGATTATCTTAGAAACTCTAAGATTATATGGTAATTTCTCATTTTGATATTATTTTTATGGCAGAGGTTTTCATTAAACATTCCATGTTTCTTCTATTTGTTGAGATTTTGCTTTATATCTTTGAATTAAATTTATAATTATTTTAATATAAATCCTGTCCCTTAACTATTAAATATATTTCTAAGTATTTTATGATTTTTGATGATGTAAAGAATGGAATGTTTTTCTCATTTACACATACGCATATTAATTCAGGAGAAGATTGTTTTCAATCTTCCTTTCCATATATATATTATCACTGTTAGAGTTCTAGTTCTAATATTAAAGAGTGTACATATAATTAAGTATTTATATGTTTTCAACTTGAACTGACCACCTCACTGAATGTCCTTATTAATTTTGGTAGGTTTTTCCTTACTATAATTTTTGAGATTTTTCTAAATACAGTTATATTGTCACCAAAGTACTCTATTGTTTTTTCTAATGTTGATACTGATTGTTTACTTTTTAAAGTTGCATTTGCTAGAACTTCAAACACAATGCTGAATAATTATCATGATGGACATTATGCCTTTTTGTGATCACAATGAAACTGTTTTACCATTTAGAATGAAGTTTGCTATTGTATTTTAGTAAATCACAAAGTAATCTCTTTCAATTGCAATTTGGCTTGAACTTGATTAGCCGGTTAATTTTATCAAATGTCATTTTAGCATCTGGTAAAAAACCATTTTATTTTTTCTTCAATGTGTAAGATAATGAATTACATAGATAGGTTTTCTCATTTCGAACAATTCATTTATTTGTGAAGTAAACGATAATCTGATTCTTTTCAGATATTTGTGGGGATATGTATTGTATTTCTCTGCTCTCTCTTCTGCAACAATCAGCACTCTCCCTACCTTAATTTTAACTTAGAATATTTCCAAGACCTGCTTTTGGATTCTTGCTTTCTAGCCCTATGCTTAATTCATCTTTTTTGATTTATTTTCTTTTTCTTTCATTCCTATTCAGGATGTAATTCCTATTAGACTTAGGGTTGTAGTGCAGGCAGATAAGGGAGGTAAGGGAGATGATATAAGTGCTCTTTCTGCCATCTGGAATCAGTGTTGTGTTGCTAGATTTGACTCCAGATCTTAGTCTGAAACATACCTTGGGCCTATACACTATACACTCTTTAATATTAGAACTAATGAGGGCAGCCAGAGAGAAAGGTCAGGTTACCCATAAAGGGAAGCCCATCAGACTCACAGCAGATCTCTCAGTAGAAACCCTACAAGCCAGAAGAGAGTGGGGGCCAATATTCAACATCCTTAAAGAAAAAAACTTTCAACCCAGAATTTTACCTCCAGCCAAACTAAGCTTCATAAGCGAAGGAAAAATAAAATCTTTTGTGAACAAGCAAGCACTCAGAGATTTCATCACCACCAGGCCTGCTTTACAAGAGCTTTTGAAAGAACCACTACAAATAGAAAGAAACAACTAGTATCAGCCTTTCTAAAAAATACCAAAAAATAAAGAACATCAACATATTTAAGAAATTGCATCAACTAACGGGCAAAACAGCCAGCTAACATTAAATGACAGTATCAAACACACATATATTGTTATTAATTTTAAATTTAAATCGACTAAATCCCCCAATCCAAAGACACAGACAGGCAAAAAAAGCCAAGACCCATTGGTATGCTACATCCAGATCCATCTCACATGCAAGGATACATAAAGACTCAAAACAAAGGGATGGTGAAAAATTTACCAACCAAATGGAGAGCTAAAATAAATAAATAGAAAGCAGGAGTTGCAATTTTTGCTGATAAAATAGATTTCAAAGCAATAAAGATCAAAAGAAGCAAAGAAGGATATTACATAAAGATAAAAGGATCAATGTAACAAGAAGAGCTAAAGATCCTAAACATATATGCACCCAATACAGAAATACCCAGATATATAAGACTTACAAAGAGACTTGGACCCCCACAGAATAATAGCGGGAGACTTCAACATCAATATTAGATAGATCAATGAGACAGAATGTTAACATCGATATCCAGGACTTGAACTCAGATCTGGAACAAGTAGACTTAATTAACATTCATAGAACTCTCCACTTTAAATACACAAAATATACACTCTTATCAGTACTACATCACACGTATTTACAGGTTTAAATGAAATATTGGTTGGCTGCTTGTTAATTATTTTATTCCCTCATTTTTTTTTATGTCTCTATTATTAAACACAATTACAGGCATACCCAGTTTTAGACTGCATTCTAGCCCGGGCAATAAAGCAACACCCCTGTTCTCTCTCCCTCTTCCTCTTCCTCTTTCTTCCTTTCCTGTATTCTTTTTCTTTTTCTTTTTTTTTTTTTTAATTCTTTTTCTTCCTTTCAAAAAAAAAAATATTAGAACTAGAACTCTAACAGTGATAATATATATATGGAAAGGAAGATTGAAAACAAAAGTATGGTTAACGGGAAGTTAAAAGTTTGATGACATAAATTAAAAAAAGAAGTAGAAGAGAAAATCTGGAGTTGACTCTCATCACTGTAGCAGTGACTGGTGTCAGAAGTGGGCATGATGGTTGAGTCTTAGCTCTCATCTACACATCAGGAAATCTGGACCTTTTGTAAGACATTCTGCATATGTTTATTTAGACTAAGAATGAGCTTTATACCCTTGTAGATAGAGACCAAATTAGTTATGCAAAAACATAATTGGCATGTTAATTCCAACATTTCTGATGTGTATTTGTGTGAAAGTGAGTCTGTGTGTAATACATAGGTTTAAAAAAGGCTGTGCAGATTCCTGGGAAAGATGGCTGAATAGGAACAGCTCTGGTCTGTAGCTCCCAGTGAGATCAGTGCAGAAGGTGGGTGATTTCTGCATTTCCAACTGAGATACCCAGTTCATCTCACTGGGACTGCTTAGTCAGTGGGTACAGCCCATGGAGGGTGAGAAGCAGCAGGGTGGGGTGTTGCCTCATCAGTTAAGATCAAGGGGTCAGGAACTTTCTCCCCTAGTCAAGGGAAGCTGTGAGGAAACATGCAGTGAGGGATGGTGCTATTCTGCCCAGATACTACACTTTTCCCATTGTCTTCACAACCCTCAGACCAGGAAATTACCTTGGGTGCCTATATCACAAGGGCCCTGGGTTTCAAGCACAAAATAGGGTGGCCATTTGGGCAGATACTGAGCTAGCTACAGGACTTTTTTTTGTACCCCAGTGGCACCTGGAATGCCAGTGAGACAGAACCATTTACTCCCCTGCAAAGGTGGCTGAAGCCAGGGAGTCAAGTGGTCTTGCTCAGCAGAGCCTACCCCCATGGAGCCCAGCAAGCTAAGATCCACTAGCTTGAAATTCTCACTGCCAGCACAGCAGTCTGAAGTCAACTTGGGACATTCCAGCTTGGTGAGGGGATGTACAGCTACCAATACTGAGGCTTGAGTAGACAGCTTTCTTCTCACAGTGTAAACAAAGCCACTGGAAAGTTCAGATGAAGCAGAACCCACTGCAGCACCGCAAAGCCGCTATAGCCAGAATGTCTCTCTAGATTCCTCCTATCTGGGCAGGGCATTGCTGAAAGAAAGACAGCAGCCCCAGTCAGTGGCTTATAGATAAAACTCCCATCTCCCTGACACAGAGCACCTGGAGGAAGGAGTGGCTGTGGGAGGAGCTTCAGCAGACTGTAACATTCCTGCCTGCTGGCTCTGAAGACAGCAGTGTATCTCCTAACACAGTGCTTAAGTTCTGCTAAGGGACAGACTGCCTTCTCAAGTGGGTCTCTGACCCCCATGCCTCCTGATGGGGAGACACCTCCCAGCAAGGGTCTACACACACCTTATACAGGAGAGTTCTGGCTGGTATCTGGCAGGTGCCCTCTGGGATGAAGCTTCTAGAGGAAGGAGGAGGCAGCTATCTTTGCTGTTCTACAGCCTCCACTGGTGATACCTAGGCAAACAGGGCCAAGAGTGAACCCCCAGCAAACTCCAGCAGACCTATAGAAGAGGGGCCTGACTGTTAGAAGGAAAACTAACAAACGTAAAGCAATACCATCAACATCAACAAAAAGGACGGCCATGAAAAAACTCCATCTAAAGATCACCAACATCAAAGACCAAAAGTAAATAAATCCACGAAGATGAGGAAAAACCAGTGCAAAAAGGCTAAAAATTTCAAAAACCAGAATGCCTCTTGTTCTTCAAAGATCACAACTCTTCACCAGCAAGGGAACAAAACTGGACTGAGAATAAGTTTGACAACCTGACAGCAGTAGGCTTCAGAAGGTGGGTAATAACTAACTCCTCCAAGCTAAAGGAGAATGTTCTAACCAATGCAAGGAAGCTAAGAACCTTGAAAAAAGGTTAGAGGAATTGCTAACTAGAATAGCCAGTTTAGTGAAGATGATAAATGTCCTGATGGAGCGGAAAAACACAGCATGAGAACTTCATGAAGCACGTACAAGTATCAATAGCTGAATTGATCAATTGGAGGAAAAGATATCAGAGATTGAAGACCAAGTTAGTCAAATAAAGCATGAAGACTAGATTATAGAAAAAAGAATAAAAAGGGTTAAGCAAAGCCTCCAAGAAATATGGGACTATGTGAAAAGACCAAACTTATGTTTAATTTGTGTACCAAAAAGTGAGAGGAGAATGGAACCAAGTCGGAAAACACATGTCAGGATATTATTCAGGAGAACTTCCCAACCTAGCAAGACAGGCAAACATTCAAATTCAGGAAATACAGAGAATACTGCAAAGATACTCCATGAGAAAAGCAACCCCAAGACACATAGTCATCAGATTCACCAAGGTTGAAATAAAGGAAAAAATGTTAAGGGAAGCCAGAGAGAAAGGTTGGGTCACCCACAAAGGGAAGCCCATCAGACTAACAGTGGATCTTTCTGCAGAAACCCTACATGCCAGAAGATAGTGGGGACCAAAATTCAACATTCTTAAAGAAAAGAATTTTCAACCCAGAATTTCAAATCCAGCCAAACTAAGCTTCATAAGTTAAGGAGAAATAAAATTATTTATCAACAAGCAACTGCTGAGAGATTTTGTCACCACCAAACCTGTCTTACAAGAGCTCCTGAAGGAAGTACTAGATATGGAAAGGAAAAACCAGTACCAGCCACTGCAAAAACAAACTGAAATGTGAAGACCATTAACATTACAAAGAAACTGAAGCAACTAATGGGCAAAATAACCAGCTAGCATCATAATGATGGGATCAAGTTTACACAGAACAATATTAACCTTAAATGTAATTGGGCTAAATGCCCCAATTAAAAGGCACAAACTGGCAAATTAAATAAAGAGTCAAGACTCATCAGTATGCTGTATTCAGGAGATGCATCTCATATGCAAAGACACACATAGGTTCTAAATAAAAGGATGGGGGGAGATTTGCCAAGCAAATGGAAAGAAAAACAAAAGCAGGGATTGGAATCTTTGTCTCTGATAATACAGACTTTAAACCAACAAAGATCAAAAAAGACAAAGAGGGGAATTACATAATGGTAAAGGGATCAATGCAATAAGAAGAGCTAACTATCTTAAAAATATATACACCCAATACAGGATCACTCAGATTTATAAAACAAATCCTTAGAGACCTACAAAGAGACTTAGACTTCCACACAATAATAGTGGGGGGCTTTAACACTCCACTGTCAATATTAGACAGATCAATAAGACAAAAAATTAACAAAGATATTCAGGACATGAACTCAGCTCTGAAACAAGTGGACCTAATAGACATGTACAGAACTGTCCACCTCAAATCAACAGAATATACATTCTTCTCAATGCCACATAGCACTTATTCTAAAATACACCACATAATTGGAAGTAAAACACTCTTCAGCAAATGCAAAAGAATGTGAATTATAACAAACATTCTCTCAGACCACAGTGTAATCAAATGAGAACTCAGGATCAAGAAACTCACTAAAAACCACAAAACTACATGGAAACTGAACAACCTGCTCCTGAATGACTCCTGGATAAATAATGAAATTAAGGCTTAAATAAATAAGTTCTTTGAAATCAATGAAAACAAAGACACAACATACCAGAATCTCTGGGACACAGCTAAAGCAGTGTTTAGAGGGAAATTATTGCACTAAATGTCCACAGGAGAAAGAAGGAAAGGTCTAAAATCAACACCCTAACATCACAATTAAAAGAAGCAGAGAAGCAAGAGCAAACAAATTCAAAAGCTAGCAGAAGACAAAAATTACTAAGATTAGAGCAGAACTGAAGGAGATAGAAACATGAAAAACCTTTCAAAAATCAATGAATCCAGGAGCTGTTTTTTGAAAAGATTAACAAAATATGTAGACCTCTAGCCAGATGAGTAAAGAAGTAAAGGGAGAAGAAGCAGATAGACACAATAAAAAATGATAAAGGGGAGATCACCACTGATCCCACAGAAATACAAACTATCATCAGAGATTACTATAAACACCTCTATGCTAATAAACTAGAAAATCTAGAAGAAATGAATAAATTTCTGGACACATATACCCTCCCAAGACTAAACAGGGAAGAAGTCAAATCCCTCAATAGAACAATAACAAGCTCTAAAATTGAGGCAGTACTTAATAGCTTACCAACCAAAAAGACCCACGTCCAGATGAATTCACAGCTGAATTCTAGCAGAGGTACAAAGAGGAGCTGGTACCATTCCTTCTGAAACCATTCCAAATAAATTCCAAACAATAGAAAAAGAGGGACTCCTCTGTAACTCATTTTATGAGGCCAGGATCATCCTGATACCAAAACCTGGCAGAGATACAGCAACAACAACAAAAAATTCAGGTCAATATTTCTGATGAAAATCGATGTGAAAATCCTCAATAAAATGCTGGCAAACCCAATCCAGCAGCACATTAGAAAGCTTATCTACCACAATCAAGTCAGCTTTATCCCTGGGATGCAAGTCTGGTTCAACATATGCAAATTAATAAACATAATCCATCACAAAAACAGAACCAATGACAGAAACAACATGATTATCTCAACAGATGAAGAAAAGGCCTTCAATAAAATTCAACATCCCTTCACTCTAAAAACACTCAATAAACTAGGTATTGATGGAACGTGTCTCAAAATAGTAAGAGGTATTTATGACAAGCCCACAGCCAATATAATGCTGAATAAGCGACAGCTAGAAGCATTCCCTTTGAAAACCAGCACAAGACAAGGATGACCTCTCTCACCACTCCTGTTCAACATAGTATTGGAAGTTCTAGCCAGGGCAATCAGGCAAGAAAAAGAAATTAAGGACATTCAAATAGGAAGAGCAGAAGTCAAATTATCTCTGTTTGCAGATGACATGATTGTATATTTAGAAAACACAATTGTATCAGCTCAAAATCTCCTTAAGCTAATAAGTAACTTCAGCAAAATCTCAGGATACAAAATTAATGTGCAAAAATCTCAATCATTACTATAAACCAATAATAGACATACTGAAATTTATGTGACATGATTTATCAGCATTGTTAAATTCTAAAGGAAAAAACATTAATAGAGAAAGTACTTAAAGTACACAATGCTGATTTGAAAGTAATTTTATCATTCTTTAATAATTTAAAAGCTGCTTGAGGATCATTGCCTCTATGGAAAAATTATGAGTAATAGTTATTTTTGAGTTTTTAATAAAAAGGACAATGAAGTCTATTGTTTATTGAATTTCTCTTTAGTATTTTTAACATATTACATCATTTAATATATTACAAATACAAAGGGCATTATTTTCTCCATTTTATACAAGAGAAATACTGGGACCCATTTAAACATTTAAGAAAACAAAGCTAGGTAAATTATGAAGCTAGGAAGTGACAAAACTGACATTCTAGACAAGGTTCACTTGTTTTCAAAATCAGTTCCTTTAACTATCTTGCTGCAGTGAAAACTATGGTTACTAGAACTTGCTGTGTGTTGAAAGAAAAGTTCCAAGAACATTTAGGTCAGATGTGGGATAATATAGAGGCTTACTCCAACAGGATGATGTGATCAGCACCTGGAATATAACAGTATTGCCAGGTGTGGCAAGAATGAGCATGATCAACGACAGATTCAAGTGTGGATACATGATGTACTTAGGATGTTTGAGAAAGCATAAACACTGAGAAGACAAATCACAATTTTGATCCTGATCGATGTGCTGTTGTGTTGAAGAATTGTGAAAGTTAATATTTATATTGCAATAAAATTATTGAGAATACTATATATACCATAGCCATTATAAACAAATTATCTTAATTTTCTATCATGGACACATGGAGCAAAAACATCATGAAGAAATGATACCTAGAGTTATACGATCAATGTCAGTTCTCAGCAGACAAGCAACACTAACCAAGAAAAATTTGGAGGAAACATAAACATTCAGCTCATGACACCATCTTAATCAATTTTAAGTGTATAGTTTGGTAGTGTTAAGTATATTCACATTGTTGTGTAATAGAGCTCATGGAACTTTTTCATCTGGCAAAACCAAAACTCTATACTCATTAAACAGCTCTTCATTTTCCCCTCTCCCTATCCCTGGTTAACTATCATTCTACTTTATATTTCTATGAATTTGACTGCTTTAGATACCTTATATAAATGGAATCAAACAATAATTTTCTTTTTGCAACTGTTTCACTTAACATAATGTACTTATTTTAGTCCATTTGTGCTGCGATAACAGATACCACAGACTGGATAATTTATTTTAAAAAATGTAAATGTTTTTTCTTATTTCTGACAGTTTTCGAGGCTGGGAAGTCCAAGATAAAGGGGCTGAAATCTGGCACACCTCCTTGCTACATCATCCCATGGTGAAAGGTAGAAGGGCAAGAGAGCCTATGCCTGGGAAAGACGAGGAGGCCCAACTTATTCTTTTATATGAAATCTGCTTCCATGATAATGAACCCATTCCTCTGATGAGGGCAGAACCCTGCAGCCTAATCACCTTTCATTCAGCCCCACCTCCCAACACTGTTGCATTGGAAATTGTCCAACACATTCGTTTTGGAGAACATATTCAGTCCATAGCAGGACTCAAGTTTCATCCATGTTGTAGAAGCGTGGCAGAATTTCTTTACTGTTGTAAAGAATTGTATGGTGTTGTGTTGTATGAATATATCTCTCTTTGTTTATTTGCTCATCCATCAATGGATACTTGGGTTGTATCACCCTTTTGGCTATTGTGACTAATGCTGCTATTATGTGGTTAGGCAAGTATCTCTTTGAGACTGATTTCAGTCATTTTGGGTATATACCATAAAAGGGGATTGCTGGATCACATGGTAATTGTATTTTTAATTTTTTGAGGAAATGCTTTACTATTTTCCTCAGTGGATGACATCATTTTACATTCCCACCAGTAGTGCACAGGGACTTTAATTTCTCTACATTCTTGCCAATACTCATTAATTTCTGCTACATATATTCTTAAATAAGGACTTATAACATGCAACATTTTCTCTAGGGGTTATTAAAAAAGTAACATGCAATGTAATTTGCTTGAAATACTCTGGGTATCAGAAAGTTAATCCACCAGAAAAATGACAGTACTATTTCATGTATGCACGAGGCATAAATTATGTGCTATGATCTTAAGAGACTTGGATATCCTTGGGTATTCAATTAAAAAGCTGATCCATGAGAAATTAACATTGTGTGTCTGTCATTTTTCTGTGAGTTTCAATTTTCTGTGTCCCAAAGCATCATGAGTGCAGAGGAGTAAGTAAAAAGCTTGATTTAGAAAACATTTTAAATAAGTATCCTAGATTGAATGCTGAAAATCTCCTGTAACACTAAGATTTGTTTTTAGTGAATGCTTCAGAAAACTTGCCCAAACCTAGGACAGTTAGTGATGTGGGAAATGATAAATCTGACACATATTTCCCATTCTGAGGTAACTTTAAAGTTAAATAAATAGTCATGGCAGCTTATGCTGACCTGTTTCCTTTATGTTTCCAAGATTTCTTTGTTTAGTGCCAAAAGAAAAGAAAAGTTTAATGCTGATGATTAATGACTATGCTGTATGAAGTTACACAGCATAATTTATGGGGTACCTTATCATGCGAGCACCTCAAGCCTTTTTATAATAAAATGGAAAAGCATATAAACACAGGAATCATCCATAAATTAAAAATCCAATATTCAGTGTTAAATTTGTTGAAGCAATAAAGCAAGGCTTTCTTCATAACCCAAATACAAGTTTTTCTTTAACCATAAATTTCCACCCCAATACGTGTCTTATTTATTTTCTTAAATTTTTACTTTTATCTTGAGTTTTTCTTGAATTTTTCTCACATTTACAGTATTAAACTCTTATATTCTTACCATTTGAAGCTTGTCAAAACCTTATAATAGAACAAACATACTTAACCCACAGGCATCCAAATTTGCTGTTTGAGAATTTTGTTCATTTTTCATTGCTAGAGCTTGAAAGGTTTGCAGGTATACAGGGAGAGATTTACAGATTGTAGTTTTTTATGTGCTTTTATCTCTAGATTTAACATCATTAGATCTAATCATAATCTTATTATAACATTTTAGATTTGTGTGTGCTTTTACAGAATAGTTCACATTAATTTTATCTTTGCATTTTCACAATTATTCTATGAAGAAAGAAGGGCAAGAGTTTTTACAGGTCCATTTGTAGTAAAGAAAATAAAGTCAGAGGACAATTCAAAGACATCTCCAATGTCACTCAGTAATTTAGTGGTGAAAGCAAGGCTGGTGTTCTTGGCTGCTCATTCTGATTTAATATGTGTCACATTGTATAATGTTGCTCTAGACCACTCAGAAAATGTGACTGATTCAGAGGGGTAATTTCCAATCATGTGGATAGAGAAATACCACATTACTCACAATATCATGTTTAGATCATTTTTCTCTTGTTATATAGGGCAAATGGTCTTCTGTAATAATTTAAAGTAAGTCTTTGGTGCCCAACTTTATGATCTGGATAATGACAAAGGGAGAGCCTCTACCTTCTTTGGTGTTGTAGACTTTGCCCTTTGGGGTCCTACAGCTTTTGAAGTTGACACAGGGACTATAGGACAGAGAACTACTTGTGTTGCATTATACTTTGAGCATGCAGTTTCCATTTCAGTGAGGTAGAAACTTAACGTGTATGTCAAGAATGTTACCAGGGGTTTGGGACAGAGGAAGAGCACCATATAAGATACAGTCTTTACTCATTTGGAGAAGATAAAACCATACAGATGAGAACCCATGATACATACCTTTGAGCACAGAAGATGGGACGACTCGTTCTTCTGTATCAATAAACACAGGCTATTTCTTGAGCATGGCATTGTCTCTTTTATACAATGTTAAGGATATCATAGACTGGAAATGAGAAGTTGGGAATGAGAGAGACTATTTCACTGTTCTCGTATTCCCAGAACACAGGAAAATCAAGCTTTCCCTTCTCTATGTAAACTGTGCTTGAAAAGGTTGCCAGTGGCTGTCATATTGCCAGATTAATGGGCAATTCTCAGTCTTCCTTTTACACAACTTATTAGTAGCATTTTACACAGTTGTTTGTTCAATCTCCTGGGAAAAAAATTCTTTCGTTTAGTCTCCAGAATACCATTATCTCTTGGTCATTTTTCCCTTTCAATCTCCTGGTGGGAATTCTGCTCATTGTTCTGATCCCTATACATTACAGTATTTAGCAATCAAACTTACAACCTCTGTTCTTTTTCAATACCATTTTTCTAGGTGACCTCTTCCAGTCCTATGGAAAACGTTACCATTTGTATGCTGGTGATTTTCAAACTCATATCTCTAGACAGACGTCTCCCCAGGCAAATAAAAGTGCTCAACATACCTTTGTTAGATGAGTTGTGGGATGAGTAAAATAAATGGTAAATTTGACTATAAAATATGTTAGTATAATTAAACTCATTAAATTTTATAAACAAGTAGGTTTTTCCATCTGAAGAAATACAGATCAAGACGTACTAGGGCATGAAAAATCAGGTCAATTTAACACTAATTGATGACTTTAAGATAAAACCAAAAGTAAATAGCATTTATTTTGCCAAACTCTTGGATACAGAAGTTTATTATGGTTCGTAAACCATAAAGTGGAAGAAAATAAACTAGAATTATAGTTGTCTTCAACAAATGACTGCACAGAAGACAGCTATGGTTGCCTAGGACATTAAGCCACTCTCCATCATGTAATAAATGATAAAACAAATAATTGGATATACAAACGTACTTGGCTACAGCGCTAGTGTCACTGTGGCATGACCAAGGAGGTGGAACAGCTGACCCCAAGGGAAGTAGTGAGTAGAAATCCAGGATGGGGTAAAAAAAGAAATAAAAAAGAAGAAAATTTTAAGTCTGCAAAATATATAAATTCTAATATGGTTGAGGATTTGGGAGTACCACCACTGGCCCAGTCATCAATGTTTTACCTACTCACTTCCCTGCCCTTCCCATGCGCGTCTGGGGCATAGCACGCCCTTAGCAGAGCCACCACCTACAACGTCTGAGACCGCCTGGAGAAGCAAATAGAGATGGAAGTTGTCAACAGAATAAGAGCGACTGAATAAAAGGATAGAGTTGAAAAGTAGAAGATAACTCTTCCTGCTTCTTCCCTGGGGCTCTGAGAAACAGAAAGCTCCTCCACAGAGTATTTGGGTGTAGGTAGAAACTCTTGAGTAAACTTCATGGGGTACATGAGACCCAAAATTGTCCTAGGAACAATCAAATATATGTAGTTTTTGGGGGGTGAGCAAGTGTTGTTTATATGATCCAATAAACAAGCAAAGTAAAGGGGCCTCAGGACATGACATGGGGTATATGGCACACAACGTGGCACACATTTGTGTTGTCTATCTGACTAAAGACTAAACGGAAAAGCAAATGTCTTAGGGCATGCTAATCGCGGGGCATAGTCAGAGCTTGTTCATCTCAGTGCAGGTCAGTATTCAGTAGGTCAATTATTAATTCTGAAGACTTTATAAAACCAATTTGCAATGCTAGCCCAAAAGCCTGTCAGTATGGGACTCCTGCATGCAATCATTGTTTTAGCTCTATTCTCCATGACTTCATTATTTGTCAAATTAATTTTTCTGCTGCAACTTCAAATGGGTTAGTGAATTAGTTTACTTGTTTCTTTAGTTTACTCGGTCTTGTTATATACAACACTCTCTGCCTTTTGTTGTAGAGAGTTAAGAATTCCCCGAAAAGGCAAGTATGTTTCTCAGGGTGCAACCCCTCTTCCTATTTCCTCCCTAATATTCTCTGAAAACTAGCATCACTTCTGGTTATATTTGGAAATCAATCTATTGAATGCCTTTGCAGCTGTGCAAGGTCTCAAAAGATGCCTTTTTCATGGGGAGCACAGTGCAGATGCAAACAATATCAGTTATTCTTAACGAATGCTGCTACTTTTTGAACTTAATACTTAAAAGTCTGCAAGGCCATTTTTTATATTTACCAATCAATCCCCTCTATATGCTTTGTAGGCATTTTGACTCGTTTTCAAATATGTGCCCAAGCAGTGTGTATTTTATGGTCAACTCCTGTAGAATTGTAAATCAGCACTTAGGTCTCCCTGGGGTACAGGGGCAGACGTGTGCATCATATTCTTAATGCATGTTCACGCTCCATTTCAAAAGAAAACATATCCAAATATTCAGGCCCATGGGTTTTAGCTAGGCTAACCTTGTCCTTATTCATTTAGCCCTTGACTGTGCTTTTGCCATTAATTTTCTTTAAAATTCTACTTCATTGGTTTCCAAAGTGTGCTACACATTAGGATCACATGGAGTTTACTAAAAAGTCTTGATGCTTGGCACCCACTCCCAGATATGATTCAATTGGTATGGGGTGAGAGCTGAGCATTGGGATTTTTAAGGACCCCAGGTGATTCTAAGCAGCCAACACTGAGAACCATCATTCTATTCTGTTGCCTTATGCAGGGCTAGTTATGAATAACTGGACATGAAGAGTCAAGGGAATCAATATTTTCTATAGAATTAGACCCATTTAATGAAGGAAATTAAGTCATATCTGGGAGTGCTGATATTTGGGTGATTGATCTATGTAACAATTGTTTTATCCATTGACTTACTTGGAGTTGACCTGTGTATAATCCTGGGTTGAGCATTATAAATAGTATAGGTCATTCCACAAAAATGAAGTGCTCTCCAAGGGTGTACAAGATTGCAATAAAGAAAGCACCAGACTGTACCTGGTTTGCAGTCATCTTGAAATCCTTGAAGTAAGATTAATCTTCATTCATATACCATAATCGAAAAGATGAGTTTTTCAAGTACTTTTCTAGCATGAAAATTACTTGGCTTTACAACATTTCAACATTGCCAGCAGCTTCCAGAAGAATAAAACCTCTTGTAAACCTTATGTATTTGAGACATTATTTGGAAATTACGTGCTGTGCTGAGACTGTGCTACAGTCCTTTAGATAATATTATCCAAATTTTTTTTTTGCTTGAGTTTGTTACCTTCTTTATGCCTTTCTCCAGTATTAATTTCTTTGTTTCTGGGGGCTAGCAATATTAGAGAAAAAAACAAAGCAAAAGCAAAAACCTCTAGAACTACAACTGCTTTAGTGCTGGGATAGCCTGTTAGGAGAGCATGAAGGACTTCTGTTAAATTCCATACTGATTTATTGAAACCAGCTTTTAATTGTAATTTGTTTTGATAGATGGGAATTTAAATTACAATTGAGAAAGTTATTAATTCAAACATATAGAAATTCCTAAGATGTAATATGACTGTTCTCTGTGGCAAATGTGCCTGAAAAATGTAACTCATTTCTTTTAAGTACTAAACAAAAGCAGTCATTATTTAGAATAACCAAGACAAAAGGTATGTGAATAATAAGAAGAATTTTTCTTCTAACACTAATTAGTTCACATAGTCCCTTGAACTGAAGTGCAACTCTTTTGTGGTCTGAATTAATTTTCTCTTTGGGGACAAATAATCTGCTACTCTTTTATTTTAAAACTAAAAACGTGATCCTCTCTCTGGCCAAGAAACTTTAAAACAACTTGAATGTCTAAAGGAGTATGAAATTAGTTATTTGCCTTAAGAAAACAACATGTCGAGTTACGAAAAATAAAGAGATAATATTATTTCAGAGAAGGTGGGTATAATTCCCTCGCAGTAAGAAGTCTTCTAGAATGCCTAATCTGAAGTTAGGGTTCTGTAAGTAGAGAGATACATCTGGACTTCCCAGAACCTAACCATACCTGACTGGGCTCTTTTCCACACTTAGATTTAGAAGATGTTTCTGCATTAGCAGGAAATGCTTGAGGAAAAGCTAAAGAAATTTTTTCAACTGAGATGTTATTTGAAATCATTAATACTATTACTTCTTTAAATACCAACTCTGTTCTTTTAATTTAGATCAGCTAACTCTGGCTTTTCAGAGAAAATTTAAGCTATTTCTTAATGCAAGATTTTTTTTTAATAGTTTTTTAATCACAGGCTTTTAAGTATTTAGGGTTACTGAATTGCCAAGATGTAAGAGAATCTTCTATGTCATCAAACTTTAATATCTGCCACCCCTATTTAAGACTATTACATTTACCTTGAGAGCAAATTTAAAATTTACTTGGCACAAAAAAAGATAGGTAAATAGAAAATGACAAATTTTCTGTAGAATTTTAGATTATTTTATCTTACAACTACAGGAATTTAAAAATATTGAATGAGCCAATGCTTTGAATAAGTGAAAATTGTGGTAAAATAAGAAAACAAAGATGTAGAACCAGAAATACCATTTAATCCAGCAATCCCATTACTGAGTATGTACTCAAAGGATTATAAATCATCCCACTATTAAGACACATGCACACGTATGTTTATTGTAGCACTATTTACAATAGCAAAGACTTGTAGCCAACCCACATGCCCATCAATGGTAGAATGGATAAAGAAAATGTGGCACATATACACCATGGAATACTATGCAGCCATAACGAAGAATAAGTTTGTGTTCTTTGCAGGGACATGGATAAAGCTGGAAACCATCATTCTCAGCAAACTAACACAGGAACAGAAAACCAAACACTGCATGTTCTCAATCATAAGTGGGAGTTGAACAATGAGAACACATGGACACAGGGAGGGGAACATCACACACCGGGACCTGTCATGGAGTGGGGTACAAGGGGAGGGAGAGCATTAGGACAAACACCTAATGCATACGGGGCTTAAAACCTAGATGATGAGTTGATAGGTGCAGCAAACCACCATGGCACATGGATACCTAAGTAACAAACCTGGACATTCAGCACACGTGTCTTGGAATTTAAGGGAAAATAAAAATAAATAAAAAGAAAACAACATTTCTAGTTTACTTTTAAAAAGAAAAGTCTCCTAGTATTTACTGCATATTAGAATCACCTGGGAAATCCCAATTCTCAGCTCTCATTTCATACCATTTAAATTGTAAAAGAATTGAAAGTAATCTGTTTAATTTTATATATGTAATATATGTATATTAATATACATATATGTATAAATAAGTTTCTACATGTATATGCAAACTAATTTTTATGTGACACAAAAGTTATGCATATGTATGCCATAATAAAGTGCCACTAAAGAGTGACTTAAACAACAGAAAGGTATTGTCTTACCGTTCTGGAACCTACATGTTCAAGAGGAAGGTATCAGCAAGTTTGCTTCCTTCTGAGGCTGTGAGAAAGAATCTGATGCATGCCTCTCTCAGCTTCTGCTGGTTTGATGTGATCTTTGGCATTCCTTGACTTGTAGAAGCATCACTCCATGTCTGCTTTTTTTCATGTAGCATTCTCTCTGTGTGAGTGTCGTTTTCTAGGTCCAAAATCCCTCTTTTTGTAAAGACAAGTCATATTGAATTAAATCCACCCTCACGATTTCATTTTAAGTTGATTAGCTCTGTTCAGAAATCACAACTAGTGATATTTGAGAAGTGGGAAGGCTAATCTCCAGGTAGAGAAATTTGCTTCTGTAGACTTCCAAGCTGAAACTAACGCAAACTGCAAGAGGGGAAGAGTTTAACTGTAAATAAAGATTAGAATGTTTGCTATTATACAGGATTTAACATATTTTTGGTACTGATGATATGAGATTATTTTGTGTCTAAATATAATCAAAGAACTTAAAAATCATTAAATATTGACTGGAAAATTTTGAGGTATGGCCATTATATTATGAAAAAGACAACAAAATAGCTTAAGTATTGGAGTTTAAAGGTGGAGTGAGAAAAAAATTATAAAATTGTTTTTAGTTGAATTCTACTTCTTCACTTTATGATATTTCTAGGAATGTTAACTGTTTTATATTAAAAATGTTTTTTACTAAATGCTAATAAACACATAGTGTGTCTGGCCCAATGCTAAGCATTTAGGGATTATTATTTTAAATTCTCACTAAAAACTTGCAGGTATTATTAAGTATTATTACCTTACTAACCACAGAAAGATTAAATAACTTGGCTAAATTACTCAAATTCTGCCTGGCTCCACATTTTTCTATAAGCCAAACAATTTGTATAATCACTTTCCATAACTCTCTTTCTCAAAAGTGAAGAAAATGGCTTATTGCTTTTCCTACAGTGAATAATCAACAAATATTGAAGTACAATAGAATATAATCAGGTTTAGAAGATGAGGTAGTGATGAAAAATTGTGATAATAATCATTGCTTACTATTACATATTAGGAGATAAAGCAATTGTTCAAATATCATTTAAGCAGCTCATCTGGCCCTTTCCTCAGGTTTTGGATGTCTCAAGCTTTTTGCACCTATGAAATCATCACCGAAATTTATACTTACCAGTGCGATAACTTCTAGATAGTGGCAAATTCACATCAAGCATTTTTAATATTTGAAATATTCAGGAATAGAAAAACTCCATAGAATATTATTATATTTTTTTATTTTTATTTTTTTGAGACAGAGTCTCCCTGTGTTGCCCAGGCTGGAGTGCAGTGGCGCTATCTTGGCTCACTGCAACCTTTGCCTCATGGGTTCAAGTGATTCTCCTTCCTCAGCCTACTGACTAGCTCAGATTATAGGCATCCGCCACCACACCTGGATAGCTTTTTGTATTTTTAGCAGAGACAGGGTTTCATCATATTGGCCAGGCTGGTCTCGAACTCCTGACCTCAGGTCATCCACTAGCCTTGGTTTCCCAAAGTGCTGGGATTACAGGCATGAGCCTCTGCACCCGGCCAGAATATTATTTTTTAAAAGAATAATTTGTGTGTGTTTGCCTGAATAAAAAAAAAAAATATTTTCAGGAGAAAGTAGAGGGAGTAAAAGAGGAAAAAACTGCTCTATTTTCAAGTTCTAAAAATAGGGTTACCTTTATGTTACCTTTATTCTGAGTTGGAAGTATATTTCAGAGTATAAAATTTGGGATTGCTGCAAGCCAGTACTAACTGAAGGAATATTAGCACTTTTAATTTAGGCTGGAATTTACTACTAGTCTTCTGCTGTGATTCCAGTGATTCTGAACGACACAGTTTGTGCATAGTAACTCAACACACCCACGCACAAACCCACAGACGCCATATATATATATATGACTCTAAAAGTGAAAAGAGAGATTTTTCTGATCCACCTTACAAAAATTGCTGTGAGGATTAAATAGCCTGTATAATCATCTATACATGAGAAAGCAGGATAATTCTTACTTGAGGCTTAACTTATGTACACAGGTATCTACCTAAACATATCATATATTTCTATGTGTGATTTAATTTCATTGAATGCCTTAGAGTATGCTTAGTATAAAGAATGTATTTAAGCATATAATCTTACTGGAGGGACAAGATTTATTTTCAAGTGTCTTATATGAGAGAATATACTTTGGTAACATGTAGAAGCAATACAGATACAGATGGCCACAGTATTTCCTCCTGCTGTGAAAGTGTCTCATTACTAGTGCTCTGAAAAACACAAATTCAGGATTAAGGAACCTGTGCACTGTTCGTTTGGGATTCCTTTTGCCTGGTAGCTGGAGACAGTGCTAACAGCTTGCATCATTTATATATGAATTCTTTCCTCCAGTGTCTCCTCTGTGCTTTGCCATTCTCTTAACTTCTCCAATTATGACCAGAGTCTGTGGACGAGCTGCCTGGCTTTCCTTCTCTAAAACTCCCCAGCTTTGGTTTCTGTGCTGTTATTTCCCCAAGTGACCTGCATATTCTGAGATTGTGCCTCTGACATTTTTCCCGACCGCTCTCCAGCCTTGGCCCTCTTGGTTATGCTGAACTATTAAGTGAGTGTCTCAGTTTTCTTTAAAATTAGACTCTTAGAGAAGGATTTGAGTGCAAAGAGTTTATTGGGAGATAATCTCAGGAAACATTGGTAGGAAGGTTTGGAAGGGAGTAAAAGAAGAAAGCCAAGAAAAGTGAGTTATTAAGCAAATTATCAAAGCCTAATCCTTTGGAGAATTCTGCAAAACAGTGTAGAACACTCCTTCAAGTACCTTTCTTGGCAGGGCAAGGAAGCTGTGTTATGTATCCAACAACCCTATCCAGCATTTGTTGAGGGTATTCCCAGGGCAGGATAGCTCCTAAGCACTTTTTGCCTATCCAGTGTATGGGCAGAGCGTACGCTAATGTCCAGAGAAATTCCCCAGCAAAATGCTTGCAGCTGGGAGATAGCAGGTGTGCCCAGAAATAATGATGTCCAAGAGGATACAGATAGGGCACCAACGACATTTGTTACGGTGGATAACCATTTTCTTGTGTTAGGGCTTAGCAACAAATATTTTTGTCTTTGTCAAGGTCATTATTGCCCTGGGATTTCTAGTATGCAAAGGCTTTGGAAAGGAGATGGTGCTATGGACTGAACTGTGTCTCTCTCACTTCCCTGCTCAATTCATATATTAAAGCTCTGACTCCCTATGTGATGGTATTTGGAGATGAGATCTTTGGGAGGTAATTAGGCTTCAATGAAGTCATGAGAGTAGGACTCTCATGCTGGTATTAGTGTCCTTATACGACGAGGAAGAAACAGCAGAGTGCTCTTTTCACCATCTGAGGACACAGTGAGAAGGCAGAGGTCTTCAAGTAAGGAAGAGAGCCCTCACAAGGAACCAAATATACCAACACCTTGATCTACGACTTCCCAGCCTCCAGAACTGTCAGAAATAAATGCCCCTGGTTTAAGCCATCCAGTCTATGGTATTTTGTTATGGCAGCTTCATGATATTGGAATAGCTTTTGCGGTCATTCTTCTAAATTGCTGGACCTTCTGGAAATGATGAAATCGGTGCCCTAGACTCAACTTTCCAAGGTATGAAGCTACGAAGACCTGCTAAGCCTGGATTAAAGTTGCCCTGGACAAGGCTCAGGTGCAAAGAAATGAAGTATGTCTGCTGAAATAAAATTGTCTTGAGTAAAATTACCTTGAGACAGATTATAAGCGGATGCCTCTAGGCCCCAAACAAAGTTGTGCAGTGAATGAAAGTGACAGCTTTTGGTGGGATACATGGCTAATTTCATGTCTGAAATGGACTTTGTCCATTTCACTCTGTCACCATGGCCTAGGCTTGAGCTTTGGGGAGCAATGCCTGAACCTAAGGGTGTTGTCTCCAAAGACAGGCCAAGCCTGAGAGAGACTCACTGTCTCTTAAAATTTTGTATTTATGCAGCGAGCTGGACTAGCAACACACAGGTGCCAGTTCCACTGTGGTGTGACACTGGATGGCAGCAAGAAACAAAGGCTGTAGTAGACTCACAGGAACTCTATTGCACACTCCCCGATGCAGGATTACTCTACCTTTTTTTTTTTCTTTGAGTGATTTAGAAGGAGAGAGAAAATGCAAGTGAAAGATACTAGACTTACAGCTATTGGTGTATGAGGTGTTTAGTAATTGATTGGAAGACAATAAAGAAATATAGCCATAAGTGAACTTTGAGTTTGTAAAGCAGGCTGTACTAGTTAAATGAAGAAAATAATTTAGTTTTAATCCAGTGAATTTAATTATTTTGTCAGGCTTGTAGTAAATTGTAATGAGTGTGGTAGTGTGTTGTAATCCTGTGATAGTGTTTTATGTGAGACATAAAGGGCTTCTCTATGACCCTCATGCATGTGCCAACATTCTGTAGGCATAATTAACTATAATGTGGACTCTAAAATTCTGATGTGGGACGGTAGATTTTATGAAGTACAAGGAAAATACTCAGCCAGCACCCTTTATGCTGGTTCCATTAAGAGTTTTGAGAAATTTTAACATCTGATTCCATAAAATTTTCAGGTTGAACCATCAGTAACTATAATATTCCTGACAACCCTGCATGCAATAGCCCATTTCATTTTCTATATAAAGAGACGGGCACCTCTAACTTGCCTGCATCTCTTTGTTTTATTCCCCTCAGTGTCTGGTTTATCACAACACAGATTTTAATTTTGTCTTAGAGGACATCTTGGTTCTATGGCCCTCTTTAAGATGCTAGTTTTATTTTAATTTGTGCTGGTAAAAATCATATTTTTGCATTTCAGATAGTTGAATAGAATTGAACTTGATCTTTAGCTAGAAACCTTTCTTCTAGCACTTGATTGGTTTCATTTATATTCTGTGCATGATGATCAACATTTCTTGTGACTTATATTTATTGTTCAGTCAACTGTATTGAGGCATAATTTGTGTTTAATAAGTGATATTCATTTAAATTGTACAATTTGGTAACTTTTGATGGTTGTTTATGGGGAAACTACCACCACAATACAGATACTGATTATTTCCATTCGCTTCAAAAGTTTCATCTGGCCCTTTGCAGCCCTCCCACCCTCCATGCCCAGTCCCAGGCAATCACTGATTTGCATTTCATCCTTATGGATTAGTTTGCATTTTCTAGAGTTTTACATAAATTGAATCATACAGTATACGCTCCTTTGTGTCTGGCTGCTTTCACTTATCCAATGACCTTAAAACAAAATAGAAAATAAAATTTTAACTTTAAATGTTACGGTCTATAAATAAACATTGACAGCTTCAGTTTAGCATACCCATAGCAAATCCATAAATATCTATTCTGCTGTATACTACTAATTTGAAGGGTAATCATTTATGAGCTTATGTGAGACGTGTCTTACGCATATGTCAAAATATTAAATAAACCTGTGTTCTCTCTACAAAATATAACATTCTGTGGAAAGTTTAAAATCTAAAGTGCCTATATATTTATACACATACACACAAAATAGATATACCTATAATATATATATGCATTAGGATATATAAAAGTATACAAATATATATAAAGGTGTGTGTATATACATATATATATGTGTGTGTATACGTACATGTATTTGTGTGGTAATGTAAAACATAAAATATACTTAAAAAAATTATTCTACCCCAAAGATTCTGCTACCACCCAGTTTCAGCCTTCTTATTTCCTCTTTTAGTTTACAATGAAGTCTGCCCTCAACTGAACTTTTACTCTCTTTCCTTACCTCTCACGCATCTCCAACTCTGTGACTTTGTTATGTTTTACATCTCAGCAAATGGCCGCTTCCTATGCTTTGTAATTTCAACCAGAAACCAGAAAAAGATTCTGACACCTTATTCTTAGACACATTCTATTAGGTGAGTGCTAAAATTGCAGTTTTTGCATTGTTGGAATTTGCCGTTTGATAATGGAATACATTCTTAAATAAATGTGGTTATGTTATATATCATTTTAATGGGCATTTCTTGCTTTAGTTTTCTTGCTAATGACTTATTACTTGCTGTTTATTTTGTGCTTATTTTAGACTATAGAAATCATGTTAGACGAAAGGCAAATTCGAGCAGTTTTCTTATTCGAGTTCAAAATGAGTTGTAAAGCAGCGGAGATAGCTTGCAACATCAACCACGCCTTTGGCCCAGGAACTGCTAATGAAAGCACAGTGTAGTGGTGGTTCAAGAAATTTTGCAAAGGAGAGGAGAGACTTGACGATGAGGAGCATAGTGGCCACCCATCAGAAGTTGACAATGACCAACTGAGAGCAATCATCAAAACTGATCTTCTTACAACTACATGGGAAGTTGCCAAAGAACTCAATGTTGACCATTCTATGGTTATTTGGCACTTGAAGCAAATTGGAGAGGTGAAAAGTCTCGATAAGTGGGTGCCTCACGAGCTGAGTGGGGGAAAAAAGATGTCCTTTTGAAATGTTGTCTTCTTTTATTCTATGCAACAACAATGAGCCATTTCTCGATCAAATTGTAACATGTGATGACAAGTGGATTTTATACGACAATCGGCAATGACCAGCTCAGTGTTTGGACTGAGAAGAAGCTCCAAAACACTTCCCAAAGTCAAACTTGCACCAAGAAAAAAAGTCACGGTCACTGTCTGGAGGTCTGCTGCCAGTCTGATTCACTACAGCTTTCTGAATCCTGACAGAACCATTACATTTGAGAAGTATGCTCAGCAAATGGATGAGATGCACTGAAAACTGCAATACCGGCAGCTGGCATTGGTCAACAGAACAGGCACAATTCTTCTCCAGGACAGTGCCTGACCTCACGTGCCACAACCAACACTTCAAAAAGTGAACAAATTGGGCTACGAAGTCTTGCTTCATCCACCATATTCACTTGACCTCTCTCCAACCGACTACCACTTCTTCAAGCATCTCGACAACTTTTTGCAGAGAAAATGCTTCCACATCAAGCAGGATGCAGCAAATGGTTTCCAAAAGTTTGAAAAGCATGTATTTTTTTGCTCTGGAAATAAACACACTTACTTCTCATGGGCAAAAATGTGTTGACTGTAATGGTTTCTATTTTGATTAATAAAGATGTGTCTGAGCCTAGTTATGATGATTTAAAATCGACAGTCCAAACCTGAAATTACTTTTGCACCAACCTAATACATCTAGTCTATTACTGGGTCTACAGATGCTTCTTTAAGAATAGGTCTTGAATGCATCCACTTCCTTTCACATCTCTTGTCTAGTCTAAGTCACCACTGTGCCTCACTAGACCATGGCAGTTTCCTACTAACTTTGTATGTTATATGTAAGTATGTATATTCTCATATACGTTGTTATGCTCTATATAGAAATGTCCCGAGTTATTCCTTCTGAAAAGCAAACTAATGATTTCACCCCCGCTGCCTAAAACAGCTCAATGACACTTTGGTTAAACTTGGAATAAATTAAAAATTCTTCACATGGTCTGTGTGATCTTGTTTCTGCCGACATCCCTAGCTATGCCTGTTTCTTCTCTTCCCTTGCCTCAGTCAACACTTAGTCACTGCCTTTCTATCAGTTCTTCAGCTACTCCAACTCTGTTCCACCTCAAGAATTCTGCCTCGGCATGTTTGTTTTCCTTCATCATTAGCTAATTCTTACTAGTCTTTCAGATTAGAGCTTAAATTCTATGACATCTCTAACCTAAATCAGATCCCCTCTTCAGTTCTTTCATTACATATTTCATGGCACAGTTGTATGACTTAATGTCCATTTCCCTCATAGGATCTTAAGCTCTCTCGGGTCAAGGATTGTGTACAGCTTTCCCTGATGCAACCCTGGTGCCTGTCATAGGGCTGGCTCTGCACTGGGCATTTTGTAATTATCTGTTACATCATCAGTGAATAAAATTCTTATTAATAAGCTTGTGCCATATATACCTATTTAGAATTAGTTGTCAATTGTAAACATGATCCAAATCCCATGGGGATTCTCAGGTGATCCTATATTACAGGACAACGACAGAACTCTTTCTTTTTGAGCCTTATCGTTTAGTTACATTTATGTTTCTAATCTGTGCTTAGGATCTTTGGGGAACTCTTGCTCTTCTTCTGAGTTTGATTATTTCCTATTTCTTTAAAAGGGATTACCTTTCATTTATTAGGTTGTCCATACCCATTACTGATGAAATATAGTGACTTTTGTCCCCTGAGTCCCTGGCAACAGTTAATTTGAAAAGAACTATCTTACTCACATTGAGACATCTACTTCCAATTAAATAAAATTGGAGTTTACTCTCTTTTGTCTGTTTCTAAGCCCAGTATTACTGAAGAACCACAAAGCTAGCCACAAGTTGTACCCACTTCTGGGTGCAACTTTATCATTTCATGGATATTATTTTTTTCTAACTTTCTTGAGTTTTGCTTCCTCTTAAATAATTGGCAGCTGCAATGGGAGAACTATTGTTCACTGGTCTAATAACAACAAAGTAAGATTACTTCATGTGGTGCTAAAAGTGGCTTTTATGCTCCTGTGACAGCTTCTGTCTAATCAGAGAGCTTTCTTAGGCAAAAAGAAAACCCTGTAACCTCACAAAGGCCCTTTGCTCTCTGGACATCCCTAACACATTTCTGCTTGCCTCCTTAAAGCCTCTCTCCCACTTCCTAGTCAGAGAAAATATTTCTGCACAATGATCCTTAATTAAGATACTGTCCCCAGAAGCTGTCAGCTGCTGTGGTTTAGAACTGCAGAAATATCTCATAAGGAAAACAGCTATATGACAGCTATACATAACCATAACAATTAAATAACATTATTGACAGGGTTATAATAATCCACTAAGAAGTGTTGTTATCTTCTTTTTAATAATCATTTGAGAGAAGATTCAGGATGGGTAAGTAGAATCTTAACTCTGGTAAACAAAACAAAGGAGATAAATAGATGTCTTTTAAAAATTCCTTTCAGACTTTTAAATATGTGATAAAACATGTCTTTTTGGTGTTTGCCCGTGAGGATGATGATGATGATGATATTCACCACTATTTATTGAGTACTCGCTGTCAAATTCTGAACTAAACATTTTAAAATTGTAATTCAATTAATTTTTTAATCCCTCCTGGAAGGTAGACATTATTTTCCATATTTACAGATGAGAAAATGGAAACTTAGAAAAACTAAAAGAATTGTTACCACCATCACTCTTCTCAAACCTATCTTCAGAAGGGTGTTACTTTATTGCCAGGAAACCTGAAGAGTTTTAAATAAATATGTTCAAATTATTTTTAAAAGTATAGGAGTTTGTATCTGCAGGTCAAATAAACACCTTTCATATTTTTTTCCCTCAAATTATAGACTAGAGAGAGCAATGGTCTGTGACTCGTGACAACTGATTTCCATAGCTGGCACTTGGCTCGTAGTACTGGGAGTGCCGCATTAAAATGTGGGCTTCTGTTTGCTTATTTGAACATTTTGAAACTGGGTAGTTTCTAAGGTCCTACAACTTTATGAATCTAAAGTGGCTGAAGATGTTTAAACTTCCATCTTGAGAATGGAATAGCAGCGTGAATCTTATATCAGCCCTCATAGGCACATGTCTATGTGAAGCTTTTGATCATTTCATGAGTGGCAAAATGATACTTACCTTTAAATTTCTGCTGGCTATTTTCAGTCACAAGCCACTTCTTGAGTAATGCCTCATGCAGTTTCATCACAGCATCAGGATGCCAGCTAGAGCAACAATATTGCCCTGCTGACTGATCGTCAGTGTCAGGAGATGAGGCAGATTCCTGTTGCTTGATCAAGATGTTTAAAATCCCATTCTGCACAAACGGAAATGCTCAGAAGGATATAATGAGAGGTAATAGTAATTTTTAGATTGCCTGTCAACCCTAAGCCCATTTCTATCCATCACGGAAATGATACAACTCTTACTTCTCGTGCTTTTCTGATTTGCATAATCAACAGCATCAATACCACCCACAATTTCTATTCAGCTTCCCACTGAAGCAGAGACTTGCATTGCAATGCCTTAACACATTCTAGTCTACATCTATCCAACTCCTTTTTTCAAAAAAATGGACTTATAAGTTATAACTCAACTACCAAATAAAAGGTTTACACATTACATCCAACAATACTCTTGGTAGAAAAATACATTTTGTGTGCTGTTTCATGAATCCACAAAGCCATCTCGTTGTATTCTTTATTATCTGATTTTAATTTGCTAGTCCTTACAGAATTCTCACTCAGCAAGTATGAGTGGAGAAAAATAGCTGCTTTCATGTTAGTGGATTCAGTGTTTCAATTAAACATTGTATATAATTATTTTTTCCTAAAGGTAGATTTATTGAAAAATATGCATGAGCTGAGATCTAAAGTGTAATGAATTTATAAGCTGTTCTTTGAAAAGTTTTGAAAGAAAGCTCTCACAGAGATGGAAGAAGTTGTGTCATTAGGAGAAAGTCGGCTGGCCTCCCAATCAGGTCCTCTAAAAATGGCTTGTTCTCAGTAGATTTGCTGCAGTTCAGTTTGATGCTGTCAGCCATAGAAGCCAAATCTTGTCAGTGTCTTGAAGTTCTCAAACTCAGCATGTTGTGTTCTGCTAGGAAAACTCACAAGAGACCAGGGTACAAAAACAGAATGTCAATACTTTAGTTAATGAGAAATATGACTTATAATTGAACTTATAATTGAACTGCCCTTACACCATCCAAAGCCAAAACCTTCACTTATTTGCTATATCCTATTCTTTCTCATGAACTTAAGTACTTGGCTCCTGCCATTTTCCTTCTTTCTCCTCTATCAACAAGTTTTCCTTTGTTATTGAGTCATTGTCTTTATGAAAAAGAAGACTGCAATATATCCCATCTTATCAACAACTTTTCTTTGATCTTATATTCTCTTCCATTTACCACTTCATTTCTCTGCTTCCTTTCCTGGCAAAACTCTTTGAAGAAGGGATACACATATTTGCTCTCTACACTTGTATAACTCTTACTTTCTCTTTAACCCACTCCAGATACGGTTTCCTCTTTATAATGCCACGAAAATCAGAGATAATAGAAAAGTGTAAAAAGAAAAAGCTTTAGGGTTGTGAATGTCATGTTTTCTCCTAAAAAGCAGAATCTATATTTAAAAAAAGATTTCATTTTAAATTTTCATTAAAAAAAGGTAATCACGTTTTCAGTAAGAAACTTGACAGTATTACACAAAAGTTCAGACAAAATTATTTCCCTAAGTTCCTTCTGTTTACTAACTAGTCAGTTAGCAAACTGCTATGCAGATATCTGTACTATTCCTGTAATTCTTTCATCATCCATGCAATTCTTCTCCAGGGTTTGATGACATAAGATAAAACCCTCAAGTGTTTGTGTCACATTAGTTTCAACGCCTCACTGCAGAATCCTCTCCATCTTTGCATTGGACAAGAGTTCTCTCATAGAGTGCCACAGTAATAAAGGCTTTGCTTAGTGACTAATTGGCAATCAGTCCAATTCAGTCATTTTTCTCTTCTGAGATTCACTTTGTGGAGATCACTAGCAACCTTCATTTTTCCAAATTCAAAGGTAAAACTTTTGTCTTCATTTTACTCGACCTGTTAACAGCATTTGACATGGTTGACCATTTTCCCCTTTTTAGAATATTTTCTTCTCTTCTCTGGGCTACCAAATGACTGAATTAGCCACTTTATTTCAAATTCTTTTGAAGGGTCTTATTCCACACTACTGCCTCACACGATGGAGTGTTCCTGGGATCATTCTCGTTTCTTTTCTCATTTCTGTTTTCTCACCAAGTGATGGTTTCCAATAGCCCATGACTTTAAATTCCAACCATAACCTCATGTCTTCCAAATTTACATCCCCTGTTTCAACCTTACCTCAGAACTTTATGGTGATCAGTAGACACAAAATATGCAGAATAAATCAGTGGAATTATAAATGACCTGCAGAGAGAAGTCAATATTACCTTATTTGCATGGTATGTGTTATATAGGATATGGAAACATCTGGCTGGGTGCGGTGGCTCACGCCTGTAATCCCAGCACTTTGGGAGGCTGAGGCGGGTGGATCACAAGGTCAAGAGATCAAGATCATCCTGGTCAACATGGTGAAACCTCGTCTCCACTAAAAGTACAAAAAAATTAGCTGTGCATGGTGGCGCACGCCTGTAGTCCCAGCTAATAGGGAGGCCGAGGCAGAAGAATTGTTTGAACGCAGGATGCAGAGGTTACCCTGAGCCGAGATCGCACCATTGCACTCCAGCCTGGGTAACAAGAGTGAAACTCCGTTTCAAAAAAAAAAGAAAGAAAGAAAGAAAAAGAAGGATATGGAAACATCGGAATGCCCCTAAATTAAGCCAGTCATTTGCCCTATTAGACTGGATAGTTTCAGATGTTGATAACCTTGGTTCTTCATAGGCAAAGAGTTCTGGGAAATTTTCTGCTTGCTTGCCTTTTTTTGGTTGTTAAGTGTTCATAGGCTTATTACTCATTGTTAACTTTCATGAGTCACTGGAAACAAGGGAAACACTTTACTGGGGTTCTACATATTTTAGGGGTAGCTCAGATACTAACATGACTAACTGAATGACTTACCTTGCCGCTTTGATGTCTAATAGGCATCCCAAAATAGCAAACACAAAACAAAACAAACCTACTGTTGTCTCAATCTTCTCACTCTCAGTAAGTAGCACCACCAGCTCCAATTACTCAGGCCCCAAATTTACACGTTTTCCTTGTAGATTTCTTTCCTCCACTTCTTACCTACAATCAATCCAGCTGCAATTTTTATTAGCTTCTACTTCCAGAATATATCCTGAATATGAGTACTTTTCACAATCCCCTACCCTAGGTCAAGTTACTGTTTCCTAAGACTACTTCAATGTTTCTTAAAACTGTGCTTCACAAACTTATATGTATGAATCATCATATGTATGAATATATGCAATATACAATGTGTATTATATATAATAATATGTATATTATGTATAATAACAAACACATTAGATATATGTTCTGTATATCTAATGTGTTCCCAGGTAATATCAGTGCTTAGTGGTCCATGGACCTCACTAGAAAATAAATGATCAAGTAAAAAACTCTCAAATAATGATGGGATGATGAGGAACGTAAGAGTAAGGGAATAGGTAATAACTGTACTACTCAATCCTCTTTAGCTTTTTTGTTTTTTGCCAGAGTGAACTTCTTAAAAAGTACATCAGATAATTTATCTTCCTGTCTAACTCACCTACAACACTACACCTCTTTGGGCTCCCATTATACCTTGAATAAAGCCCAACTTGCTTAGCACACGGCCTTATAGGATCCAGCCTCGGGAATACTTCTTTAGGTCTGCTCGTATCACATATCCATCTTGCTTGGTGTGTTCTATCTAAAGTGACTTTTCTTTTTATTGAATTTATCCAACTTTCCCCCTCAGGGCCTTAACATTTTCTAGTCTTTCTATTTAGATTAGAATAGCATTTTTCTTATCATTCAGGTTTCTGCTTGAAAAAAAATTATTTAAGAGAGGATATTACTGATCACACTCTATAAAAGAACACTTATGTCTCTTCATCTTATTTTCTTCAAAATACAAATTATTATCTATGATAGATGTAATGGTTAATACGGAGTGTCAACTTGATTGGATTGAAGGATATAAAGTATTGATCCTGGGTGTGTCTGTGAGGGTGCTGCCAAAGGAGATTTAACATTCAAGTCAGTGGGCTGGGAAAGGCAGACCACCCTTAACCTGGTTGGGCACAATCTAATCAGCTTCCAGTACTGCTAGAATATAAGTAGCCAGAAAAATGTGAAAAGAGACTGGCCTAATCTCCCAGTCCACATCTTTCTTTCATGTTGGATGCTTCCTGCCCTTAAACATCAGACTCCAGGTTCTTCAGTTTTGGAACTTGGATTGGCTCTCCTTGCTCCCTCAGCCTGCAGATGGCCTATTGTAGGAACTTGTGATTGTGTGAGTTAATAATAAAGTCCCCTTTATATACATACATACATATACACACACACACACACACACACACACACACACACACACACACACACACACACATATATATTCCATTGGTTCTGTCTCTCTAGAGAACCCTAACTAATACAATAGGCTGAATAATGTACCTGTCTCCTGTCACCCCTCACTGCACCATCCCACCCAAGTGTCCATGTTCTAATTGAAGGAACCTGTAAGTAGATGTTACACAGTGAAAGGAATTTTGCAGATATGATTAAGTATCTTGACATGGGGAGATTACCTTGGATTATCTAATTGGAAACAATTCTGAGTGGGCTTAATGTAATTGCAAGGGTTGTGATAAGAGGCAGGCAGGAGGATCAGGGACAGAAGATACAAGGACAGAAGCAGAGGTCAGACTCACATACTATGAAGAGGAAGGAAGGGGTACAAATCAAGGAATGCAGGTGGTCTCCAGAAGCGGCAAAAAATCAGAAAACAGATTTCCCCTTAGAGCCTCCAGAAGTAACAAAGCCCTGACAATATCTTTGGATTTCTGACCTCCAGAAATGTAACATAAATTTGTCTTGTTTTAGGCCACTAAGTTTGTAACTGAGGCAATAAAAAACTAATACACTATGTAAAACGTTTTATGCTTGCTTATGTATATGTTAATTTGTTTAGTTTTATTTTCCGTATTAGTATGTAAGCTCCATGAGGGAAGGGACATCTGTCTTGTTAGTTGCTGTATCCCCAGTGTACCTGTCAGAAACATTTAAACCAGAGCAACTCCATGTTGAATAGGGGTTAGTCAAAATAAGGCTGCAACCTTGTGGGATGCATTCACAGATGGCTAGGCACTCTAAGTCACAGGATGAGATAGGGGGTCAGCAGGAGATACAAGCCACAAAGCCCTTGCTGATAAAACAGGTAAAGAAGCTGGCTAAAACTCACCAAAACCAAGATGGCAATGAGAGTGACCTCTGGTCATCCTCACTGCCACACCTCCACCAGTGGCATGACAGTTTATAAATGCCATGGCAGCATCAGGAATTTACCCTGTATGGTCTAAAAAGGGGAGGTATAAATAATCCACCCCTTGTTTAGTATAGGATTGATAAATAAACAAGAAAATGGGCAACAAGCAGCCCTATTGCCCATGGAATAGCCATTCTTTATTCCTTAACAAACTTGCTTTCACTTTGCTCTATGGACTTGTCCCAAATTCTTTCTTGTGCAAGATCCAAGAACCCTCTTTTGGGGTGTGGATCCAGACCCCTTTCCAGTAACATTCCCAATGCTTAGAGTAGTATTTAACTCATAGTTTCTAAATTCTGTTAGATGAATAAATTATTAGATTGTATACTCATGTTAGCAGTGTTGGACAGTATATACATAATCAGTAAATGTTGAATCAGGCAAGCAGAACCACTAGGTTAAACAAACATAGACACATATGGAGTATACCTAGTGCAACTGTGGAACCTGGTAAGGCAGTCTCTTTACTGCTGTTTGCCTTCATATCTGATCTGATGCTTGTTCACTTGGGAAAGGGAGGTGGATATACATTGGGAGAGAGTGGGAATGAACTGGAACACACAAACTGAAGTCCAAGAGGACTGACTGAAGTGTCAGTTCTTATTGCCTCTGACTTTGATGGCACTGATGTCCTGCAGAAGTCAAAGAGCTCGATGTCATGGAGCTAAACACAGAGATCTGGCCCAGTAGTTGGTGATGCTGAAAGAGAACTGGGAGAAGGTGGAGCAGTTGTAGGCCTGGTAGCCATCCTATGCCAACATCATAGCCAGAAGATAGGTAAGATATATGAGCAACAAAACGAGTGCTGGTTCAATTCCTCCCTCCAAATATCACATGAGAATCTCTCTGTGGTTGGTCCACTCTAACAGAAAACATACAGAGAAGGGTCTTCTGGGAGTTGTAGTTCAACCCAGTCAAGTGGCACATTGTGAAGTCATTCACTATAGCATGTTCTCTCTCTTAAGATGTCAGATTTTTAAAAATTTGCTTAGCGAACATAGACTTATACCTAAGAATAATATAAATCAATATGGCCTTTTCACCAATATGCGTGTTTTTAAACCCTACACATATTCCTTTATTTACAGATATCACCATACAAATTAAGAGTATGAAGCAATCTCTTTGGAGCTTGTCCTACCTACAAGCTTGGGATAGCTGGTATTTTAAGGGTTTCTTTCAAAATAAAATTCTGCCTCAGGGCAAATATGACTTCCTTTTTGGATTAAAGATAGTGATTATATTGTACCCAGTAATGCCATTTTATTGTGCTGTGGACAGCAAATGCATTGGAACTGCTTGTAAGATTGATACATAATATTATAATTTTGTTTTTTCTCACCTTAGCAAATACAGTTGCAAGTGAAAGCCTAACCATTTTATTAGTTTTTTTTTCTTACTTTCTTCCTTTACTTTGGGATAAATGTATTTTTTTCTACTGCACTGTTATTATGTGCTTTGTTAGTAATCCAGCACTAATGAAAATGCATTAATATAGCAGGACATTTATATACAACAAGGCATTATATGTGTATTGAATTATACTTAATTATTTTTGGTAAGCATAATAATGAATATGTTTCCAAAGTCAAAGCTAGATGGAGATTGTAATATTGGACTCCCTCTATCTTTGAGTCATTCTTATATTTAGCCAGGCTTGTAAGTGAAATCATCTTTGATTCTTTCCTTCCCATCAGCTAATTGGAATAGTCAATTAGCTAGAAATTCTTTTAAATTTCATTCTTTTATAATTACTGTTTTTATCCATGCATTTTTTTTTCAATTCTTACTGCCTCCACCCCAAGTACTCATTACTTGAATCTTAGGTTCATACAGTGGCCTTACAACAAATCTTTTGCCTTCAAATTTCTTTCCTTTCCTGCAATTTATTCTGCAGAATATCACCCACTTACCCTTCATTGAATACTGCTTTCATGCCATTTCTCGTAAACCTTTAACACCTTACCACCGTACAACGGGGGAACGAACACTCTTTAGATTGATATGCAAGATATATCTATCTCCTCTGTTCATTCTGTGTTTTTCAGTGCTGTCTCTGAAACTTTGTTGAGAGTAATTAGAATAATTAATAGAGTCAATAAATTGAAAGGAGCCAAATTTGAAACCTGAGACGTGTGAAGCGTGAAAGAGGATGGAGGATAAAGAAAGATACAGAAAAAAAAAAGAAAAGAAAAAAGAAAGAAAGATACAGAGTTGAAAGAATTTTAGAAAGTTACGAGAGGAAGAAGAAAGAGATTTTAGTGTCAGCTATACTATAAGTGAGATATTGAGAGAGAGAGAGAGAGGAGATAATTTTTAGATGCTTTACTGTAGATTATGAGTAGAAACATTCCTCTGGATTTTTTGAGTGACTCAAGAGACAAATATAAATATAAATTTTAATTTTTTCTCTGTCCAGTGCTATTTTAGTGTGTCCAACACTTTGTTGGGAAGTGGGAACAAGAAAAGCCAGTCTTCATTGCCCTCATGAAGTCTTTCATCCAATAAATATAAAACTGAAAACCGGAAGAAGAGAGTCAGTTACAATGAGCACACGACACAGGGAGCTGGTGTATATTAGGAGGCTAAGGAACACTTCCCTGGGATGTGGGATTCATGCAGAAACTTGTCAGATGTCAGCTCTGGAAATAAAGGAGACAATCTATGTAAAGTATTTAGTACAGTGCATGACAAATGATATGAGCAATACGATAATCAATCATTTGTAAACAGTCATTTACAGATATTATATCTTCTCTCTAACCAGATTGTGAAATTGTTTGGGGTACTGCAGATGTTTTCTACTTATTTGAAATCTCTGTAACACCTAGCTCTGTATATTGCTGTGAAATATAGTTAGAAGAGCACAGGATTAGTGTTCTTTAGTCAAGGGCTGAAATCATGACTTCTGAGCTGTGCAACTCTAGGGAAAACATTTAACTGGGCTCCAGTTTGTTTGTTGTAAAATAAGAATCGTACTACTTCAGAGGATTTCTGGGATTATTAAAAATAATTAACATTTTGTCTGGCATGAAATGAATGCATGGTAAAAGATATCTTATTATTTTCATATTTATAAGGAATAAATATGTGCTTATATAAAGAAGAAAATTACATTTAGGTGGACACCAATAATTTGAAATTTATGCTAATTCAGCTGAAGGTAAGAGTGGTTTGTATTTTTTATAAAGAAAATTCTGGCCTGGGTGTGGTGGCTCACGCGTATAATTCCTGCACTTTGAAAGGTGAAGTCAGGAGGATTTCTTCAGCCCAGGAGTTCAAGACTACCCTGAGAAACATAGGAAGACCCTGTGTCCATAACAAATAAAATAAAAAATTAGCCAGACATGGTGGTGCATACCTGTGATCCTAGTTGCTTGGGAGGCTGAGGTGGAAGAATTGTTTGAGCCCTCAAGGTTGAGGCTGTAGTAAGCCAGGATCGTGTCACTGTTCTCCATCCTGGATGACTGAGTGAGACTCTGCCTCAGAAAAAAACAAAAATAAAAAGTCTGATCAGCAGAGAAATAATGTAAGTGATTTGATATATTGTTGATATCTTAAAAATTATGCTGTTTAGAAAAGTAATTTTTATCCAAGTTACCAAAAAGTATAAAAAGAAAAAAATAAAAATTGCCCATAATCTCAGTCTCCAGTTAGCTCCTGTTTATAGGGTAATGTGTTTCAGGATATCTGAGAAATATTTATATATGTTGAGTTATTAACTATACTATTGTATTATTTATTAATTCAAGATGTGATTTAAAAATCTATACTCAAAACTCTATAATAGCTCATTTCTTTGCCGTTTAAAAACAATTTTATGCATTCTTTGACAAATGTATAACACATTTTCTATTATTTTGGCTTTGTTTTTAATTTTAATTAGTAAAATCATTATGATTATTCTTTTGTAAAAACTTTGCACTTAGATGATGTGTACCCTATTTATTTCAATCTGCCTTTATGTTGTATGGATTTATGTTTTTTTAAAAGTGCATGTTCTGTACAAAGCAGGGTTAAATACCATGTGCTATAAAAGCATGCTGCTGACTCTCGGGGAAAGGTATTTCTTTGGATGATGATTTTTATCTATAATTACATTTCTTTTTTGCTGTCATGAGGAGCCTGATCTGCATTATAATATGTATTGCTTCATAGTCATTGTACAGGAAATAAAATATTTGTTTACAGTTTGAGGAGAATTTTGAAATTACTGCATAAAGATACTTGAAACTTTTGCCTCATTGAAAAGCACTAGATGTTTTGAGAAAAATCAATAAACTATATTCCCACCATAATCCAAAGGGAACAAAGTTATTGAGGTTTGAAATAGCTTACCCCCAAGTCATAATTTCTGTAGCATCAGGATTTGTGAGTACCCTTTGCAGCAAAGAGCTAATCACACTGTACTTGGTGAATTATTTTCACTAAGTTTATAAAATAGACTTAGTTGTTGAACATTATAAGGAATGTTCAAATCCTTTCATTAAAAACACAATGTCATGCATGCTACTAATTTTTAAGATGCATTACCAAAAGGATCATGAATATTAAATGAACACATTCATTCTACCCTTAAAAAAACAACATTAATTTGTAGTTAGGATAGAAGCTTCATTTTCTCAGCATAAAATAGAAAACAGGCAAAATACACGTGGATCCTTTAACCATGAGATAATTCACCTAAAACTTTCCAAATCATTGGAAAAGTTTAGCAGGGCTGCGATAATCTTTTCTGACATCTGTTTTTCACTGTTCACAGCCTTAAATAAACAATTCTCAACTCTGTTAGCTGCAGAGGTTGTGATGTGACTGATTGCCAATGGGTGGCAGAGTGACTTCTTATTTGTGGACCATGTGTGTGAATAAATTCTGTCCATTCTGGAAATATCTCCCAACTAAAATGTGCAAGCAGTCAGATGCATGTTATCATTAGGTTTGTGAGGCTCAAAAGATGATGGTTAAAAATGTGATGTTTATAAAAGCATATTTTCGAGATAGAAAGTTACAAATGTGGCATTCTTTGAGAAATAGGATTTGTAATAGACATTTCCTAATTAGTCATAAATGCATATTGCTCATACTTTAAGAATCTGTAGGGGAAAAATAAAGTTCATTTGTGGTGTATTAACTTCATATTAAATTGTAAGAAATTACTTCATGTTAAAATGTAAGAACAATGGCTGTCTCCCTACCACTATTTTCAAACATTGTCTATTCGTAACTCCAGGCTGGAAAAGAGAAACAAAAATATGTTCAGCAACTCTAAGATAACCAGATAAGTGCTATATACCGTTAAAGGTAAAGTACTTTCAGCTCAAGGAGTGGGGATAGAAGCTTTATCGTTGGGTGGTAAGGACAAAGAAGAGATGAGGAGATGGCATTTGAGACCATCTTGTTTGAACTTTATCTGTTTGTTCTATTTCTGCTTCCTGTTGTTCTTATTTGTACCGAAAGTTTATTTTGGCAATTAAAAATAGAATCAAAATGAATTTGCTAACCATTTAGCATGCTGTGTATTTCACTTGTTTACCTTGTTTATTTTCTGATGTCTGTCACTACCACCAGAATGTAAACTTAGTGAAGGCAGGAGCTGTTGTCAGTTTTTATTGCTACACCCCCAGTCCTTAGCAGAGAGATTGGCAGAGTGTAGGTGTTCAGTAAATATTTGTTGAATAAATGATTAGATAAATGAAGGATAAATTGCAGAAAAAACCTGCAAAGCCCACCAAAGAGGGAAGAAAAAAAACTACCTGTAGTCTTGTCAAACCATTGGCACCTGAAGGATTATTTTCTGTGTATTATTTATATTATTGCAATTGTATAATATAATATAAAACAAACTTCACATTTTGATTAGATTAGCTTTTCCAGTAATATTGTTTACTGTAGACATTTTGGAGGCATGAAAAGAATCAGAATCAGAAGAAAAGTCAGCTAGAATACTATTGCACAGAGTAACTGCATTAACTTCTCTTTTTTTTCATCTTTTTGTTTCTCCTACGCAAGTCATGACAATTCTGCTTGTTAAATAGTTTCAGATCCATTCACATTTTCTGTATTCTAGTTTAAGGCATGGTCAGTCTCTGGCCTCTTGCTTGGATTATTCCAGTTGCATTTAAATTACTTTATCCACATGCACTTTTGCCTGTTCACCATCCTCAGGTTTTGTTTTTAGTACCCTATGTTCTCTTCTCATGAGAGACAGAATGATTTCTTCAAAAAACATTTACTTATTTTAGTCCCCTACCTGATACTCTCCAATGGCTTCCAATTGATCTTCAGATAAAATCCCTGAAATTCTTGCATGATACAGCTGGAGACTCTGTCTCCAACTTCATGACTTGCTCTTCTCTTATTCTCTGTGATATTTACATAATGAACACGAGGGGGCCAGATTCTTTCCTCCAGACATTTGATGAAATGTTGCCATGGATGAATTGCCCTTATTACCTGAATTTGATTAGCTATTTCTCCTTATTCAAATTTCAGTTTAAATGCTTTGCAGTGGGCTTTTCCTAACCACCACACACATAGCCCATCATATGGTAAGTGTTGTTAATATTTGTTGCACTGAATTTGTGTTTTTACCACATCCTACATTGTAGGCTGATGTTGAAGGATATTTGTCACAAGAACAGTTACAGATCCAAGAAGGAAAATAAGATAATGAGTGATTTATACTATTTGTAACTGGATCATTTAATTACCATTTGCAATTTAAAAATAACATGACTCAGGTTGTTTAATATAAGTTTTACAGATGGAGAAAATCATCGCTCAAGTTCTTTGGCAATGAAATGATCATTATGTTGTTTTATGAAGGTTTTGTGTGGAAGGAAATCTACTTCTTGTGTAATAAATCACCTAAAAGCATCCCATCAATGCAGCCTAGATATAGTTCTAATAGTTTAAATGTCACAGCAATTGTTGGAATGCAATTGCACCAGCTATTGCCTGAGTAAGCAATGTTCATTACATGGCTAGGGTGGAGAGTAAGGGGAGATGATTGAGATTTTAATATTAATCAAAAAGGACGTGGAGTAAAAAGAATTGAAAAATCTGTCCAAGCCTATAATGAGGAATTTTTAAAATTTGCATACAGCCGCTGCTGAGTCTCATACATATGTGTGATATATACTGAAGAGGGAATAAATAGTGAGAAATCCTGCTTTGAGTTCTCAGCCTTCTTGCAGTATCCATATTCATGTGACAATGTTCCTGTCAACTGAATGTGAACAGAATAAATGAACAATTTCTCCTATCCCTTCCACCCACTCTGCTTTATTGTGGATCATGTGGACAAGGACAGTACCTCAGTGATGTCAAAAAAAATAAGGGAAGAGGGCTGGGTCCTGATACTTTTGCAGAGAATAGCAGCTTTAAGTCTGGCTTTTTATGTGTGAGCTAAACAAATTACATTGTTGAAGACACCCTAATTTTGAGTTTCTCAATTCTATCAACAGAACTGAATGCTAACTTAAAAAGTGGTCATCAAAAATTGTAATGCATCTTAAATGGATGTTGATGTGATACTGAATGAAGGAAACGGCAGAAGATGATGGCAGCTGAAGTGAATTAGAATTAGGTTCCTGAGCAGGGAACACCTGCACCAGGTTTCCAGTCTCACAATCTAATTAAAAAAAACCATAAATCTGTTTCATAGTCTCTCTTTGGAATTTTTTTTTCATTTTTGCCTTTTAGAAGCACTTACCATACTTAGCAAATAAGGTCCTTCTCTTTATCTATTAATAGATGGCCTCTTTCTTTCTTTCTTTCTTTCTTTCTTTCTTTCTTTCTTTCTTTCT